>NC_081214.1:18717996-19037996 GCF_902713425.1 Acipenser ruthenus | reverse complement strand
TAAGAAGCTATGAACCCAATAATTAAGCATCTCTGTGAGGTGAGCAAAATAATGATTTTAATTACTGTGTGATACTGGCTGCCATGTCGAATGCCAGGGGACATTTGATACGCATCTGTCTTAAATGATCCTATTAATTTCCTGTAAATATTGGGGCCATCCAAATAAAAAATACCGTTCTGTGATCAAATTTGTTTTAACTTCCCGTCATATTTGAGAAAACAATACTGTAAATACTGCTTCCACTTTACAACCCCCCTTTTCTCCTGTTCATTTAACTTTATCTGTGCTTGCAAACCGTTCTATATCCCTGGGATACTTTGTTTTTGTTTCCTCTTTTTGACTTTATATTTGCTCTCTCCCTGTGTTGTGTGCAGCTGCTGAGGAGCATTGGGAAAAAAAGAAGGCCTGCCCTGCTTAGCCCGGATTCTGGGGGTGAGGAGTATAAACCCACCTTTCCCTCAGTAATGTCCTTGTTTCCCAAGCTCCACCTCTCAGACTCTGACAGCGAGAGGGGAAGCTCTTCTGACAAGGAGAACCAAAAGGTGACAGAAGCACCCAGCTGCAAGGGGCATCGCCTGGCCCAGGCTGAGCTTGACTCGAACGAGGATGAGGAGTTTGATAAGTGTAAGCGCTGCCTTGACCTAGAAGCATTGAAAGAATGCCATGCATGATTTTCAAGACACATCTCAACAGGATTTGAATAGATACCAGGGTGTCAGAATTGAAGAGGTTGTTGCTCCTTTCATTCACTACCCACAAAGTATAAACATTTTAATGCGTCTTTCTTGGTCAGTCCTTCCTATTATATAGAGGGGTGTCAATTAATTTTAGTACTCAAATGATTGGTGTTTGTGCTACTGGTTTCTTGATTTGTTGCCCAGTTTTGGTGATGTGATGTTGTAGAATGGTCCCTTGAACTTTCTTTTTTTTCTTTCAGTCCTGATTGAGAAGGCAACTCCCAAAATTGCCCGAAAGGCCACGTGCCGACCACAGAAGGCAAACAGGTGGGTACCACTTTTGCTGATTTAAAAAAATATATTTAATTACAAAATAAGTGCTGGGGGTGCTGTACTAATTATATTTCTCTTCCTTTTAGTCCCTGTGTTATGATTGTGAACTCTGACAGTGATGGGAGTTTTGAGGAGTGTGAGTATAGGATGAATGTCTGTGTTAAACGATGTCGTGAAGCTAATATGCTCTAAGGCATGTGTAAGCTAGACTAGAAGGCTGTGGATGACCTGTCATGAAGATATTGTTTTCTTTATTTGTGTTTTTGTCTTGTTCTTCCCATAGTTCTGAGTCGAGTACAAACTCCAAGGACAAAACCTTGTCCATCTGCACAAAGCACTGCTGACAACAGGTGAGATCAAATTGTACATTTCCTTCTTTCTAAGACACTTGTTCAGGTGTTTTTGAAGGTACAGTACAAAGGGAAAGTGAAATAGTTTGCTGTTGGTTATGAGCTGTACTTGCTCGAAGTAGCGCCTGGGCACTTATTTTCTCAATCTTCTCTTTACCTGGGCGGTTATGTGGATAAGAGCGTTTATTAGAGAGTAGGCGCTAATCGACCACTGTGAAATCATCACTGCAGCATTACGACCGTGATACAGTATTTGTCAAGTGAATTACTTGAATGTTTTACAGTGGTTGAATTCTGATTCCCACATTGTTTTAATTCCTAAAGGTAAACACTTTGTCCAGTGGCTCAGACAAGCCTCACACGCAGGTTATGCATTTGATCTCAATACCATCAAATGCTGTGAATATTTCATTTTAAACAGGCTACAAATAATAGATACATAATAGAGATTTAAAATAAGGTAACTGACTTACCAGAACAGGGACACAATGACAGAATGCACTTAGGGAGTCACCTATCTGCTTTTCAGTTTATTTTTACCTCAAATCATGGAACTTGTCCGTGCATTTCAATGAAAAAAAAAAAGAATTTCACCATGAAACGGGGAAACTGAAACGTGGACATATTTTTACATGCCGTAGAAGACGAGCTTGTTTGCATGCTTGATTCGTCATGGCAAAATACTTGAAAATGTTGTGTTATTATAAATAAACACTGAACAAAGTATACATAGATACTTTAATTAGTTTAATTGTGTAAGTTACATATTATTTTAAGCTATTGAAAAAATGAATGCGGGGAGCTTTGGAGTGCGTTGGCGCTTATTAACCTTTATCCAGTAAAACTGGGGACTAATATAAACAAGGGTGGAGAGTCGAGACTGGGCGCTATATCGAGCATATACAGGGTGTGTGTATAATGTAATGTCATTCTCCCCAACTAGCTTGAAAGCCTTTATTGTGGATAACTCCTCTGATGATGACTTTATTTTAGAAAAGAAAAAGACAGTATCTACTAAAGGTGAGTGAAGCTCCCAATATAATGAAGCCTAGATGTGGTTTTTACTGCATGTTGACTGTTTTACATGTACTCAGCAAATGCCTTTCATTTATTCACTATCCTTAATGTGTGACAATTTTGGCATGTGATAAAATAAGGGAGTATGAGTTTGGTTGGTGGTCAAGTTAACAATTACATTCTAGGCCCTGGAAGTATAATGTAAGGGGCCTTTTATATAGCCTTAAAACAACATGTGTGTTAACATGGGAATGTTAATAGTGTTGTTCATTTAATTGGAATACTGGATGAAGGTTTTATTCTTTCTGGCTGGTGCTTTGCCTTTTCCTTCACTTCCTACCTCTTTTGCCCTTGTGCTGTAGGCCACGGGAGCACTCCAGCCAGCCAATTGAAGACAAAAGAGTGCCCAACAAAGTGGGAGTCTCCTGTGTTTCTCAGTGACAGTGACAGCGAGGAGGAGGGAGTTGTGATCAAGAGCACATGGAAGCTACGGCACCATAAGAAAGAGGCTCCTCTGGGCACAGACACTCTCAGGGGCCACTCTGAATCTAAAAGCACAAGGGAACAGGGGCCGAAGAATCAGGAGCAAGGGGCCCTTCAGAGATCTGGGTCCCTCAAGTCCAGCACCTCGCTGTCCAAATTAGAGTTTCCACTGCGGGAAGCAAAGAGTGTGCACCCGGTCTTCAGTCCAAGAACGCCCCAGGTTGTGTTTGACAGCTCAGAGAGCTCAAATGACGAGTTTGAATCGCTGATGGAGAGGATAAAGCAGAAGAACCGAGGTCTTGGCTCCCATTCCTCGCTTGTTGGATCCGCTCCCAGTACTGGTACTGCTGCTTTCACTAATCATTTCCATATAGAGCTCTTATGATTCCAGAAAACAAGTGATGTAGATTTAGTATTTGGTTACACTAATCGGTGATCTATCAGATTACATTTTTGGGTGATGGGTCTATTCCAGTTGTTCCCTTAAAGTAGATATGTCTGAAGATGTTTTGAATATATAATTAGTCCAGATATGCTGTGTTTTTGTTTTAACTGTCTCCTCATTGCTCTGCTCAAGTGCAAGTGTCTTATTACTGAATGTCAGTACAATTGGCTCCCTGTTGTGTTTTTTGCTTCAGAATCTAAAAACAACCACAATAAGCCCTCATTTAGGATCCCATCCCAGAAACCAAGGAATGGTAAACGGCTGGGATCTGCTCCAACCACCAGGGAAATTGTCTCCATTCAGACTCCTGTCCAGCCTGCAGGGAGAACTCTTGTGGTCAGTCTGACTGAGCCGAGGGCACAACACAACATCGGCAGGTACTGGCTTTGTTCCTTCCAGATTCATCCCCACATTCCAGTCTGTACAGTATATAGTGCTAAATATAACCATTGATGAATTTTAATGATGTTTTTTTTTTCTTGATTAGTTTCAGAAACCCACAGTGTCGAACAGTAGGCTGTTTCCTTCATGATCTCTCAAACCCAAGCTCTTCCTATGTCAAGGGATTCAAACAGAAGAGGGAGGAGCTGAGCAAGCGGTTATACGTTCTCTACAACTCCAGTATCTTTGATTGCAAGGTACAAACGCACTGCGCCTTATCAGCATGTGTTGCTGAGTTAGTTGACCATTATATTTTAGGACATCACTGTAAAGTCTATTGCAAGGTATAGTTATTCCTAAGGTTGCCGTGATTATCGTTTACTATGGTATTTACGATATTGTGTCGCTACGATTCTACTTATCGTATTCATTTTAAAATGCAGTAGAAAACGATAACAACCAAACCATTTGATAATCACGATAATGGGAAATGATCTTGCCATCAACAGCAAACTTCATTTCATTCGCCATTTTGTGTTTGTTTTTTTTTTTTTACTATGCCACCAAAGGAAATGATTTTAGGCAGGGGTCTGCTTTGAAGTACCAAGCATGTTCGAGTCCGAGATTAAAAATAAGGGATGGGGGGTTCACCTGAAGTGGGAAGCTTTATTGTTAACAATTGATGAACCTAATTCGATACACAAGAAGTCCATCCTAGCATCGTTCTGTCTCCGCAGCTCCCTGGGGACATGGAGGTGACCTGGAATAAGAAGATGAGGAAGACTGCAGGGTACTGCGTGACAGGGCAGCGGCGTGGAGTCGAGGTGCAGAGATATGCACGCATAGAGCTCTCTGAGAAAGTGTGTGATTCTGCAGGTACTGGAAAGTATGGTCTAGCTTAGCCTAGGTAGGGATGTTTTACAAATTAACATTATTGAATTAACCATTCACCAAAGCAACCGAAATGAGTGGCGGCTTACTGGCTGTAAATAAAGGTATTGCTAACAGGGTAGTATTGTTTTGTAGCACTGTTGGTTATAGCTGGAAAATGAACTCTGCAAGACCTACAGTGGTAGTTAATGGTGATTGTGCCCTTGCTTTAAAAATTAAAATGCAAGGAATGTGATCTACGGCAGGGGTCTCCAACCCTGGTCCTTTAGAGCTATCAGCTGCTGCTGGTTTTCGTTTCAACCAATCTCTGTTACTTAATTGAACCAATTATTGACTTAATTGAACCAATTATTGGCTTAATTAGTCAAGATTAACAGGTGTTCCAGATCTTTAGCCGCTGATGATGTAAAGACACCTATAAAACCTGCTGGATAGGGGCTCTCTAGGACCAGGGTTGGAGACCCCTGATCTACGGTCATATTGACGTTGTTTTTTTTTTTTTGTTTTTGTTTTTTTTTCCCCAACCTCGACCAGAGCGCCTGCGGGACACTCTGGTCCATGAGATGTGCCATGCAGCCACCTGGCTGATTAATGGTGTTCGGGATGGACACGGGCAGTTCTGGAAATTGTATGCCAGGAAGTCGACGGTGGTCCATCCCGAACTGCCTATGGTGACGCGCTGCCACAGCTACGAGATCAACTACAAGTACCAGTATGAGTGCAGAAAGTGCAAAAACAAGTGAGTATGGGAGGGAGGGGGTTACAAAAGGTCAAGTTTGCACGGTTGTAATGTTGAACTTGATGAGCAATCTCATACTTCCACAGAAACATAAGAATGAATTTAAAGAAACGACAGTGCCAGAGCCACTCCTACGTGTGTAGAGCAACAAACTGCATATGGTGACTTGCTTGAAATATTACGAAGGGATGTGACACAGGGTCATGCTTGAATGGAAATAAGACCCCAGTTACAGAGCAGTTTGAGCTTTTCAGAGTTCTATTGTGTTTTTGCCATATTAAAACCTGGAATGGCTCAAACTGCTATGCAATTGGAGTCAACTGTATTTTCACCAAAAAGCATTACCCTACTGTACTAGTTTTTTAATGTGAAATTGATCTGCACAAATTTGAAAATAAACACTTACTGAATCCTGAGGATTGCTTTTACCCTGCCTCGATGTCAGTGATGTACCTTGAGAGGATTAGGAGTTCTCTAGCAAATGAGTGCTGTTTTATGTCCACAGAATTGGCCGCCACTCCAAGTCCCTGGACACACAACGCTTTGTGTGTGCTCTCTGCACTGGCCAGCTGGTCCTGTTGACATCTCAGAAGAATGCAACTCCTGTCAGAACTGAGCTCAACCCTTTTGCTGCCTTTGTCAAGGAGAACTACGGTTCGACCAAAAAGGAGTTGGTTGGGATGAGCCATGGAGACGTCATGCGTAAACTCAGTGCTGACTTTGCCTCCAAGGCTCGTCTTTGAGTCTTAAGCATTGTCTTAACTCGCTGCATAGTGGCTAGTTTGGTTCTTTGCCCTCCCATGTTTTCAAGGAAGTGCAGCTATCTGTGGGAGGCAGCTTATGAACAACTCCCACTCCCACAGAAAGAGGACATTTGGCGAAAGAGTTTTCTTCAGAGATGAATTTTGAAATGCAGCATTTAACTGCATTAAAACATAATAGTGAGCCCTCATACGAACTTGTGTAATAACCCTCCATTTAAACTCAAAGGGAAAGACGGTTTGTTTTTGTATAAGGACAATGGTGGAAAATGTTTTGTGACAGAGCCAGTCAATGTTTATACTGTGAATGTGTGTTTTGTCAGTGTTTTTCTATTAATCTTTAAAGCTGTTTTAGTGTTCTTGTTGGGAGAAGCCCTTTTGTAGCTGTGTTTTACATGTTGTTGAACTCCAATAAAATATGATTTTATTTAAGCTTTTATTTCTGTCATTTCTCATTTTGGAACAAGATATAAAACAATTGATTGTTTCGCTTTGGAGCTACACAGTTTGGAGAGATCTAGGACTTACTAGCAAGTTTACTTAAAAGCTCTTCAGGGAAATAACATGAGTAATCTAACTTTGTTACTTATTAAGGTTGATTTAACAGTTATTCTAGTCAATCGAGTCATGTGATGAATGTAACACAGATTACTCAACAGTCCTGAGCAACACTGACTCATGAGCGGTCTGGTTGTAGAACTTGAGTTGTTGAATTGTGCTTTGAAGTCCCCTCTGTGTTGATTCTTCAATCCCCAACGGGATCAACACAGTCTTTATGCGTTGCCCTCTTTATTTAATTTTTCAGTCACGAATGTGACCCAACAGTCTTTTTGATCCTTTGTAATGCAGTTGATTTAGACTTGCTCTTCTGAACAGTCCCTTTTTAATACAAGGCAGGTATATTTCTCACCCTGGCGCGGTCTCTCGGCTTTTCTCCCCATGCTCCTCGGTCTCTTAGGCTGGCAACACTTCTTCCCTATCTCCACTTTTTCTTTGGTTTTCTTTAGGCAAGTAGCGGCACTTTTGGACAGTGCATTGTGCTCTTGTCTGGGTTTATAGTGTTTTACAAGTAGGGGGTCTGTGGCGCACTTTCTATATTAGGTAATAATGCCAGTTAGCTTTGGTAATTGTAACTGCCTTTTCCAAATATAGTTTGGTTCTGTTGAAGTCTTTAACTGATTTTCAGAAAGAAGTCGTGTTCATAATAAATTTTGTGCTTAGCAACTGCCTTTTCTCCTTCCAGAAGGTTCCTGATAGTTGCTGTCTTGTCTGTGGCCTCTACTTGCAGCAACTAACTCCCGAATGGTGTAACCTTATTTCATTATACAGCCAGGTTGCTCATACTTATTTCTACTTAATGAATTAGTTTACCGGGAATACCTCCTACAACACTAGATATTGATCAATGGTAGCTAAAACATTTGTACACAATTGGCATCCATCAACTACTAGTGGACAGAATGGCTTACCCTTGTTTGTAACTTATTATATTACTATTTGAATGTTATTAATGCAAAGATCAAGTTAAATAAATGAAATATTAAAAGGAAAACACGCTAAAATACTAAAAACTAAATTAAAGTCTACAGGCATTCCTTTAAAACACCCATTTCACTTCTTGTCACAATCTTCACAGATGAGAAATTGATTGTCCTGAGGCTAGTGAATGGATTATAAAACTTAATGAACTACCTTCAATGAAAAAGGAACCAGCAATGAACCGTATTGCACAAATATTTGCTCCTAACTACATATCCTAAAAATAGTATGTATGATAACACAGTCTTTTTTCTATGGCAACCTAATGCATATTTAAATAGTATTGTGGAAGTGCATGGCATGGTTTAATCAGTAATGTTTCAATCCCCAGTAGAGAATGTAGTTATGGCGCAGGAGGAATGGTCTCAGTTCCAGTGGAAGTGTCAGGGACACAACAGAGGACTAGAGGAAGATTGGGGAATAAACCTACCGTACACCAATCATCTGAGATGTGCAGATACGGCAATGAACTCATAGTGACTGGCAAGGCAAAGTCTGTTGGGCAAGTATTTTTAAACTAATACCGTACATGATTTATTTGATTATACTAATTGTATAAAATAGATTAGATATAGATTAGTGTGCTGCAGTTTCTTTTTTGTTTTGTAAAGTTAATCAAGTTTAATTTTTAGAAGTTGTAGACTTTGTTTGGCGTCATGCAAGCGTGGTCTGAATTGTGCCAAGTTGTCGATGCTGGCTGGGGAGCCCCAGGGTGTGCTGCATCATCCACTGCTTGTCAGGTCCCTAACAAGTCCAGATGGTTTCAAAAACCTGGTAACTAAGATAAAATGGCAAAAGATGGTTGGCTTGACAGGGGTCACACATTGATCAAAAATGGGTTACAGCACTCAGAAATCTAGGTGAATTAGGTAAAAAAAAGGGAGGGAGGGTAGATTGCAAAATGCATTTTAAAAAAAATCCTTCAAAAGTTTTTCATTTTTTTTAAACTTTTTTTTTGGTATTTTTTTTACTTTTTCTGAATTGTGTCCATATCTGTTTTACAGTTCTACTGCAAGATGGAAAACTGCAATGGGACAGGGAGTCTGTGGTATGAGCAGATACAAACAGAGCTGTTCTTAAAGATAAAGCTAGTGATCACCAGCGTCAGCTGTCTAGTGAACCTTCTGCTGAGCCTACCGCTGCTCTTCGTGATCACGAGGAACCCCTCTGTCCAGCACAAGCTCCGCTACGTCCTCCTGGCCAACCTCCTAATCTGTGATAACTTGCAGCTGCTTCTCGGCACTGTGCACTTCTCCACCAGCTTCTACTTACTCCACTGCTCCTTAATCAATTGCTTCATGTTCATCATCCTGTCCTTCAACTTTTGTACAGTGGAGATCTTCTTCACCATAGCTTTCTCGGTTGACCGATGCATCGCCATCAAGTGGCCACTGCAGTATGAGACCATCTTTAGTTCAGGGAGAAAGAAGACCATTGTGGCTGCTGTTTGGTTAATTGCTATATTGTTGACCCTGGTGGCATTGTTTGTAGCTTTGAATAAGCTCCCCATGAATGTTCCCATTGAGCGATGCCATCTTTTCATCGTTGCTCCCTGCCTCTCGGATTCTGGTATTTTTGAAGGCTACAACACATTAATGAGTGCTATCTTGCTTCTCGGTAGCTACGTCTGCATCCTGGGCTGCTTGCTGCTCCTGTGCTGGGACATCCGACTCTTCCTGAAGACCCGACGAGCGTGGGTCACCCTGGTGATGCAGGTGCTTCAGCTCATTTTCTACTCCGCTCCTTTGCTCGTAGATATATTTTTAATTAAGAACCTGAAACACATGGATGATATAGACATCACCATTAGTGCTATCTTTAATCTAGGAATCTCCCTAGTCCCACTGGTGTACGGATATCGCTCTGTGGAGCTGCAGGGCCTGTTGTGGAAGCTTCTGCCTCTGTCCCGAAACACGATCCAACCAATTTCTTGCTAAAACAAAAAATATAAAAAAACATTTAGAATTTCTTTTGTTAAGCAGTATATAATTAAATATGTTAACATTATCCAGCAGGTTTCATTCGACTTTATGAAGCACAATTTGTTAATTCTATAGGGTGATGCAACACCTTTGGCCACAGCTGTAGAGCCCATGCTGTACATAGGGTTTACTTGCAACACTTCTCAATTAATTACTCAAATCTAAATTAGTTTGATGTTGTTGCAGAACTCTTTAGAAAATAGTTTCCTGGAAGTTGCTTTGTGTTTCATGGGGCTTAGAATCTTATTGTCTTGGCTGTGTATCCACAGAAGCATTTCAAAGTGACTTTTATAATCAATCAACCTTTAAGTCATATGGGAACATTATATAAGAAACTATTATCACATTAAATGCCAGTACTTTTTACTGTGAGCAGTCAATGGGAGCAAATAATGCATAAATGAACTATACTGTACAGCATTTGGAAATGGGACGTGGCAGGGGGCTGTTCCTGGATGGTCTTTCTGGGACTAATCTCTGTGAAGTCTGAATGTTATGGAGGTTTTACTTTGGGTAAACTTACTGATGTTATTGCTTTATAAATCAACTGTTTAGCACTTTACAGGAAACTTTTTGAAAAGACTAAATGTTTCAACATTTCCTCTGTTCAACACCAAGTAATTAATCTGATTCATCTACTTAACCCAAAGTGCTTTTTTTGTGAAAGCAAAAGAGATCTGTTACTTACAAAAATAAATGTGATTGTTTAATTTAGGTACTCGAAAGTAGTTTGTTTCATGCTTTGTAACTATGTTATTTTTCCATTCACAACAGAAATAGCAGATTCTACATGATTCTTCTCGTCCAAACTGTTGAATAGCTTAACAAAAGAAAAAATAACTGGGGGACTCTTAAATTAATTTGCTGTGAGATTTAGATACGACTGGTTTGGCTTCAAAGTAGTAATCAAGCTTTTCTGTAGGTGCTTATTTCCTCTATTTGCATATAAAACTGTTATCTGACAAGTTTAAATCAATACATGAACAGTAATCCTTTCTTCAGTTTCCATGGCAGACAGGTGTGTGGCATACATCCGTTGTTGCAAATCTACTAGAAATGAAAACTGACACTTTTCTTAGAAATTGCCACCTGGCATATTTTTATGAAATATGCCTGCACGGATACACAACATTGTTCCTGTTACTTCCTTGTGCTATCTACTTGTATGTGTATAGTTTAAATAATAAAATGTTTTGTGGATGTTTATTTAATCGCGGTTTCTGTACCAGTAACCAGCACACTTGTTGGAAACCACTACAATCTATTATGCAAGCTACTGTGCCAACATATAGAAGGCACTGTTTGTTTCAAAACAGAAATCATATCTTATAAGTGGGGCAATTTCATCAAAAGAATTAACTGTCATGTGACATTTACCCATATTGGGTCTCTTTCCCTGGGCTGAACAAGTCAGTATTGCTAAAGATATACATTGGGGACAGTGTATAGCAAAAATGTATGTGCATGGGCTGGAGCATGTTTTGTCGAAAGACTAAATTTGGCATTTTACCAGCACTTACTGAACAAGCAAGATCAAATACCAAAGTAATGCTTATGGTTTTAAAGAATGAAATGCAGCCATTGTACTAATCTGTATTAACCAGTGTATGTCACCAAGTTCTGGTGTAATAAACCGCATCCATCTTGCACGTGGAAACCACAGCTTTGATTTCTTTTTTTAATTTTTATTTTGTATTTCTATGAAACTGACTGCATATAACTGGGGGTGTCACTCACACATTCTATGTCCCAGCACAGACCACAATCTACAGTGTGTGGCTGACTTATAACAAATTCCCAACGTTTAATTAAATTAAATGCAGGAACTCTTAGTGCTTTCATATCTGCTATGTCTAAAAATGGACTACACATTGTTTGATTTAAAAATAACACTTTAATACCAGATGCACTTGCAGCTGTAAAAACATTTCATGTGAAACAGGATACACAAAACAGAAAATACATATAAAATGGCAATACTGTACACACAACACTTAAATATATATCAAGGCATCCTGCCTTTATTCTGTATTGAAAGGATATCAGGCACACCAAAATAGATCAGAACTTGATTGGCACAACGTTTATCTTAACTCCATCATGATTCTGTATTATGCTTTCAAACAGACTGTGATTACATGTCTTTAAGTTCTGTCCCTCAGAAACGGGGGTGCAGACATTATGTTTAAATTCAAACAGCAGTGCCCTTTAAACCTGTTCAGCCAATTGACCTAGGAGTATTCTTTGATATAACGAGATAAACAAAAATACATCAGTAATAGAAGTTGAGGATACAGCACTCGCAAGCTCGCTCTATCCATCCATCTCTCTATCTATCTCTGTCACTAATAGAGGCTGGTCTTCTTCATGATGCGCAGGAACTCTTGTTCATTAACCTCCCCGTCTCCATCCCTGTCAGCCTCATCGATCATCTCCTGCCGAAAGTGAAGTGAAAAATGGAACTGGAAAGCCGTTTAGGTTAAGTGTTTAATCCATAAAATATCATTGTTCTGTATTTTAGACCTCGTCAAAACTCATACTATTTTATCTGTAAACAATGTTAAAGCCAAACATAAACACAAACATAAAGGAACATAAACAGAAACTTCTACACATAGTGTGTAAATGTGTATCTTAGTAGAACAATCCACTGCCACTAAAGATATGTACAGTGTCCAACAAAAATTTGCATTTTTCCTTGCATCAAGTGATTTTCTGTGAAAACTGCAGCTGTGCCAAACAATAGACTGATTTGTTTTCCGATGCAACAGCCTCTTACAAAAAAACAGCAGTTCAGAGCCAATTACAAACCTGTAGCTCCTCATCTGTCAGGTTCTCTCCAAGCTCTTTGGCCACTCTTTTTAGGTTCCGGAATGAGATCTTCCCAGTTTCATCATCATCAAACAAGCGGAAGGCTTTTAGAATCTCCTCCTTTGAATCCTTTTCTACCTACAAGAAGAAACATGTTTAAGCTGGTATACCTTCTACTGGACCAACACAGCAAATGTAAATGTACCAGCTTTAACAACCACAAAATAAACTCTAAATGTACCAAGTATCAGGTAAACATTAACAAATAGTCATGTTCCTGTCCAACTAAAAGTGAGTAACTCAAGACGAAAATGTAAATATATTTTTTGAATATCTAACGCCAAAAATAGTCTGCCGCCTCTGTCCCAAAGCTATTCCTTTCACCTTCCTGCTTACAACCAGTTCCTACTGTTGCATTTCATTTTACCATTTTGTGGGTCATCACTGCCAGAAAGTCACTGAAGTCTATCTTTCCAGTCCCTTCCTTATCGATTTCCACAATCATTTTCTTTATTTCTTCTTTTTTAGGTTCAAACCCCAGAGCTCTCATAGCAACCTAGAAAGAAAATGACACAATGATCCACTTTGTATTATGAACTTTATTAGACAAACCTGAACTTGCAATGAGATCACATTACATTACACCTCTGTAATGTTATTTTTCCAGTGATATGAACTTCAGTGACTTTTCAAGGTTTTGTTTTTTTTATTATAGACTTTATGGGTTGCATACATGATTGCTCCCATTAGATATTTAAATATCACCTTAGTGTTGAAACCTTTTTTTTATTTGTTGTAATGCCATATTTGATTGCATTATATATAAACGTGTTCACCATATTATCCCTAAAAAGCAATACTGTAACCTACTGTAAACATGTATATATATATATAAAAAAAAAAAATACTGAAAAACGTACCATCAACTACTAGCGTGCCAAGATCAATTCCTTCACAATCACCCAACCGCTCAGGATTTTACCTTTAGCTCCTTCACATCAATGTATCCGGATCCATCAGTATCGAAGAGGTCAAACGCTTCCCGGATCTCCTGTTTCATCTCCTCCGTCAGCTCTGGCTTGGGGCCAGTCTTCTTCCGCTGAGAAGTGGCTCCCAGTGACGGCTTCTTGTAGCTAGTTGCCTGAGTGGGAAGAGATGCTAGCAGGTAATTGACATAGGCGACACAATTACTTGGTGTCCAGTCATACTGAGCCCCAGAAATAGTCAGAGATACTGCCATACCCAACATTATGTTAATCATTAATAATAATGATTAATTATCGTGTAACTAGCTTTCAGTTGCATTTACTGATGTGAAATGACTGCTTTAGGACATGGAGTCAACGGTTTTTAATGGTCACTTTATTATACTGCGTTTTGGAACGAGGAAACCAAAGACTGGAGCTGTCAACAGGTACACAAGTGAATTCGGCTGAAAACTTGGTGGGAAAGGATTCAAACTCAATATTGTACAACAAAACCGATCTGAATGATTGCTTCCTCTATCATAAGGTTAAACTTAGGATCCAACAAATGTTTCTTTTATTTTATTTTTCTAATAACTGTTGATATTATTAATTCTTATAAGAATGCGTATTATTTAATATTATTAATAATGGTTTGTGTTAGTAAAAGCCTGATAAAATCCACTCAACAAAAAAATGTATTATGAAAATAAACTGCACATCATCAAAATAAAAAATAAAAACATATCGACCTGAATTTAAATCTGAAATCTAGCGAACAGGCACTGTCCAAATGTATCTCATTGCAACTCCATGACATGCACTGGAGAAACAAAGATCTTCTATAAATATTATTAATATTATTACCTAATTCAAGAAAAAAAAAAAAAAACATCCATCAATTTTAACCCAACCCGAACTCACTCACCATCACAACTGTACGCGTAACCAAACAAAAATGTGAAGACCAGGCCGAAAAGGTACACGAATAAAATGTATATGAATGTGTTATCTTATTATTAATGTATTTGTAATTATTTTCCACAGTACGTTTGATATCCACAACAAACACGTCTTGCTCTAGCTAAACAAACAGTACGGATGTAGGCTAGACTCAGCCTAGCAAACACACCTGATTGGCTGCTGAAGCTTCTCTGACACTTCATTGCTATTATAATTGGATAACTTGATGAGAAATGTGATTCGGTGGCCGAGCCACACTGCTAAAATTCCTATTTGTTCTTGTTAAAAAAAACAGATATTGGGCGTTCTTTGGCGTTTTTATTGGACGTTAGACCTTCTAACGTCATTTGAATTCATATCTATGGCTTTCTATGATGGTGTTTCTAGAGAAGCCTCTATCCTATTGGCTGTAATACTGCTACACCGACGCAGGTGCCCTGGGTTCCCCAATCAGCTCGCGCCGGCGGCTCTGCTGATGCTCGGCGCACTGCTGGGCAGGAGTCCATGCGCTCCGGCTGGTAATTTATCAGACAATAAACAGTAGTCTATATAAACTGAGACGAGCAGGGTAGGAAACGGTTTACTGTGGGACAATACAAATACAAGGTAAGTATAATATAGGCAAATAAATAAGTTATGCCTAATCAATTTTTTTATTAATGTGGCTTTTGACAACTTAATTCAAATGTGCAAATTACAATGTAGTGTAAATTGTATGTGCTGTGTAATCTGCGTTCCTGTGGTTGCATTTTATTAGTTTATATTCAGAGCAGAAGTAGAATAGAAAGCCACAGATTGTAGTGCAGATTGTATCGGGAACATTAATTACGCTGTAAGGAATTGGTACCTTTACATTGTATGTAGCTGCAGCTATAAAAACACTTCATAACATTAAGTAAATGGCTTGTACACAATTCTATTTTAATATGTAGCTTATTTTATTTTGCTTAAATTTTCTATTCTTTGCCGTTGACAACATTTATCAATGTTTTAAGTACTTGGTTACCTTTTCCCACTTTCTGTATTACATAGGACCCTACCTCCTCAGTGTTACTATATATATATATATATATATATATATATATATATATATATATAAAAATTATTAAATACAGTTTTGTTTTGTTTTTGTCCTCGTAATAGCGTGAAAAACGGAGAAGCTCACTCACTGATGGCGACTCGTAGCAGGCCGGTGCGTATCATAGCAGTCTAGACTATCTCTATTCGTGTGAGGCATTGCGCTTCAGATACCCTCGTCAGCTGGTGCGTATAGGCTCCTTTTGAACTATCTGTATGCCAGTCTGTCCGGGGTAGACGGAGGTGAATAAAAACAATAATCTGGGAGAGAAGACTGTGCTGCTAGGCCTTTACACTGTCAAATCTGCCATCTGTGTCTACAAATAGTCATCTCTCAATCATATATATATATATATATATATATATCTATCTCAGCTTTTGATACAGTAAAGAACAGTTTTAGGAACGCCATTTGCGTAACATGAGCACAGAATTGAGTGGTACACATTGCAGGTTTCCCATTTTCTTGTCTCCTGACCCTGTGTGTGCTGTGCAGGGCAGTAAGAAGTGTGCTGTGATCGGGGGCTCCGGCTTCCTCGGCCAGCATCTAGTGGAGAAGCTCCTGGAGAAGGGATATGCTGTGAATGTGTTCGACATCCGCCAGGGCTTCAACAATGACCGCGTCACCTTCTTCCTGGGGGACCTCTGCTGCAGAGAGGTGCGCCCTCATGTGGCCACTGCCATTCTTGTGTTTGTGTGGTGTTTTTTTTTTTTTTTGTTTGGACCCTCAATCATGCTAATGTTTGCAATGAAACAGGATTAAGACAAGCCTGGCATACACAGTTACAGAGGGGTCAGTCACCAGAACGACAGGGCAACACACAGCACACTTCTTATCCACTGCACTCTTCAGTTCTTGAGAGTATCAGAATATGAGGTTTTATGGAGGCTGTTGGTCTCTCCATCTGTCTCTGTGATTCACACTATATAAAGGAAAGCACTTCTTTAAATGTGGTGCAACCTGTTATTCTAGGATCTTGTGCCAGCACTGGAGGGGGTGACTGTTGTGTTCCACTGTGCTTCTCCTGCTCCATCCAGCAACAACAAAGAGCTGTTCTACAGAGTGAACTACACAGGAACCAAGGCAGTCATCCAGGCCTGCAAAGAGGCTGGAGTTCAGGTAGGGGGAGCTAAAGATACAGGTTCAAACAGTTAAATGACTTGGTCTCTATTTATTTAATAGATTTTGAGATTTCTGTTTAGAAAATTTGATGTTTTGCACAATATAAATCTTTTGAGGTTTCTCACTGGCGCTAAAACAGTTCCCTGCAGCCGTCAACATGATTTGTGCCCAATCTCTCTTTCAGAAAGTGGTTCTGACGAGCAGTGCCAGCGTTGTGTTTGAAGGCACTGATGTGAAGGATGGCACTGAAGACTTGCCCTATGCCAAGAAGCCTATTGATTACTATACAGAGACCAAAATCCTGCAGGAGAAGGTAGCAATCACATTGACTGGCATACTGCTCGAACCATAGCTGCTGAGTTTGCCTGTGCATATCACGCTGGATTTCTCTTAGCTATAGTGCCTAAAGTTTAATTAATCTTCCCAGGATTCCCAAGTCTTTACTTAAAAACCTTGAAGGCTGGATTTGTGCGCCCCTGGAATAGTTTTATAAATGCCCACAGTTAAAGAGTAAGTAGCAGGGTTCAAACAGGTAACACAGCAATAACGATCCATGATGTGGTAAAGAACAGAAAAGCCAGAGCACTTGTTTTTTTTTTTTTTTTTTCAAACGTATCGCTTGCCCTGCAGTGATTTAGAGCAGTGGTTCCCAACCCTGGTCCAGAGGACCCCCTGTGTTTGCTGGTTTTCATTCCAACTGAGCTCTCAATTACTTGACTAGACCCTTAATTGAACTGAGAATTTGCTTAATTAGATCTTTTTAATTGTTTTTAGCTCTTCAGCAGAGTCTGAGTTACTTATAAAATGGTATAGCTAACTTGAAGTCTGCAACTTTAAGAGCTGAAAACAATTAAAACGCTCTAATAAAGCAAATTCTAAGGGTCTAGTTAAGTTATTGAGAGCTCAGTTGGCATGAAAACCAGCAGATACAGTGGGTCCCCAGGACCAGGGTTGGGAACCACTGATTTAGAGGACAGATCTCAAACCCCAGTGCACTAGAACGGACATTTTTAAACCGATTTTAAGTGTAAAAAGTTGTCAGGATGATAACAATGATAAGAAATATAGGTACGTTACTTAAACAGTTATTTATTTAGCAGGCGCCTTTATCCAAGGCGACAGAGA
Organism: Acipenser ruthenus; assembly: GCF_902713425.1. NCBI lineage: Eukaryota > Metazoa > Chordata > Actinopteri > Acipenseriformes > Acipenseridae > Acipenser > Acipenser ruthenus. The sequence continues at coordinate 19,020,331 of NC_081214.1, read as the reverse complement.
CTAGGGTGCGTGAACTATGCATCAGCTGCAGAGTCACTTACAACAACGTCTCACCCAAAAGACAGAGCACAAGGAGGTTAAGTGACTTGCTCAGGGTCACACAAGGAGTCAGTGAGTGAGCTGGGATTTGACCTCATGTTTACAAGCCATTTTCTTTAACCACAGGACCACACAGCTTCCTGTTGCAATCATAGCAACACGTGGGGACAAAAAGCTTTTTCTGGAAACCCTGCTACTTACTCTTTTAAATTAGTGCAGTGGTGCTTTTTAAACACTTTAATTTCTTATTTTGTATCATTAACCCAGATTTATCTTATTTTAAAAACTGGAGTAAATAGTTAGTGTCTTGCTATATCTGTATTATAATTATTTACAGAAATGTAGAATTGGTGTAAGAAACAAGAATATAGTAGCTTGGACCTGCCACCTTCTTTCAGTTCCTAACTCCCTCTGTCCAAAACAGGAGGTCCTGGGTGCAAATAACCCTGATGAGAATTTCCTGACAGTTGCAATTCGTCCCCATGGGATTTTCGGACCAAGAGACCCCCAGCTGGTTCCGATTCTGGTAGAGACTGCCCGAAAGGGGAAGATGAAATTCATCATTGGGTCAGTATGATTGAAAAAATATTTCTGTAATTGCTCAACAGTATAGTAATGTGGTCATAGGAATGTCATATTTATTTTGTGTGATTTACAAATTCACTTCGGTCTAAGGTGATATAGGTTTGCAGTTAAGTGTGGCTTTTGAAACCTAGTTTTGAGCTTTTTTAAAAAAAAGTTACTATTAAACAAAGTTATTCATATAGGCATCTTTCTGTTTGCAGTGACGGGAAAAACCTGGTGGATTTTACCTATGTTGAAAATGTGGTACATGGTCACATCCTGGCAGCCGAGAGCCTTCACAAAAATTCACCAGTCTGTGGAAAAGTAAGAGTCTGCTGAGTCTGTTCAATCCATTCTGTTATTTTGCAGAATGGATTGAACACCTGTTAGCCAAGTCCTTAGATTGCAAGAGTAGGTCTTTTGAGCTGTAGGCTGTATTAGCTTTTCACTGAACAAGTATTAATATATGTATTTGTTATGGGGAAAGGTCATCAGGTCTGCCAAATTCATTTAAGAAGCATCTGGCACATCAATTTGATTTGTATTTGCCGTGTTTCCCCTTGTCCCCAGGCCTACCACATCACGAACGACGAGCCCGTGCCGTTCTGGGAGTTCCTGTCCCGAGTGCTGGTGGGCCTGGACTATGAGCCCCCGCGCTACCGCCTGCCTTACCTGCTCGTATACTACCTGGCTCTGCTGCTCTCCCTGCTGGCCCTGCTGCTGAAGCCCTTCATTGCCTTCAAACCCACCTTCACCCCCATGCGAGTCGCTCTGGCTGGCACTCACCACTACTACAGCTGCAAGAGAGCTAAAGAGGACATGGGCTACAGGCCCCTGGTCAGCCTGGACCAGGCTATTGAGAGAACAGTGCAGAGCTACCCCCAGCTGCGCCGGGCTGAGTAACAGGAGAGCAGGGGCTTGTACACGGTCTAGTTCCCCAAATTACCAGTGAGGTGTATGTGAGGACCGAGGAGTGTGTTTTGTGAAGATGTCCTCCTTCCAGTGTCCTTGGGGAATAATGTTCAGTCTGTTTGCACAATGGTTTGACTACATTCCCCTGCAATATCAATGCTTTTGTGTCAGAATGTTAAACAAAAGAGTAATAAAAAGATAGAACCTTTACTTTAATCTCTCACAGTAGGGTTAATGCACTGAGGAAGTGTACTGGTTCTTTTATTTTGAACTTTTATAAGGCTTAATCTAGTGAAGCTGATTATGGTAATGTGGTAATTTCTACCTATCTGAAGCAGGATCCCAGGAGGGTGGGGCAGGCAAATATAGCTGCTGTAAATGTCTACGTGCATGCTACACAATGAACACGTATGAGGCTTGGTGTGTGCACACCTAGCAACATGGTGAATTCAGAACACAGGGAAAAAGGAAACATGCAGCTGATATAAATTCAACTATTTCGGGACCCATTGGATAACAAGTTAGGCTGGTCATGCTATCCATAAATGATCCTAACTACACCCACATTCATAAGTGGTTTCTTACTAGTTGTGTACCAGTTACATTTTACTTAATACATATTAATATAATATGTTCTAAACTGTTCAAAATAGGTGTGAAATTTTACTTAGGGAAGGTGAGAAAAATTACTGTTTGAAAGAAAGAAAGAAAAGGTAACATTTTGCTGAGATTTATTTATTTTTAACAAAGAATCTCCACAGAGACAGTTGTTAAATGGCAACCGCTTTCACCTTTTCTTTCTTTCGTTTCACTGTTTAATTTGGTCAGCTTGGTTATTCTTTTAATTAAGACTGTCAAGAGTTTCTGAATGTTACTCAACAGCTTACTTGTGCTCCTAACTGTTTACTATGGTACTATTGGAGGGGCTTATATTGCAAATTAAGACTAAAAGAGAAATTTAGATATATGTGTATATCTAAAGAATGTCATTTTTAGAAATAATACTTGTCCCACACAATCATGTTCAGTCTTACCCTAAACTATAATTATGTGTTGCCTGTATACAAAGTTTATAAATATGAATGGTGTGATTTGCTGAGACTTGTACTCCTCCTTACTGAGTTTCAGACTCTCCCGTAGTATAAGCCACCCTTCAGGTTTATCAAGTGGGAAGCATTAGAGGTGCGGCAGCCAACAGTAATGTTAAAACAAGGACTGGGGGAGGTTAGTAGATTCTTGGGGTTTAATTTGCCCAAGAAAAACAGTAAAGGGATACATGAGTTAAACCTTCTCTTGCAAATTTAAGTTGGTATCATAATTATTAATACCAAAAGGTTTTCCGAATCTAGGATCTAATTATGTATTTTGTGTGATGTTCTATTAAAACATTTTCTAAAGATCAATTGCCTCTTGACGTCAGTTGGCCACAAGTTGGCTCCTCCTCTGGGCTGAAACAGGTTTACTGTAAATGAACCTTACAGGTGATGATGGGCAGCAAGCTTCCATGTTCTACAGTTTGGGGGATGGACGATTCCTCAAAGACCACTACTAGACATATTGAGCACATAATGCAAAAGCACTTACTGTCACCTGAGTCACTGCTCACTTATCAAGAAGTGCAAGACTCATGGTACTGTGTGACAGATTGAATGATTCTTGGTGTTAGATCTCCTTCCCGACCTGTGAGGGTGCCGAGTAAAGGCAACAGAGTACCGTGGATTAGATGGCCTGTCCGTTCATTCCCAGGGTTAGGCGGAAGTCGGCCATCTTGAAAGAGGACTGAGCTACAGTACACTAAATCATTGACCCAGAAAGTTAACGGTGTGGCATCCGCGGATTGGAGGACTGGGTGCGCTCGTTAACCAAGGGGTCATGATTGACGTATATAAAGGATGTATTGAGGTGATCTGTTCCTTTGTGAATGGTTAAATTGAATGACCAAAAGGAGAACCTGTGTTGAGAACCATGAGTGATTGTTGTTATAAATAATACTGTTGTTGTTGAGACAGCTAACATGATCCGGAGCTGTCGCCAAAGGCCAGCACTAAATCCGGATCAACATCACAACACTTTGTTTGCACTAAAGAACTGTATTCACTACAAGCACTAGAGCAGTGGACTGGTGTTTGTGTTTGTGTTTGTGTTACATGTGGGTGAACTGAAATGGGACTGTTATTATTTCAGGGCCAACCTGCGGATTATAAATAAGCAATACACGCCACTATATTGCTTCTCATTGACATTGTTATTATTTACTGTTGTTTGCCATCAGGCCATTGGATATAAACATTAAATCATCATTGCACCTGGATTATCGTTGCCTGTCTGATTATTGATCACCTGCACCTGCACACTGTTACTTTGCCACATACTGTCACAATGGTCCCTCAGTCTGGAAGAAAGAAGGTTCTTTCACCAAGAATAAGTAGAAGAATTGTGAGGAAGGTTAATAACAATCTGAGATTGACTGCCAAAGATATTCAAAGTGAATTGGCTGCAAGTGGGACTGGGGTTTCCATTTCAACCATAGGTCAAGTATTGCATGGTGAAGGTCTCAATGGTCGCAGGCCAAGGAAAAAGCCACTCTTAGGAAAACATCACAAGGACAATTGCTTAAAGATTGCAAAACTGCATTTGAATGATAGATATGATTTCTGGTCAAAAGTTCTGTGGAATGAAGAAACAAAAATTGTGCTATTTGGTTACGCTGATAGTCATTAAATTTGGAGAAAGTCTGGTGAGGCGTACAAAAAGAAAAGAACACCATACCTACTGTCAAGCATGGAGGTGGTAATAACCTTCTATTGGGCTGTTTTTCCTCTAATGGCACAGGAAATTTAGTTGGATTCCATAGCATACCAAAAGATATTGGCCAATCATCTGAAACCCTCCGCAAGTGGGCGTTCAAACACAACAAGATCCAATGCACACATCAAAATCTACTCAGAATTTGCATGAACTGGAGCAAGTTTGCATTGAAAAATGGTCAAAAATCACCAAATAATCGTACCAAAGGCTCATTGACAAATATCCTAATAGTTTAAAAGAGGTTATTATTGCTAAAGGTGCCTCAACTAACTATTAATTTCATTTTCCGTGTCAGGATATGAATACTTTTGAATTAGCATTTTTGGTGTTTTTAAAACAAATTACTGAAATAAATAATTGTAGACATCGATTTCTTGTAACTTTTTTCATATATATATGTGTGTGTGTGTGTGTGTGTGTGTGTGTGTGTAAAGTCGCAGAAAATACAGAAGGTAACCATGCAAAATAAACTAATAACAGCAATGCTTCATCACAGTGGAACAATAGCTTGTTTTTCTGAAACAAAGGGCTGACGTTGTAGTTGGCCGAGGGCCTTTTATTTACAGTGTGCAGATAGCTGAAATTCTTGCAACACTAGAGAGAAGGTGTGTTCAATCAGCAATTAGTGTTTTCGAAATCACAGGAAAACCCAATTCTTGAGTGTAGCCAGTCTGTCTACTTTCATAACTGTTGTTGGTATGTGCAAAAGAGGGATGTTTCAAATTCTTCTGTGGCCTTTCTCTAGATTGATAAAGTAATTAAAGATATTTAAGATTAAATATCCTGCACCTACTTATATGTGACATAGGATGCCACTGCACAAGGAGAGGCAACCACATCCTTGTCAGGATCTTCAGAAACAATGAATTAAAGAGTAAGTAACAGGGTTCCAACAAATATAGCTTTATACATCCCCACGTGTTGCTGCAACTGTTTAAATAAAGTACCTGTCATTTTTCTTTTCATTATTAACATCCTGACAGCTTTTTACACTTCTAACTTTAAAGTCTGTTTTAAAGCTCTTTTCAAAATGTCTGCTGTAGTGCACTGGGGTTTGAGATCTGTCCTCTAAATCACTGCAGAAAGAGTGCTCTGGCTTTTCTGTTCCGTACCACATCATGGATCATTATTGCTGTGTTACCTGTTTGACAATGTGGGCACTCATCTTTACAGTTTCAGTGCACTAGAGCGGTCATTTTGAAAAGAGCTTTGAAACAGACTTTAAAGTTGTAAGTGTAAAAAGTTGTCAGGATGCTAACAATGAAAAGACAAATGACAGGTGCGTTATTTAAACAGTTGTAGCAACACGAGGGGACGTGTATATATATATATATATATATATATATATATATATATATTATTATTTATTTCTTAGCAGACGCTCTTATCCAGGGCGACTTACAATTGTTACAAGATATCACATTATACATTATTTCACATTATACAGATATCACATTATTTTTACATACAATTACCCATTTATACAGTTGGGTTTTTACTGGAGCAATCTAGGTAAAGTACCTTGCTCAAGGGTACAACTACAGTGTCCCCCACTGGGGATTGAACCCACAACCCTCTGGTCAAGAGTCCAGAGCCCTAACCACTACTCCACACTATATATATTGTGTCACATTCAAGTCCTTTATCATCATAGTCTGAGCAACCCCTAATAAACAGTAGTATAACGAGGACAGTGTTCGCAGAAGGTGGGATCTTGTTTATTTATGACAATAAAGAATATCCTTCTTAATCACTTTGTTTGCTGGCATAGTTTCACAAGGCCGAGTGGGCGTGAAGCAAATGTCACTTTTTTGCGTGAATCATTTTGACTTCACATGCAGAAGTAGCCAGCGCATTGTATACCGTACAGTTAATAATCATTCTATAATATCTATAGTGCAGTTCACTGCACTCCTCCTTGGAATCTGAATCTAAATCTGAACCAGTCTTAATAACTAAGTCACCATGCTACTGTGTGACAATGTCATTAAAGTTCCTGCGCTAAGTGGAGATGTGCTATGATTAATATTTATATTGTATAAATATTATACGATATATTAACATATATTAATGTTTAAATCTTAATTCTTATCAGTCTGTCTTGCATTTTTACATGTGGAGAAATGAAGGTTATATTTGATATTCTTTCATGTTACTTTTACTTAAAGAAAATTCAGCCATGGCAGGTAAATTTTATTATTATTATTCATGTTACTTTTACTTAAAAAAAATAAATAAATAAAAAATCAGTACAGGTTTCCAACTTTTGCTGGTTACTTGACTCCCACAAGACACGGAAATGTAAAACTTAACAAAGTGTTAATCAAGGCTTTAATATCTATTTTCTTATGTCCTAATCGCACCAGCAGCATTATCCCTGCCCCCCTTCTCTTGCGCTGAAGATGTTTTCTTTATCTTTTTTTTGTACATTAATGCAGATGTATGTGGATTTTTCTTTTATTAAAATACTAAAGCGCTTGGTGTAAGACTTCTTGTGCTGTAGGGCACACCAGTGGTGTAGCTGCAATCTGACCATACGCCTATAACCAACAGCACAGGATGTTATAAGGTATGAGCAGCTATTTGGTGAACTCTACATTTCAGTTGTGACTTACACTTGGTTTTGAACCCAGACATCCAACAGTGAAAGACTCTGGGGTGGGAGGAATCAAATTAGTTCTAATTCTGGCCTTTGATGCTTTAGCAGCAGTGTGGAGTAGTGGTTAGGGCTCTGGACTCTGGACCGGAGGGTCGTGGGTTCAATCCCTGGTTGGGGACACTGCTGCTGTACCCTTGAGCAAGGTACTTTACCTAGATTGCTCCAGTAAAAACCCAACTGTATAAATGGGTAATTGTATGTAAAAAATAATGTGTAAAAAATAATGTAATTGTATGTAAAAATAATGTGATATCTTGTAACAATTGTAAGTCGCCCTGGATAAGGGCGTCTGCTAAGAAATAAATAATAATAATAATAATAATAAAAAGTAAAACCTGAAACGCATATTTGACCCACTGAATTTCAACTGCACCCATTGAAAGAATGTTCAGTGATATCTAAACAATGTAACTATACTGTAGCTAAGAGACTGTTTTTGCATTGTTTTCCTATTTAAAATGGTTTGTTCAATTATCCTTCTGCATCACAGGGGTGACATTTTCAGGTGAATGCCTGGAATTCACACATGCCTGCTGAGCCTGAGACAATACAGATAACAAGTCACAGATTCCATCAGGGTAAAATGTCTGTCTCCACCCCTTGAAAAACAGGGCTTGGCTTTAGAAAAAAAAAACTGTTTAGAAGAGGTGCAACTGTATATCAAAGCTTGTCTTCACAGAGTTCTGTACGTGTGGGCTGAAAAAGTACCTGCTCAAGCAATTGGGATATTACCGTCTATTGAAAACACAGAGAGTGAAAAAAGAAGACAACGGCTAATTTCAGGTGAGACTCAAACCTACAGAGAGTTTAATTTAAATTAAAACTCACATTTTCCTGACGTGTTTTAAAGATAATTTCTGTGTACAGTTTGGTCAATTTCAATAGACAAAAGCAAACTGTAAAGCAGTTCATTGCTTATAAAGGCTAGAGTTTGCGTATATGTTTGTCCATGTATCCATGTATCACAATGGTATGGTTAATGCACTCTGCTGGTAATCCATTACAGTACAATGGCACTATATCAGTACCAGTCTGCTACTTACACTATGTGGTCATTGTGTTATCTGTAGTCAGGGTAGTGCACTGGTTTATGCTGCTATCTCAATGGTATTTCAAGATTTGAATGCAGGCCTTTTTAAGTCACCAAAAGCAATATTAAATTATTGGTTTCGGCAGGCACTATTAGCTGAACCATAACCACACATATTTCCTAGGTAACATGCAGTATGGATATTGGCAGCAGAATGTTGCCAGACTGGCTAAACTTGATTTCTAATAATGCTTTATGACAAACTTGGTATCTTCCTGTGTACCAAACTGCAGCCCTACCCTTCTCTGAATCAGAAGGTAATAAAGGAGGCGACTTTACTAACACACATATTCAGATTTTTACAGCACCATGTCCATTTCCAGGATAGTTTATATAAAACTAAACAGACCATTGAGATCATGGGGATACTTTTATAGAATCCTGCCTTCGTCTGACACATAAAAAAAACTATTAAAACACACATGGCATGATTTTTTCAGATACTAAGGACACACCCAGAAGTTACCAACCAGACATTGAAGTGAAATGTGTAAATAATGAATGAATTTGGCTTAATAAAAAAATACAAGAAAATCCACATATTCTATTTGCTAAATTAATTGCAGGTTTGACTCCAGAAATGACAAAGAATTAAAAAAATACCTGAAGAACAAAACCAGAAAAGAGAACAGAAACTGTTGTTCAAAGGATGCAACCAAAATAATCTTGCCTTACTGATGTAACTTAAAAAAGAGGATGATGAGTAGGTAGATTCAAGAAAATGCACAGAGTCCTTTTCTTCACTCAGTTGTTAGGTTTATTGAAATATGCAGGGAGTCTGGTCCCAGGTACAGGACAAACAGAATACTCGTTCTTACAATTGTTGCATGACATTAAATACCCTTCTGCATAGGTGTCTCTCTCCTCCTCTTTCTCTGACACTTAACCAATAGAAAAGGTACAACTCATTATCATTATGTGTGTGTGTGTGTGTGTGTGTGTGTGTGTGTGTGTGTGTGTGTGTGTGTGTGATCTAGTGTGAAGATCTCTGAACTCAGTGCAGTCTTCAGACCCTAGTGCCCCAAAGGTCCATACATCTGTTTTTTGTCATCTTCCTTGTTCCTATCTCTTAGACACTTTGATCTCAGTGGCACTATCTCTTTGGATCTCTCTGAAGTCTTAGAGCCTGGTTCTTTGGTCCCCTTGAAAATTAGCTTTATGACCCCGTCATAAACCAGCTGTATTTTCTAAGCAAAAACCTGTTAACTAGTTTTATACCCCAGTGGACTCCCGAAGAGCAAACTTCTTTCATGTCAGGGCTGGAGATCAAAGGACTTGTTTATACAGCCGTGTGCTGCTGGCCAGCCATTTGCTTTGACACAAAATAATCTTAACTTCTCTACCATATTGCAGCCTTCATCTATCACAGCAGTGCTTGCATTTTTGGAACTAACAGTTTTTTTCTATCCAATGTTAAATCACTTTTCAGAAAAATAACATGAATACAGCCGTCATTCCTCATGCGTAGCAAACTGCTATTCAATACTTGTTCCATGTTTTCCAACACTTACTATTTTGGTCATGACACCTTTTTCTTCTTTTTGTGTTTTCAGTGGTTTACTTTGAAGACTTTCCTGAGATCTACACATAACAGCATCTACAATGAAAAAAGGTATCTGTCAGCCTGATTTCATTCAGTTACATAAGAGAAAGTGTTTAAAAATGAAAGAGAAGCCTCCTGAGTGGTGCATCCAGTAAAGGCACTCCGCCCAGAGTTCAGGATGCGCCCTATAGCTTGGAGATCGCCCGTTCGAATCCAAGCTATGCCACTGCTGACCGTGGATGTGAGTTCCCAGGGGGCGACGCACAATAGGACAAGCCGGCCTGTAGGCAGTTCAGAACTGCGTGGTCATCCAAAGCTGTAAGCTCTGGATATGGCTGCACAGCAGGCTTGCAGAGCGAAAAAAACGAGTGCTCGTCTTCATCTCTCCCGAGTTGCAGCGCTGAGCCAGGTTGAATAATAATTGGACATTGGATAAGGAATACAAATAATTATTATACAAAGTAAGGAGAGTAGGTTATGGCTGAGAATTGAGGGATGATGGTGGTGAGCACCCATATAAATAATAACTTTAATTTGATATAGCACAAGTGAAGTTCCCAATTACAATGGGTTGTTAAAACATAAACCCTGGGAAATGAGGTAAATGCATACTAGACTTTCAACATAAATTATTCTATAAATGTCTCTGTACTGTGAGGCAATGGCCCCCAACAATGGTATGAGCAATACGTAGAATGGTACCACAGTTGGCTAGTTGTCATGTTTGACTTAGCAATGGTATCACTATGACTTCAACCAATACACACTGCTAATCCATGCATTACCATATCAGTACCAATGTGCTACCTTATCATAACCATTATGTGGCATTAGATCTGAATTCATTGTATTACTGTATTGTAACACTTGAAATGTATTTGCTTACGATTGTAAGTCGCCCTGGATAAGGGCGTCTGCTAAGAAATAAATAATAATAAATAATAATAATTGTGTTGGTGTTGCTGGTAATGCAGCGGTCTGCTAATGGTTCTATTAGGGTTCCTTCAAGGTCTGGTATTATAATTATACCAGATTTTGAATAAGATTGGAGCCTGACATATGGAGAAAATGTGATGCATCCCTCTAATTTAAATAACTATTGTTTGAAATAATCATATTTATAAATACAATATTGTTTTTATACGTGGGAAAATGAGTTTTAGCAAATATCTTTAGAATAATTGTGCAGTGAATTGGCATCTGACACATGGAAAAGATAGCTGAAGATTAAGGGAGGAGGCAGGGTAAAGCCTTAGAGCAAAGGTGGATCAGCTATATTGCAATATTGTATGATGTTTTATGATGCCCCTCTGGCAATGCTGTGTTTGGAATACATGTTAATGGTATGAAACAAGCAGGGCACACCTTAGTTGCAGCTGGGAGCAGATACATTACTGCTCTGAGCAACCCCTTGCTAGTTTTTATTATTAAATAGCTGTATTCCCTTGCACTTGTTGCTAAATGGGGGTTCTAATGTATTTATGTTTTTAGCAAAAGGTGTGCCAGAGGGGGACAGAACGATTGTGCTCCGGCAGATGAAGGTGCGGACGGCTCTGAAGGGGGATTTCAGCTGGATCAACAATAAAAACACTGATGAAGAAGATGAGGAAGAAGAAGGGTTGGCCAGGTTAGGGGATAATTACACAAATGTTCCAAATGTGTTCTGTTTAGCTCTGCGCCTGTTGTTCACTCAGGGTTTTTCTCTGGTATATATTGTAAAGACAGCATCTTTGAAGAGCAACTCAGTATGTGAAATACTGTATATCAGGAATAAATTCCATATAGTTCTTCATATTGGGGGCAGAGTGGTGCAGGGGGGCTGGTTAATGGTTACACTCTGGTGTACCATCTAAACTTAGAGATGAGACATGTTTGAGATTGAAAAAGTCACTAGAATGATATTCTGTAGGGCAGTAAATAGTATCACCATATAATAGTTTAGTCAATATCATTGGAATACCCTAAACATCGTTAGTTTCTACAGATTAACATGCACAGTCATTGTTCAACTTTTTGAGTAGAGGAAGGATATATGGAGCAGTGTGGAGTAGTGGTTAGGGCTCTGGACTCTTGACCGGAGGGTTGTGGGTTCGATCCCAGGTGGGGGACACTGCTGCTGTACCCTTGAGCAAGGTACTTTACCTAGATTGCTCCAGTAAAAACCCAACTGTATAAATGGGTAATTGTATGTAAAAATAATGTGTAAAAAATAATGTAATTGTATGTAAAAATAATGTGATATCTTGTAACAATTGTAAGTCACCCTGGATAAGGGCGTCTGCTAAGAAATACATAATAATAACAATATGCACAAGTTTTTCTTTAAGATCCATTTCATTTGGGTCTCAATGTAATCTTCAGTATGCAGTTAGACACAATTAGACACAATTAGCTGTCTCTGCTTAAAAGAAGCCCAGGATTGAATGGCAAGGGTGTTCCAAATCGAGGTGCGCTCATAGAGCTTTGAGGGAAGGTCTGTTGGTCCCTGTTGTCACTGCGTATTCAGACAGGGGCAGGGATGGTTCTTTTAAAAAACCTGTTTATCCAGCAGAGTTTTCTGCTCCTCAGGGATGTGCCAGTAAAAGCGTCCTATTCCAATGGAGTCTCTTCAGCGCCCTCTGACTCCTCCAGCACTTCCGAAAGGTAGGAACAACACAGGCCTTCTGTTCACACCCTGCTTACTGGAGACCTGCTGATGCTTATTGAGCAAAAGCATAACAAGCAGCACAAATACATTACATATAAACACATACACAGGACACAACAACTGAACTTAAATGCTGGTCAAATACTGTTTTATTCCCAGCTGAATATCCCAGAAGTCATGCATCAAAGGCAGAATTATTAATGTGGGTTGTTGCTCTATTTCTTTTAGGTATGTAAAGTCTTAAAGCAAAGAGGAAAGCATTTATATAAATGGTACAGAAAGGCAACGGGTTGTGTCAGTCCATTTTAACAGAACTTCCTAAACTGCATTATGATAGGGTCGCCATATGTATTTTGAAGCCATATATAAAACATATATAGAATCTATATGTTCTTTATGTATGAGCAATACTACAGTACACTGGTTCATAAACCCAGTCTAATCCAGTCTGTTGTGATTTTGCTCTAGCAGTCTAACAAGCCAGAAGCCTTCCCCTTCAGGATACATAATCAGGTGGGATTCTTTAGCTAACACCACTGCTTACATTTACATTTACTGTGTGAAATGTAGAGCTTGTAAAATCTGGAGACTGGAGTCCTCCTTTTTCTATTTACTAAGCAGGGAACTTCCAAACTCAAGGGGTTCAGTGTTAGTCATTACGTCTTCATATAGCACTGCACACAGAGTGAGAAAGACAAAGTGCTGCTTTATACAAACGTCCATGGTATTGTATTGTGGGATTGCTTTCTTCTAGTGATCACTAATACATGGTTTTGTGTTGTTGTTGTCTATTTCAATATTGTTTTTTTTCCAGAGGTGTTTTTACTAAAACAAACGATACCACCCAGGCGTCCCCAACCTCAGCCTCATCGTATGGATGTAGCGAAAGGTATAGTTTACTGGGTGCTTCAAACAATATGTCAAGTGCACACTGTATGATTTCAGTCACAGGGAGATTGCTGCACTGATAACCCACAGAGAATTCCAAGATTTATTTTAGCTTCCTTGACCATTTCATTTCGTTTGTCTGGGTGTACAGTACTTTTGTAGATTAATTTGTTGTGTTATTGTTACTACACCAGAACTATATCTTCTGGTTAAGGTCTAGTTAATTTAAAGACTATCAGTATGTTATACTGTATTCATACAAAGTGGACCAGTTGCATTGATTGATATTTGTTTGTTCATCAGTGTGAGAAGCTCCAGCACTTCTACTCCACAGTACTCACCGCTTAACAAGAAATCCTCTGAGCACTATAAGAAAATGTAAGCGCTCCAGTGTCACTCTATGCTTTAATCACCCTTAGGCACTAGGTATTGCATTGTTTTCTAAATACCAATAGTATCATAATGATATGAACCAAAACCAGTCCTGTGCTTGCTGGTCAGCAGGTTTGATTGCTGTTTGATAATTGGAGTGAAATGTACCTATTTACAGGGACAGTCACTTCTATCATTTTGTATCGTAGTGAAATAAGAAAAGAGTATGCAGTGATAATAATGTTGCTAACTTGCATTCAGACACAGCTCTACATCATTTGTAAAGTGGGTTGAATTCTCTGGGCTTCCATGCAAGGCTCTTCTTCCAATGTATCTTGTGTGGCTTGTGTTTTAGAGCCCCACACAGTGTGCGTTCCAAAGCAGTCAGCCCCGCCCCTGAGGAACCCCCCTCTTCTACAGAGGAGCGCACCAAGAGGTAAGGGATTGGGAAATCCCTTTATTAATCAATGGAAGAGCTGTGCAGCCTGAGCCCAGGAAACACCAGGCAACGTTTCAAAGAACTTTTCAAGCAACCTATTATACAAGTTGCTAAAATCAAGATAGTTTAGATATGGTGTCTTGAACTGTACACCTGGTAAAGATTACAGCTTGGTATGGAGAATGGTGGAAGCACAATGGCAGCTCTAATGATGGGAGATGTGGATAGCTGTTCCATTGCGGTCAGTCAGTATTATATCAGTGCCAGTTTGCTAATAGATCAGATCCTTTGTGTTGTCATTGCTGGTAATGCCGCAGTCTTCTAATAGTTTTCCCAGGTTTTCTTTCAGACGCAGGCTGAGTCTTGTGTTGTAAGTTCTCCTGTACTTCCTTCCTCAGGACGGAGGCTGCCAGCAGTGTAATAAAGAGTTCAGCATCCAAGGAGCGCTCGTACGTCTTATCAGCAGTGAACAAATACGGGTGAGACTTTGTGAGGACATGCTTTCAGGAATCATTGTTATAAATGTAGCGGGTGCATATTTAAGGAGACCTTCTGTTACCATTTTGGTACTGTGTGTTTTCTACAACATCCTACTTAGCAATAGCAGGCGCATTCCTGTTTGCAGAACAGACACCAGGGAATTATATTTTACAGTGAAAATACTTCAAACCATTTCCCAGTTGACATTCTTTTATTTTTATTTTTTTACAGCAGGTCTGAAAAGCTGGATAGCCCATCTAAAGACCCCTCCTTTTCTTTTGTGGCTAAAAGGTGATTTTTTTTTTCCTGAAAGATGTAATAATTGTTGAAATGTGTATTTATTGTAGCTGCCGATTTGAAATCATGTTTTTTTAAGCCTGGGTGGAGGAGTTAATTATTTTCCATAAATATTTTTAGGGCAGGATGAAAAACATGAAGCTAGTAGGCTATATCCCTGGAGTCTGCACTTTATGAGTCTTCAAGTATAAATAAAATATGTTTATGCATATATAAGAAAAGTATTAGTAACAGTGGTTCTGTATTTTGGAAAAGGGTGGAGATCAACGATGAAGAGCCAGAAGAGGACAGTGACACGTCACCCCGGATTGCACCAAAAAGCAGCTTGAACTCAGCCCTCAAACAGAAACCAACTGCTGCCCCTCGCAAGCTCAGGTAAGGTACACAGACTGTTTCACCACCTCCAGTAACTGTCGGGACTCTATTCATTCAAAGATACAAAAAATTCTTCGACTACACCATGTAACACATTTTTTTTTTTTTTTGGTTCCTGGGTAGTAAGTGTTATTTCCTAATTGCTTATGCCTCAAAAGTATAGAAAATGGCTATTATTCCCCACAAACTTTGCTTTTGTGACCAGGACAGTGATATTTTGAAATTGACCTATTTCCAATGAGAAAACGGGCGAATTTGTGTCTCTTCGTTCACATAAACTCAGAAAAAAACAACATATGAATCCAAATTAACATGTATTTATACTAAAGTAATACAAAAATGACTACAAAAGATTTAGAAGTGAGTAGTTTTTCGAGATTTATGATTATACTGTAAATCACTTTCACGAATCAGCCCCCAAAATGTAGTCTCCCATCATGTTCTCGTTATACTGTCCTTGGTAGCGGCATTCAAAGTCCAGTATATCCTGGTGGAAGCGCTCGCCTTGCTCCTCCAAGTACGCTCCCATGTTCTCCTTGAATTTATCAAGATGAGCATCAAGGATATGGACTTTGAGGAACATCCTACAGCCCATTGTGCCGTAGTTCTTCACCAGAGTCTCAACCAGCTCCACATAGTTTTCGGCCTTGTGATTGCCCAGGAAGCCCCAAATCACTGCGACAAAGCTGTTCCAAGCCGCTTTCTCCTTACTAGTGAGCTTCTTGGGGAATTCATTGCACTCCAGGATCTTCTTTATCTGTGGTCCGACGAAGACACCGGCTTTGACCTTTGCCTCAGACAGCTTAGGGAAGAAGTCTTGAAGGTACTTGAAGGCTGCCGACTCCTTATCTAGAGCTCTGACAAATTGTTTCATAAGGCCCAATTTGATGTGCAGTGGTGGCATCAGCACCTTCCAGGGGTCCCAGCCGTACTCGTCATACTTCAAGGCGTCCAGCAAGGTCTTGATGCTGTTGTAATCCTCTTTGAGGTGCACCGAGTGAGCCAGGGGAAGAGACGGGTACTTGTTACCATTATGGAGCAGCACGGCTTTGAGGCTCCTGGATGAGCTGTCAATGAAGGACAGTATAACGAGAACATGATGGGAGACTACATTTGGGGGCTGATTCGTGAAAGTGATTTACAGTATAATCATAAATCTCGAAAAACTACTCACTTCTAAATCTTTTGTAGTCATTTTTGTATTACTTTAGTATAAATACATGTTAATTTGGATTCATATGTTTTTTCTGACTTTATGTGAACGAAAAGACACAAATTCGCCCATTTTCTCAGTGGAAATAGGTAAATTTCAAAATATCACTCCTGGTCACAAAAGCAAAGTTTGTGGGGAATAATAGCCATTTTCTATACTTTTGAGGCATAAGCAATTAGGAAATAACACTTACTACCCAGGAACAAAAATTGTGTTACATAGTGCTATTGAAGCATCCCTCATGATGGGTAGTTTATATGGATTGCTCCTGTTTCTATGTTACAGCTGCTGTTGCCACAGTACAGTCAGACCAGTGCTTAAGGCGTAGCTGAAACATTATTTAACTAAACATACGGGTTGATTTGATCAACTTACAGTATATGCCACCTGGATAAGCCACAGCATTTACCAGCACCAGGGAATCTACCCGAATCAACCACTTATGTTTTAGTGTTGATCCCGGGATAACCAAGGATTCATCCATTTTTATGAATATTACACAGACGGTATTCCATTCAGGCACACATATCAGTTCTTTAACCTCTGAAATCAAATCTTATTCATTGATTCCTGTTTTTGTTTTTAAGCACCAGAACAGAAATAAAAGCACAGACCAGTCACAAGAATATATATTTGTTCCAAATCCAGTGTCTAGCAATGTCTTTTCTCAGTCGTTTCCTCTTGTTTCTCTTTTCCAGCCCCAGCACAGAAACAAAAACACAGACCACCATCACAATAAAGGAAACAGAGAAAGAACCTCCAAAAACTCCTTCCTTAACTGAAACAAAGACAAAGAGGTACGGCAAAAGCAAATTGTAATTGATGCTTTACAGGGTTGTTTAGGATTGTAGCTAATTAAATAATACCATACAGTTTAACAGTCATGGCTTTCAAGACCATACTGATCACTTTATTAGGACCCAACATGTCTTGCTTGCAAACATATTATAGAGGTCATAGGTCAAATGTGTCCCACAGTTTTTGTTTGAATCCTTGTTTAGTTGTGTGACAATAATCTTCATGACTTAGTTTGTGAGATTGTGATCATGAACGACAGGCAGAAAACATCCTTATAGTATATCCTTTTAGTATTGTATGCCTTGCATTGCTTGCTGGAGAGAATTAAAACAAGCTTAATGTGAATGCATTGATATGTTGTGTAATTTGGGGTAAATTCAAGCACCTCTGCTGGTGGTTTCTGCCTCCCCTCACAGTATTTTAGCATTCAGTTTTCAGCAGGTCCAGAAGTCTAACTGACCTGCTCTTACATACCTCTGAATCAAGGCTTCCTCATGTTTTCTAGCCCCAGCACAGAAACAAAAACACAGACCACTGACACGAAGAAGGAAACAGTGTTCGACACTCCAAAAAATACTTTCTTAACTGAATCAAAGAGGTAAGAGAAAGGCAGGTTGGAACCGTTGCTTTTCAGGGTCTCTTAATGATAATGACCTCTGTTTAAAAGCTGTTTAACATCAAAGTTAGTTTGTGAACTACAGATCCCCACCTGGCTGGTAAATGTAGCAGTACTGCAGACAAAATTGTAGAACCGGCACCAGATGTACAACAGCATGATTCACATGTGTTCTGCACAGTTGAAGTCAACATACACACACACACACACATATATATATATATATATATATATATATATATATATATATATATATGTATATATATATATGTATATATATATATATATATATATATATATATATATATATATATATATATATATATATATTTATAGGTCTGTCTGGCTAGCCTCCTTGTTGTGAATTGACTTCTTCCTATTTCTGTTTTCCAGTCCCAGCACTGAAACAAAAACACAGACCACTGTCACAAAGGAAACAGTGTTTGACACTCCAAAAAACCCTATCTCAACAGAATCAAAGACCAAGAGGTATGGGAAACAACTAACCTACCAGGGTCTGAGAATGAATATCTGGATACAGTTCTAGTTGATTTTATATTTTTATAAAATGAAATATAAAGTGTTAGGTTTAGCGCTCACTTAAAAGTGGCAGGAAAATGTTTTTTTTGTTTGTGTTATTTCTTAATATAGCTCTTAGTTCCTTACAGTTTAAAGTCTGACCAATTTTTTTCTCTTTCAGCTCACAAGACACTAAGTCACTATGGGACAAGTGGGATAAACCTGCAGCCACTGAGACAACAACAACAACTGTCACTGAGAAAAGGTAGGAAGCATTGCAATAATTACCTGCACTAATATATTGTAAACACTTCATTTAACCTGTTAATAATAATGTAATTACAGAGTAATTGACATATATGAATGAGATTAACATTATTCATGATGCATTACACTCTTATTCACAATCAACCCTAGAGCTAACATGAATTCATCTTGAAAGGAAGTGTGTTACATGACTAGAAAGAGGGGGTCTAGTTTAATGCACTCAGCTCTGAAGTGAATTATTGCTCATTTTCAGCTCACACGACACTAAGTCAGCCTGGAACAAGTGGGATGTTCCCGCAGCCACTGAGATTACAACCACAACTATCACTGAGAAAAGGTAGGAAGCATTGCAAGGATTACTTTCACCAAATGGAGGTTTGCTAAAATAATGAGGCATATTTGGCATATAGTTTGGCATTTTGTTTCCGGCAGGTAAATAGTTTGGCTCAGCCTGGCCAAAGCATGGTTATAAATAATAAAACCTAAGAGGTTAGGGAATGAAATAATCCCATGAATTTTAGCGGCACTTCTGTTTGTTAGATCTCATAAGTGCAGTTTGAATGTAATAGCAAACATGTATTTTAAATAAAAACAATACCGTATCTTGTACCAAGCTAGATTAATGCTCTCAGTTTTCACACCCTTTCAACCCTCATAGCTCATACCATTATTGCTGGTATTAGCCTAGTTCCCCTATACCTTCTCAAGTGAATGAATGTGTTTTTATAGAGAGGTTTCCAGAATTGGACACAACATTCTAAGTAGGGTGTTTTACTAAAGCACTATATAATGTTAACATACATTCGCTAGACTTGTTTTGGCTATGCAACCTAACATTGTTTGCCATTTTAATTGCCTCCCAAATTAATTTTACAAAACTAGAACCAAACGACTTAGTAATATAATTTGAGGTCTCTTAAGCATTGTTCTATTAAAGAAAAATAGGAATTATTTAAAGACTGGAGTAAATGTTTTGAAAATATAGCCCTATATACCACTATCAGGAGTCATGCTGAATGTTCCGCAGAGGGAGTGGGCCGAATTTGGTTAATAAGCACTGAACTGTAGTTATTTGTTTTATTATTTTCAGCTCACAGGACACAAAGTCACTGCGGGATAAATGGGATTTACCTGCAGCAACTGAGACTACCACCACAACTGTCACTGAGAAAAGGTAGGAAGAGCATTAACTTGAACTTCACATTGAGGTTTACTGAAGCAGTGACTCTTGCATACATTTATAGATTCATAGGCAATGAATGCAATAAAACAAACGTCATCATTTTTTGCAGAATTAGAGTGTTAGGTTTACCTCTCACTTAAAAGTGACAAGTAAATGTTTTTTTTTTCACTCGTGTTATTTCTTAATATGGCTCTTAGTTCCCTACAGGTTAAAGTCTGATACATTTTTTTCTCTTTCAGCTCACAAGACACTAAGTCACTATGGGACAAGTGGGATAAACCTGCAGCCACTGAGACAACAATCACAACTGTCACTGAGAAAAGGTAGGAAGCATGGCAATAATTACCTGCACCAAATATATTGTAAACACTTCATTTATCCTGTTAATAATAATGTAATTACAGAGTAATTGAACATATACGAATGCTATTAACATTATTCATGATGCATTACACTATTATTCACAATCAACCCAAAAGCTAACATGAATTCATCTTGAAAGGAAGTGTGTTACATGACTAGAAAGAGGAGGTCTAGTCCATCCATTTTTATGAATATTACACAGACGGTATTCCATATAGGCACACATATCGGTTCTTTAACCTCTGAAATCAAATCTTATTCAGTGATTCCTGTTTTTGTTTTTAAGCACCAGAACAGAAATAAAAGCACAGACCAGTCACAAGAATATATATTTGTTCCAAATCCAGTGTCTTGCAATGTCTTTTCTCAGTCGTTTCCTCTTGTTTCTCTTTTCCAGCCCCAGCACAGAAACAAAAACACAGACCACCATCACAATAAAGGAAACAGCGAAAGAACCTCCAAAAACTCCTTCCTTAACTGAAACAAAGACAAAGAGGTACGGCAAAGGCAAATTGTAATTGTTGCTTTACAGGGTTGTTTAGGATTGTAGCTAATGAAATAATATGTCTTGCTGCAAACATATTCTAGAGGTCATAGGTCAAAGGTGTCCCACAGTTCTTGTTTGAGTCCTTGTTTAGTTGTGTGACAATAATCTTCATGACTTAGTTTGTGAGATTGTGATCATGAACGACAGGCAGAAAACATCCTTATAATATCCTTTTAGTATTGTATGCCTTGCATTGCTTGCTGGAGAGAAGTAAAACAAGCTTAATGTGAATGCATTGATATGTTGTGTAATTTGGGGTAAATTCAAGCACCTCTGCTGGTGGTTTCTGCCTCCCCTCACAGTATTTTAGCATTCAGTTTTCAGCAGGTCCAGAAGTCTAACTGACCTGCTCTTACATACCTCTGAATCAAGGCTTCCTCATGTTTTCTAGCCCCAGCACAGAAACAAAAACACAGACCACTGACACGAAGAAGGAAACAGTGTTCGACACTCCAAAAGATACTTTCTTAACTGAATCAAAGAGGTAAGAGAAAGGCAGGTTGGAACCGTTGCTTTTCAGGGTCTCTTAATGATAATGACCTCTGTTTAAAAGCTGTTTAACATCAAAGTTAGTTTGTGAACTACAGATCCCCACCTGGCTGGTAAATGTAGCAGTACTGCAGACAAAATTGTAGAACCGGCACCAGATGTACAACAGCATGATTCACATGTGTTCTGCACAGTTGAAGTCAACATACACACACACACATATATATATATATATATATATATATATATATATATATATATATATATATATATATATATATATATATAGGTCTGTCTGGCTAGCCTCCTTGTTGTGAATTGACTTCTTCCTATTTCTGTTTTCCAGTCCCAGCACTGAAACAAAAACACAGACCACTGTCACAAAGGAAACAGTGTTTGACATTCCAAAAAACCCTATCTCAACAGAATCAAAGACCAAGAGGTAAGGGAAACAACTAACCTACCAGGGTCTGAGAATGAATATCTGGATACAGTTCTCGTCAATTTTATATTTTTTTATACAACTATGTAACATCTCAAATATAATGCCAACCTTTAGACTGGAAGTCAAAACTAAATATAAGAACAACAGCTGACGTCAAGACTATGAATCTTATATGTGAGTGTTACAAATAATACCAGCTACAGCTTCAGCGGTGTCCAGGATTTAAAAAAAAAAAAAAATGTTTTTACAGAGTAAACTGTCTTCAGCTCTTCCTACTGTTTCTGTTTTCCAGCTCCAGCACAGAAACAATAACCCAGACCACAATGACAAAGAAGGAAACCGTGTCCGAAACTCCAAAACCCTTAACTGAGCCAGAGACAAAGAGGTAAGAGAACCTGTTAACTACAGTCACCAGTTTAATCCCACCCTTCCTGGGCTGCACTGATAATATACAATCGGTACCACTTGTTTTTGAGATTCAGGTTTGGATTGCTTTATTTAAAAATACATTTCACAAAGTTGTGTTAGTATATATACTTGTTAGTTTTCAGAAGGGGACTTACAAGTATTTGCAGGACACCTGGTTTATACCTGAAATGTCACTTCGTCATTTAGCACAAACACTTGCTTAGTCATTCAGTATTTATTTAGCGATAATAACCTTTTCACTTGTGGCCCTCAAATAGGCAAGATTTTGGCTTACAAGAGTTAAATAATGAGCACCAGTATCTACCCTATCCTGCCCAAGGTAATGGAATCAATGTGAGTCCTAGTTTGTGGATATGCACTGAAATCATGTGTTCTCTCTTTCAGCTCACAGGACACAAAGTCACTGTGGGATCAATGGGATTTATCTGCACCAACTGAGACTATCACCACAACTGTCACTGAGAAAAGGTAGGAAGATCACTAACTTGAACTTCACATTGAGGTTTACTGAAACAGTGACTCATACATACATTCGTACATTCATAGTTATGCTGTAAGAAACTTCAGCATTTTATACAGAATTTAAGTGTTAGGTTTTGCGCTCACTTAAAAATGGCAAGTTCAAGTTATTTCTTAATATAGCTCTTAGTTCCCTACAGCTTAAGTGTGACCAATTTTTTTCTCTCTTTCAGCTCACAAGACACTAAGTCACTATGGGACAAGTGGGATAAACCTGCAGCCACTGAGACAGCAATCACAACTGTCACTGAGAAAAGGTAGGAAGCATGGCAATAATTACTTGCACCAAATATATTGTAAACACTTCATTTATCCTGTTAATAATAATGTAATTACATAGTAATTGATCATATATGAATGAGATTAAAATTATTCATGATGCATTACATTCTTATTCACAATCAACCCCAAAGCTAACATGAATTCATCTTGAAAGGAAGTGTGTTACATGTCTAGAAAGAGGGGGTCTAGTTTAATGCACTCTGCTCTGAAGTGAATTATTGCTCATTTTCAGCTCACACGACACTAAGTCAGCCTGGGACAAGTGGGATGTTCCCGCAGCCACTGAGATTACAACCACAACTATCACTGAGAAAAGGTAGGAAGCATTGCAAGGATTACTTTCACCAAATGGTTTGCTAAAATAATAAGGTATATTTGGCATATTGTTTGGTATTGTGTTTACGGCAGGTAAATAGTTTGGTTCAGCCTGTCCAAATCATGGTTATAAATAATAAACCGTCTATTTGCTAGATCTCATATGTGCAGTTTGTATATTATAGCAAGCATGTATTTGAAATAAAAATGATACTATATCTTGTACCTAACTAAATTAATGCTCCCAGTTTTCACACCTTTTTTGTTTTGTTTTGTTTTATTCTTTTAACCCTCATAGATCATACCATTATTGCTGCGGTTAGCCTAGTTGCCCTGTACCTTCTCAAGTGAATGAATGTGTTTTTATAGAGAGGTTTCCAGAATTGGACACAGCATTCTAAGGGTGTTCTACTAGAGCACTATATAATGTTAACATGCATACATACATTCATACATTCAGAGGCTATGCTATAAAAAAACACTATTTTTCACAAAATGTGAGTGTTCAGTTTAGCTCTCACTTAGAAGTGGCAAGTTAATGCTTTTTTCACTCGTGATATTTCTTAATATGGATCTTAGTTCCCTACATTTTCCGACCAATTTTTTTCTTTCAGCTCACAAGACACTAAGTCACTATGGGACAAGTGGGATAAACCTGCAGCCACTGAGACAGCAATCACAGCTGTCACTGAGAAAAGGTAGGAAGCATTGCAATAATTACCTGCACCAAATATATTGTAAACACTTCATTTATCCTGTTAATAATAATGTAATTACAGAGTAATTGACATATATGAATGAGATTAACATTATTCATGATGCATTACACTCTTATTCGCAATCAACCCTAGAGCTAACATGAATTCATCTTGAAAGGAAGTGTGTTACATGTCTAGAAAGAGGGGGTCTAGTTTAATGCACTCCGCTCTGAAGTGAATTATTGTTCATTTTCAGCTCACACGACACTAAGTCAGCCTGGGACAAGTGGGATGTTCCCGCAGCCACTGAGATTACAACCACAACTATCACTGAGAAAAGGTAGGAAGCATTGCAAGGATTACTTTCACCAAATGGTTTGCTAAAATAATAAGGTATATTTGGCATATTGTTTGGTATTGTGTTTACGGCAGGTAAATAGTTTGGTTCAGCCTGTCCAAATCATGGTTATAAATAATAAACCGTCTATTTGCTAGATCTCATATGTGCAGTTTGTATATTATAGCAAGCATGTATTTGAAATAAAAATGATACTATATCTTGTACCTAACTAAATTAATGCTCCCAGTTTTCACACCTTTTTTGTTTTGTTTTGTTTTATTTTTTTAACCCTCATAGCTCATACCATTATTGCTGGGGTTAGCCTAGTTGCCCTGTACCTCCTCAAGTGAATGAATGTGTTTTTATAGAGAGGTTTCCAGAATTGGACACAGCATTCTAAGGGTGTTCTACTAGAGCACTATATAGTGTTAACATACATTCGCTAGACTTGTTTTGGCTATGCAACATAACATTCTGTTTGCCGTTTTAATAGCCTCCCTAATTAATTTTATAAGTTAATATGTCGTGTGAAGCGTGTCTTTTATTGTATAAGAGATGTCATCTTGCGCAGTTCGGGTGAGAGGGCTGCGAAGCGAAGCTGAAATAAGAAACCTAGTGGGAAGAGAATTTGTGAACAAGATTTTCCAGCATATCCTCCAGTCACCCTAGGTGTAAACATTCATACATAGTTTTATATATTAAAGGAAACTAATTAGAGTTAATTGAACAATTTCTCTTGTAATCTTTAAGGTAAGTTTCAGGTGTGTCAGTATTAAAAAAAGTATACTGAACTACCGCAAGAAGCCAAAAGATAGGAGACCATATTTTCAAAGCTTTTCCTCCAGCCTTTAGTCAACTCCTATTTTTGAAAGGAGAAAATATTATGTTAAGGGTTACAAAATGAGAAACAAACACATTCAGTATGTTTAAGAGAACCTGGGTTATATTACTTATTACTTTGGTTCTAGTTTTATAAATTATTATTATTATTATTATTATTATTATTATTATTATTATTATTATTATTATTATTATTATTATTATTATTATATTTTATAAAATGGCGGGCGTTTTATTTCTTTCAAAAAAGATTGGGGTAAGTGCTTACCCGAACAATCCAGAAGATTCTGTAACTCGAGCAGCCTCCTAAAGTCATGCTTGAAGTTTTTTTCTGGAAAAGGGAGGGACCTGACTGGGTGTATGCAAAGCATGCAGCACACCTACTAGACATTTTCCTATTTGTGCTACACAGTAACACATTTAAACCCAGAGAGACAGTGTAAACTAACCTTTCAGCTTAGAAGCATCATCAGTGTGGACCAGTCAGGACAAGTGGGGAATACAGTAAACGAGAAAGGTAAGGGACAGCAAAGAGTATGAGTGGACAAAGGTACCAGCACAGACTTCTCTAACTTCTGGAATATTAGAGTGAAGCAGCAGTTTGAAAACTGTTGATCTACAGCAGAGCCAGGTAGTTTTTCTTGAAAATCCCAGGGCAAGGGATTTGTTCTGGACTGTTTGGGGACACGTTTTTGAGATGTGGATACGGTGAGAATTATTATTTTCCATGTTCATCAAGAAGACTCTGAGACTTTTGCTTGTGTATCTGTATCTGTGTGCCAATGAGATGGATGAGAGGGTAGATTTGTGTGTGTGTGTATATATATATCTATATATATATATATATACTGTTTAAAGGTGATTGAATATGTTGCTAACATGTATGTACTGCTTTAAATTACAGAGAGGCTGATATTGTCATTCCTACCTGGGGAGTCATGGACACCAACAAGAATATGAGTGTCTCCACCCAGCACCAAAGGTAGGAACCCTGGGTGTGACCGAGAGTAAAGTCTCTCTTACTCTATGAGTCAATGAACCCTAAAAAAATGTCAGGCATTTTTTGAAAGAAAGTTAAGTTTCATGTTTTACTTAACCCTTTACTTTGTGACAGTCACACTTACTGTTAAGTTACCAATATATTTAGTAATGCTTAAAATTATTACACTCTATTTACATATCTAAATAACTATCCGCTCTGTAGCCAAAATACCATATATATTTTTACAGTGGTAAGAAAAGGGTTAAAGACTATTAACTAATATTTCACAAGGGCAACCATATTATCTGAAAGGAATATAATAATTTGAATTGTATAAAACTATTTATTTATTTATTTAGTGGCAGGCGCCCTTATCCAGGGTGACTTACATTGTTACAAAGTAACACATTACAAAGTATCACGTTACAGATAATAGCAGTTATAGAATACAATAAAATCAGTAGTAAGAGCAAGTTGAAATGACAGAAAATAAAAATGACAATAAATAATTATGTCTGAGAGTGATAACAACTAAGAGCAGTTAAACTTACAAATATTTGGATATTAGAGTATTAATTCCATTAAGAGCAAGTAGTAAGTGGATAAGAACGATTTCAAATAAGAGCAATTACAAAAGAAAAATAGAATATGGATACCTTAATTACACCGAATTCTATGGTGCAAGGAAATACACCTGTTTAGAAACACAGATTATGGAAAAGCTGAATACTATTAGATGTTTAGTCTGTCACACCCTGTTCTGAAGGATTACTTGCTTCATTTTAACTCAATCAAACCGGTTTGCTAGGTTCAAACAAGTTTCTCTAGGGACTTAGCAAGCCTAATAAGATGGGTTTTAATTGATTTCACCCCTTCTGTAGCAGTTAAGATTTCCTATATAAAATTTTTTATTTTTTAAATTTTACTTAAAAAACATGGTCCAAATATATCGCATACATGCCAACAGTAGCTACTTTAACTGTACAGTTCAGTATTTCCAGTGTTTCATGTCTAGCGCATATTTTACTTTTAAATTTTTACAATGAAATAAAAATGGTGCGGCACCCCAGACAGACACTGCAATAATAAAGTGATTTGCTGGATAATTAGCTTAATATTACTGTCAAAAAATTAGTTTTTGAAAATGAAAAAAAAAAAAATAATAATTGTGGTTCCTTCAACTCTCCCTTCTGTTTCTGTTTTTCAGCCCCAGCACAGAAATACAAACTCAGACCACAGTCACAAAGAAGGAAACAGTGTTTGAGACTGAACCTGTGACAAAGAGGTACAGTAAGAGATAAACTTGTTTGTTAAATATGGTGACACTATATTGTAGATTTTTGTACCAATTTACACATTTTCTGTCACTCCATTATACAAGTCTGGGTTGTAACCACCATGGATAACCCTTACATAGCATGGTAAATGAGTACTGCAAGAGTAGATCACTACTGTGCAAGTTTATCATGGAAACTTTTGCCATGAGTGCATTTGCACTATGAAACTGATTTCTAAACTGACTCCATCATGATCCAGTATCGAACAGTCAAAAATCCAAACTGTAACTGGACAGTACACACAAAAGTCAAAGCCTATTATATTGTGTTTTTGTATAACTACCATGTATAAATGATATTACCCACTCCAAGATGCTTGATAGTGAAATTAATTGATTGCCCACTGTTATGTAAAAAAAAAAAACTGCAGTTTGAGGTTTAACACCCACTGTGGTGATCCAGTCCCAGTTCAAGCTGGTCTGATCTCTAACTACTGACAATGGAAACGGGTAAGACTGATTTCAGCACTGTCCCAGAGCCTGATGAAAACATGGTATATGGCTGTTTTCATTTAAATTTTTTTTTTTTTTTTAAGTGCCTTCAAAATTGCTAAAGAAACCAAGCAGGATCCACCCACTGCTTCTGATTTAATCAGGTAGGGATATGACATCCCAAGATTAGAACTGGTTGAATTTGGGGATAAAATTATTAATGCGATTATTAACATTTTCACAATTAGCCAATATTAGCAATACAAACAATTGATTTCTCCACTGCACACAGAGCCAGGCTCCCTTGCAGAGTAGTCAGAAATATTATTCTATTGCATTACCTCTTCTTAGCTCTAGGGGTCAGTGACACTCTGACACTCAAACTGCACTTTTTACCTTCAGTAACCCACTCCTGACTCTTTTTAAAAGTTGCTGTTTACTCTGCTTCTACTTTGCATTTCCTGTACATTACTGTGGTTTCCTCCTGTGTGCTTTATCATGACTTAAAAATGCTTTAGAACTACACCTTTTATCTTGGGGAAAGCTGAAAGCACCATATTTAGTCTAGAGTGAAGTGATTATCAAAAAGCCAATTTCAGCACAACTGAGGACTTATGAAAGGGCAGGGATCTGTCGGCTCATTAAAGATGAAGCTGTCTTTCTCTCTCATCTCTTTAGCTTCGGCATGGAAGAGAATAGTACTGTCACAACTATTCATACAACAAAATACCAAACAGAAGACCCAGTCCACAAAACGTAATTTTTTTTGAGTGTTTAATATATTTATTAACCATCCAATAATACACAAAAACAAATAAGAACTGAACACCCGTAAAAGCTATGATGGATGTAGAAACCCTTATAAAAAAGTATTACTTTGGTGATCTAAATTTTCATGTTGTTGAATTTTTGTATTTACAGCTGTGGTAGGGGATGTTAGTTTAGTGATTTGTTGGCTTTTCCCATCTTATAAAACTTTCTCCTCACTGCTCCCCTTAGATTTGACAGCAGCGGTCTGACTAATATAACTACAGATACAACAACACATTGGTCCGAAACTCCTGACCCAGAACACAAAAAGTAAGGACGTTTTTCATATTGATTAACAAAACATTATACAATAAAGGATATTTGTGTGACTTATGCAGAAATCCTTTCTGAAATAAGAATCCCCTTACCAAATGATCTTCAGTGACAATGCAATTGTTTGGTAGCACACAGCTACAATGGCATGAGCCATTGGAAGAATGGTCACCACAGTGGCAACTTTATTATATTTCCATATACCAATGGAATCATTATGTTATTTAAATCCATTTCTGGGATTACCTGCGACTCTCATCACTGAATAATAACTATTTGTATTTGGATGTGCAAAATGTGACTGGTATTAACCTCCTCTTTCTCCTTTCACAGGTTAGTGATGGTGAAGGAGTATGTGAATTCAACAGGATTTAATCCCTCAGAGTACAGCAGGTAAGACCTACTGGCTTCTCTTTCTGTTTGATAATGAAGCTGCTGGGAGGGTTACTGCCTTCTTGTATATTATTATTTGTTTATTTACCAGACGCCTTTATCCAAGGCGACTTACAGAGACTAGGGCGTGTGAACTATGCATCAGCTGCAGAGTCACTTACAACTACGTCTCACCCGAAAGACGGAGCACAAGGAGGTTAAGTGACTTGCTCAGGGTCACACAGTGAGTCAGTGGCTGAGGTGGGATTTGAACCGGGGACCTCCTGGTTACAAGCCCATTTCTTTAACCTCTGGACCACACAGCCTCATGGAAACATGTAGTATGTGACCAGGTTTAAAGGGTAGTTTTACATGCTATCAAACTAGTTGGCTCCACCTGTTTAACAATATACAGTACCATATGCTATATCAAGGCCTATTTAATTTAACTTGTTTTGTGTCAAATCAAAAAATGCAAAAGAAAAACTTGTATTTGCTGTGTTTGTTTGTTTGTTTAGCATCAACAAGTATGACGACATCACCTACAGCCGTTCAAACTATTCCTACAGCAGCCCTTCGGCGATGTATAGAAGGTACAACATTTCTAAGTTTTAATACAAATGTAACAGACAAAAAGCAGCCTAATCCTCAGTTTCTTCTCTGATTATTAGTTTAACTGCACCAGGCCAGGTGCTTGTAGTCATGCTAATGCTATAGGGATTTTTATTTGGTACCTCAATATGAATATATTTTGAAACAAACACCATGTATGTACCACTCCAATAAATAATAGAATACAAACACATGTCCTCTTCGTTTGGAATGTAACAAATGAAACAACACATTTGTACCGTGTATTGCTGTTTATTCCAACATTCATCACAGTGAGCATTAGCATATTAATTACTATCAAGCCTTTGAAATAATAGTTTCTGATCTGTGTGTTTAAACAAACAATGTAATAGAAGATGAATGGCACTATATCGCTGCGAGAGCATATCAGAATTAGTTCAGGTTATGAGGCTCTTCTCTCATGTTGCCTTTGATATATTTGACTTCTCTATAACCATACTAATTCAGGTTCTAAAATTACTGTTGCTTTCCTGTCATCATTTTATAAACACCTTCACTGTCACCTTCCATTTATTCATTTATTTATTTAGGACTTAAACAGTTGATGACTGCGTGTGTGTTTCTCATATTAAACAACTCACTATTTATAAATAACCCAACTGTATAAATGGGTAATTGTATGTAAAAATAATGTGTAAAAAATAATGTCATTGTATGTAAAAATAATGTGATATCTTGTAACAATTGTAAGTCGCCCTGGATAAGGGCGTCTGCTAAGAAGTAAATAATTAGAAGAAGAAGAAGAAGAAAAGAAACTGTTGTCAGGAATGAATCCCTATGGTTTTGGTGGTATCCCATAATGCACCCGATTTCTAGAACACTGTTTCAAGGAGGTTGCTAGGTAACCGTGCTTTACTTTATTTCCAGTCCTGGAACATCTTGCACGTACTGCGGGGAGATGGTTGGAGATGATGCCAGAATCACAATTGAGCATCTCAACATTTACAGCCATCCATCTTGTTTTAAGGTCAGTTTCATTGCTTGTCCTGATACCTCATTACAGTGTAAAGACATTTCCTGTTATGCTAATAACTTAGCAGACCGGGTGTGCAGAGGTGGGCTCTAATGAAGTGCCTGTGTTTTGTTACAGTGTGGAGTGTGCAGCAAGCCCATGGGTGAGCTTCTGGAGAGCATGTACATTCACAGCGGCCAGGTGCACTGTGACAGCTGCTATGACAAGGTCTTTTAGGTACGTCGCCATTTCAACTATAGACATATCACCAACTCTTCAACTACCTGGTATTCAAAGAAGGGGCTGGCTGGATAGACTTTCATATGATCCCCTTGATAACATACAGTATGTTACATTACACATTCGACTGACATTGTATAACAGTTCAGCCATTTTAAGCTTTCTAGTTACCCATAAGTAGCCCCCAGTACCTTGTTTTTACTGCAGGAACAGTAGGTCAGTAAGTCAGCACAGAAGACTGTAGAAATTGACCTATATATTTTTTTCTTTCTAGGTATGAAGATCTAGACAAGACTCTTTCTATTCATTTTACAGATTCTACAAGCAAATACAAGGCAGCGCCATTCACTAAAATGATATTAAAAGGTGTAAAAACCAAGGATTTAAAAAACACTTCTTGCTTAACACTACAATATTCTCAGTCTCTCTTGGTTTCAAAAGGGTTTTTTTTTCACTTTCTGAAGCCCATTTATCTTCAGCAGTGAACGGTAATTTCCTGTGTTACAGGTAATAGGACCCTACCTGACTCCACATTTATTTTTTAATAGCTGTAACAGGATGTGAACTTAGTGTTGTGACAGTAAAAAGTGTAGTCTGGAAAACAACAAAGCAATAAGATGAATAAAGTTGTATTACATTTAGTTACACAATGCTGCAATCAGTATTCAGACCATGCACACTGCTGCCTTTATTAGTTATTGCAAACACTGGCGATTAAACTTCTAAAAGCCTTTCATTCATTAAGGTATTTCTCTAACGTTCATCTAACAAGTGCAAAATGAAACTGACCTATGCTTTCTCAAAATACATTATTACTGCCAACAAATTGTTTCAGGATTATAATGGCAAAATGAACATTATAATATTTTTATTTACTATGTCAGCATAAGGACAACAGGGGAGCTGTCTGGATCTTAAGATTCATTACTCGCATTACTCTAGTCTAAATCCTTTTGGTGCCAAGCGAACACAATTGTGAATATTTGTTGTTATTATTTACTGTCCATTAAATTCAGCACTACTCTCAAGTAACACTAGATGGTAGCATCACGTTCCATGGCTCTCAAATTTAGTGGCCTTGGCACAAGGTTTTTTTTATAGGGTGTTTATAGGTTTCTGGTCCCCGATAGGTTATCTGAACGTTATATTTAAAAGAAAATATGCAGTAAGGAAAATAATGCAAATTTTCTTTCCCAAGACCTAAGAAATTACTACTATATGTTAATAAGCTGCAAATATTTACATTTACACATCGTCTCTCTTTGGGTTGCTCTCAGTAATGCTCAGTTTAAGGGGATAGTTTGAAAAGTAATTAAAAAGCCTCTAGAGGGCACTGTAGTTGTACTGTAGGATGTATTTCAAATGTCTGAAGAGTAACAGAAAAGTTTCTGTTTTCAAATAAGTATTTTTGATGTATGTGATAACTGAGGGTTTACAAATAAAATGTAAAAACAAAATGGTCTTGTTTTTTTATTTAATAAGGATTTTACACACAGTGTCACACACATGAGCAGTAGCGCTGTCATTAAACACGTATAAAACATAACATATAAAAAAGTGTATAAAAACAGTAACAGACTTCATGATACATTACCAAGGGGCCATGTAAGAATAAACGCATCACTGCCCAGTATTTATTATTTCAAGTTCTGTACACAGACTGGTTGCATTTTACAACCACGGTGCCAACTGGACATTTCCATTGCACAATGCTGTGAGTATGCACTGTCCCAAGTGCTCCTTGCATCAAATACTGACTGGAGAGTTACGTGGTTTGGATGTAGCCTGCCCACGACTGACGAGCAAGTGTGGCTGACTTTGGCACAAGTTGTGTATGGCTCCTCCAGTTTTGTGTAGTCTTGGGTGTAGGCCAGAATGCTCTCTTTGGTTTGCGTGTTGCCTCAGACTGGCAGTTCTGAATCACGGATCTGGGTCTCAGTCAGTGACGCCTGCCCCTCTTCATCATCATGTCATGGATGTAATCCCACAGCTTCCCAGGGTCTGTCTCGTTATGGAGAATCATGGCCTCCAGCCCCTCAGCCTGGTCCAGGCTCTGCCAGTAGTCTTGTGGCCACATCTGCATCCAACTGAAGCAAAAAAACAGAACAGGCTTATTTTCAACACTAGTTTTCATTGCAATTTTGAAATGACTTTTGGGAGCTTTTTAGGACACTTGAATAATTATTACTTTTCTGTATCCTACCACAAGTTTACCATTTGTTCCATTTTAATTCCAATTTTAACTCTAATAAAGCTTTCTACCAAGAATCCATATCATTTGAAGGTGAACCAGGAGTCAACTACAGGCCTACCTGTCATTCTCTGTGAGGTCTTCCACTTTCCCATAGCCTGGTGTGGGCAATGGGCATCCCATGTGGCTATTTGTGGCAATCCTGGGCTCTGGGAGTGGCACGCTTAGCGGTGCCCTCTTGTGGGCTCTCTCTGCCACTTGCCTCTCGTTCTCCCGGTCGCACACAAGACACTCAAAGCCGTTGAGATAGTTGGGTTTGCTCATGTCGTTCACCCCCCACTCTCGCCTCTCCATGCTGTCCACCAGGAAGTGGTTGGTGATTCCCCCAGGCTGCTTGTAGTTCAGGTAGCGCAAATATTCTGCGTCATTCCGGTCCAGAGAAAGCAGGAAGTCTGCCAGGTCCTTCGGGGAGGGGAAGTCGTCGATCAGGACGATGGAGTGGTTGTTGGGCATCCAGTCTAAGATGGAGGGGGAGCCGCGGTACACGGGCACGGCGCCCTGGTACATGGGCCGCCACAGCTTCTCCGTCATGTAGTCGCTGCAGATACCATTCTCCAGAGCCAGGTGGAACTTGTAGCGCGATACAAAGCTCATGAACTCGTCGTCCTCCATAGTGGCAGTGGAGGTGTCCTCCAGTCTCTGGCTGGGAAACTTTCTGTTGTTTAGGCACTTCCCGTAAGAGTCAATCTATGGGGAAAAAAAACATACCAGTATTTAGATCAACTTCAGCCGGGTTACAATGATTTAAGATTACTGAAAAAAGAAGAAAGCTTGTCTACAAAAGACATTTTTAGAAGGGGGAATTTCTAATCACATGTTAATGAGTAGCTTTGTTTTTAACACTTCTGTGTTGGGTGGGCAGAGCCTTGCAGTCTACATACTATTTTTGTGCATGGATGGGTGTTTATGCTTGTTTATGTTTATTCTTTTATTTGGAAGTATGCATATGCTTACATAATGGTGGAGGAATGAAACATGCACAAATGCAGACTGTTATAACAGAGTTTAAAACACCCACCTACTTGCTATTAATAGCTCTGTGAGCATAATAATTTGTGAGCGCACACTGGAGTGATTTTATAACAGCCCTTTTCATTGTCCCTTCCACAATTCGGACCAAAAACAACAGCAAGAGCATAATACATGTATTTCTTAATCTTCTCTCGTGGCTTACATGAATAGCATATAAGTGCATACAAACTACAAAGCATCAAGAATAGCAGGAGCATTGACTAATAGTGCCACTCAATGCTAGCGTTACAGCTCTGTGGTGACCTACTGCTGGGACAGATAAGGATGCTAGAAGTTGATCTGCCGGATAGTGCAGCGAGATCCCCTAGTAAATCAGAGATTTATGACAAGGAGAAGAGCAACTAAACTTCACCTGGATGTACTTCATGAGCTCCTGAACATATCTGTCTCGGTCTGAGGGCACGTCGCAGTGAGACTGCATGTAGAGCACCGGAGCCAACCCGTCCCGTCTCCAGCGGTTCTTCTCCTGTAGCGAGACCGCTGGCCCGGTCAGATAGTCCAGGGAAGGCAGCCACTGCAGGGAGAGAGGATAGTCAGACTCCCGTCTGAAGGTGGCAGTGTAGTTAAACAACCTGATTCCAGGAGAGTGTGACAGTAGGTAGTTGTTCATGGGCGACTCTTCATGGAAGAGAGCCCAGGTCTGATGGGGTAAGCGTGGCAGGGGGGCCTCGTACGCACGGAAATCTGTCCCGTAGAAGATAATGGATTTGGTCCGTTTGTGCAGCTGCACCTTCCTGTTTTTGGTGACCAGGCAGGAAGCTCTGGGGCAGTCGATTCTCTCAGTCTGACCGGGGAAATGGGGAAAGAGGCTGGCACTCCACCACAGAATGATGGGCAGCTCCTTGTTGCTCCTGGTGTCGTTGTTGCCCGGGCCTGTGTATGTATTTAAAGCCCCAAACTCCAGGTCCGAGAAGGCGCTGGCTGGCTCAAATACATCCGTTTCCATTGTGTCTTGGTTCAGGTGCCCTTGGGACAGGGAGAGGTGCATCCAGAGCAAATACAGGGTGAGGACTCTCCAGCATCCTGCAGGTTCTTTGGTGATTTGCATCTCCATCAGCGATGAATCCGTAACTCTAAAACTGAACATCATATAGTCTTACATATTGGTGTTTATTTGTCAAATTTCTCACCTCCACATTAAAGTCCCTCGTTTTATTGTAATTTTGTTTTCACTTTTATTCAGATGAATCCATTTAACCTGCCCCCACACTATAAATTCACTTCCTGCGTAACTAGAATTTGGACCACACCTGACTGTGAGTGTGAGGCAAATACCTTCTGAAGCTGCATTACCTCTCTAACTGCAGGCAAACATAGTACCCAAATTCTGTGAAACACTGTGTAGTGTTTAGGCAAATAACTCCACCCGATCTTCCCCCTTGTTTACATCAATAACATGTTATGATAACTAGGATTACATCACCGCTCATTTGAGAACACCCCTTTTTCTTCACCAAGGTATAGTATAAAGACATGTACAACATTAATAATATTTAGACAACCAAGAAACAAACTTGGCATACAAATCTAATTTCAAATCCATTTTGCAACCAGCTGCTACAGTCCAGCATAATATCAGTAAGCCCTAGCACCATCACAGCAGGGTATTGCCAGAAAAATACAAGGACATTTGATCCAGTGGCAGATCACTAGATGATTCTGGCTGTTACTTCTGTAAAGGCACCTTGGCTCGCCTAGCCCTTACTACAACCAGCTTACCAATGGCAGTTAGAACTGAAGAACAGCTCCTTAAAGGGTACAGAAGGACCTTTTTATTTTATTGTGTTACATGTTCCCATGTGTCGCTACAACTGTAAGGTGCCTGTACTGGTAAATCCATCTCATTTACATATGTGAGCAGGAGGATGATGGGAAATGTAGTTCTGACAGGTCCATGTGGGTACATGGGAAGCCATCTTGAGGCAGGGAATACAATTTAAAAGTTAAAAAAACGTGGTCGAAATGTAAATAAATAAATAAATAAAACAATAAACACACCTTATGTAAACAGTTGTAGCAACACATGGGAAAACTTAACACTATAAAATAAAACGGTTTCAAAAACACACGCATCATAAAAGGTAAGGGGGTAGGTTTAAAACAAAAACAAACTGACAAAAAGCATATTTTTTCATCTGTATAAAAAACGGTTACCGGGTATCAGAATACCCTTCTAAAAGTTTAGCAAATTTGCACAGTAATTGAACAATTTTCCCTTGCCATGATTTTCTTTGTTTGTTTTTAATATGAATAATGCACCATAGCTCTCTTCAGTGTCTTTTTACACTTTGCTATGCTTTTACTATCGGTCACTTTTATAAGGGTAACATGAGTGTGTTTATTCAACCGCTGGATTCAGAAATCTACGGAATGCTTTTAAAAACATGAAAAGGGTCGTCATTATAACACCGATGTATCATTTTTAAAACGTCTGTCCCAAAACTCAAAAGACACAGTAAAAAAGCAACCATCCCACGTTTTAACAATTCATAGAATTTCTGCCTCGGAGTCTGGGCAGAAAAAAAGTAGCCCAGTACATTTAAGTTGTAGACAGAATTACATCCCGACAGGAAACCAAACCCCGTTCAGCAAATCAAATCCCACCACAAAGCGGTATGGCAAATGCTATTAAAAACACCCACAATATCTATATCAAAACAAAATATGAAAGACGAACCGCAAACGTCAATACATTATAAATACTTTGACCCGCTACTGTTAAATCTAGATTGTCCACGTATGCGCCGCTCTGCTACAGTCAGTAGCCTAGGATAAGAAGCGGTGTCACTGGTCAGTGGCTACAATTGAAACACTCGTGATGGGTACAAAATAACTGCTTAATAATACTTATGCTATTACGAGTTTCATGATGCTGAATGTGCAGCTAGCACAACAGTTTCACCTACCTTTTAAATACTATTAGGAGACATTTTGCTTAGTGTTAATTTAATTAAAACAAACTAAAAAAAAAAACCTGCCCGGTCTGTCATCCTGCTGTATGCCATTTCAAATCTGATCTGGGATGGTACGCACAGGAAGTGACTGCTGAAAAAGTACTGGACTGAGGAGGAAAGGAAGCAGCACCTATTATATTTTACTTGTGGTAATGGAATTGGCAATGCAACTTTAAACTGTACAGCACTGAGCACGTACTGGCATGCTGTGGTTGCGTTAGACATACAAAGTACTTGTAATTATTTTGAGCGTGTGTTTTGTTCACTAATTGGATAAGGGTGTAGCGCCCTCTAGCACTAGGTTTTGACAAAAATAAAAGCACGACGAGCGCGCCCCCGATGAACGTCAGGGGCGCGCTTGATCTGGGAGTGACGCGGCTGCGCGGCACCTGCAGTTGCTTTATAAGAAAAAGGGTCAACACACCGAAAAAAGTAACGGAAATCGCTGTCACTCAGGTGCAAGAGGTAAATTCAAATTCCTTTAACAAATAAGTTAACTGAGTCATACTAATTTGATCTTAGAGACAATGCTGTGGGGATGAAGCCTGGGCGTGTTATACTTTACTTGCTTTATTCAGTCCGTTTCATTGTAAATAGCATGCATATAACAGTGAACTTTCAATTTAAGTGCATTTTCAGTTATAAATGTGTCAATTATTTTTGTTTTCTATGTGTTTTGTTCTGTCACAGTACGTGTGCGTTGCTGAAAGCCGAAACCATGGCCTCAAAATAGTGAGCATTTGTAAACATTACGCAGCTGTTCAGACGCGTATGCGCACTTGGAAGCCGGGTCCTGTCAGATAGTGTCCGGAAGAGTTGTTGCTGCCGGGTAGCAAATAAATCTCGGTTCCTTATTATCTTAATCTGTAATTGCTGTTCTTAGTCAGCAGACAATGCTCAAGTAATGACAAGAACATTAAATAAAACCAAAAGAATACCTAACGTTTTGAAAAATTCGCAGCTATATTTATTGGATTTATATATATATTTGAATATCTTGAATTAACGTAAAAAAAATAATCTGGGCACAATAAAAGAGGACCCACTGATGTTAATAATGTTCACATAAGTGGTAGAAAGTTAAAGCATTGGTTTGCACTGAATTGTAGCTTCTTGAAGTATTCATTTCACATTCATGTACAATACCATAGCGATTTAAAATGATTTTTTTTTTTTAGGAGGCTGCAACTTGGAGACCGATTCTCAATCAGGTCCCGTCATGAGCGGAAAGTCGCTGCTGCTGAAAGTGATCTTGCTGGGGGACGGCGGGGTGGGGAAGAGCTCCCTGATGAACAGGTACGTCACAAACAAGTTCGACTCGCAGTCCTTCCACACCATTGGGGTGGAGTTCCTGAACCGGGACCTGGAGGTGGACGGGCGCTTCGTCACACTGCAAATCTGGGACACGGCCGGGCAGGAGCGATTCAAGAGCCTGCGTACTCCCTTCTACCGTGGGGCCGACTGCTGCCTGCTCACCTTCAGCGTGGACGACCACCAGAGCTTCGAAAACCTGGGCTGCTGGAAGAAAGAGTTCATCTTCTACTCTGACGTGAAGGAGCCAGAGAGATTCCCCTTTGTCATCCTGGGGAACAAAGTGGACAAGAGCGAGAGGCAGGTGACCACAGAGGAAGCCCAGATCTGGTGCCAGGAAAATGGCAGCTACCCCTATTTCGAAACGAGCGCCAAGGATGACACAAATGTGGAGGTGGCTTTTGAAGAGGCTGTGAGGCAGGTACTGGCTGTGGAGGAGCAGCTGGAGCACTCCATTCTGGGGAACACCATCGACCTCCACGGCAACCGCAAAGCTTCCTCTTCTTCCTGCTGCTGAGACTGAGTGGATGGCGCCTACCGGTCAGTTCCCCCTCTGTGTCTCTCAGCTCACCTTGTTGGCATCAGTGGTTTCTTTACCTTGGCTGCTGAAGCTGTTTAAGAAAGGGGTCAGGGAGGAAGAATCTGATGTATTGTGTGATACAGATCTGTATTTTTAGGTAGGCTGTCCGGCTGTGGAGTTGACGGCCCACCAGTTCAACATGGTAGGGTGCTTCAAAAATGGATATATGGAGGCTGCAAAACAGTATAGAATAAATGGCTGATCTGGAACCATTTCCTAGCCTTCCGGGCATATAATTATATAATAAATGTAAGCTGTTTGATGAGCTGTATTGGAAAGGAGACACAATAAAGCCAGACGAGGATCCTGTTTTTCAGTGGTACAGCGAATGAAAAGTTTGCTTTTAGAGAGAGAATTCCAGTACAGTCTAACTCTCTACTAAGAACCCCTGTG
This sequence comes from Acipenser ruthenus, assembly GCF_902713425.1. Lineage (NCBI taxonomy): Eukaryota > Metazoa > Chordata > Actinopteri > Acipenseriformes > Acipenseridae > Acipenser > Acipenser ruthenus. Next base: position 18,980,804 of record NC_081214.1, on the reverse strand, counting down.
AAAATCAGCACAGTCTGATAGCTCTTGAAGAGCATCTAACTGTCTTTCTGTTCATAGACCCCCAGTGAGCTGGAATGAACTCCTACTTCTTTTCTGGCCTTCCAGGCTAATCATGATTGACCTGAACTGCTGTGGCTACCAGATCTTAAAGATGGGGTAACCAAGTTAAAATGGCTCGGTAATTTACATGTATAATCAATGTCTTGCTTTGTTCATTCTCCACTTTGCTGCTGTTAACAAGACTGGATTGACAGCCGGCGTGGGCTTTTTATGCACAAGTCAGTAGTTTGTATCGGACCGGTGTATTTAAAGGGAATTTTTTAGGGGCGATCTTCAATTTTATAGTTTTGCTTGGCATTGTGTTTGCAAAACTTTTTACATTTTATATCGATTTATTTAAATAATTGTTTGCAAGGGTTGTAAAGTGACCTGGGGGGGGGGGGGTTTGGGGGGTTCCAGCTTTTACATATTTGACTAAACCTAAACTTCTTGGCATTTTTCAGTTACTTTTTTTTTTTTTTTTTTGTCTGTGAAATGCATGGAACAATATTATCCAGGTACTAGCAGTGTGCTAACATGCATTGTTGTATTTATTAATCAAGTAAATGGTATAATGAGTTTCTCCATATGAATCTCAAGTGACATTTCAGGTGATAAAGGTATGTTTACATTCCATATTTGTCCGTAGCATTGCATGTCTAACATAAAACAGTAATGAGCCAAAGTACCCTATGATACACTGTGATCAAAACTGTCATTTCAGGCCTTGCATTGTTTATTTGACTCCGTCCCTTAAGATAGATAGACTAGACTTTAAAATTCCATTTCACTGTTTGTTTATTCCTAGTACCTCTTCACTAGACAAATGGTCCAACAGCAGCTAGGCCACTGGACAGAATTTGACAAACAGCAACAGAAGTGATTGACATTTCAAAGATTTGATCGGTACTTACAAAAACACACACGATTTGTATTGCTACACTAAACACTTTTATGTTATAACCTTGACTCCTGGCTGTGCCTGCCCCTACCTGCAAGTTCGGTTTCAGTAGTTTGAGGTTATTTGCTGCTGTTTTGTATTTGCTTCACTACTAAAAGTAAAATGTAATATTTTTTTATCTATGTCTAATGCTGATACTGTATAAAGAAGATACTAAACTAGAAAGCTGTGTACTTCTGAACTAGACCTAGATGCTGACAAGCTAGTCTTTGTCATGTGAGGTCCTATCAACGTTCACAGGTATCCTTGTACTTAAAAGCAAAGACTGAGGTGATGGTGCGATATATTCAGTTCTGATGAGCTCTATCCTATAAATGTTATCTTTAAGATATGTCACTTAATCCACAGCAAACAAAGGCTGTGTTGTATTTCAGTTTCAGATCTGGACTGGAAGGGCCAGTATTGCCCACTTGATTTAGATCATTAAAATAGACCCTGCAATCTGAGTCTGTCCTTTTGAATATCTTGCTGGGATGGGTGTACTGCATGTGTGGTGTCTATTTTACTGTATTTTTTTCTCATTCTGCATTCAGTGTTCATTAGCCCCAATTACTAGGGCTGCACTGAGAGAGAGGAATGCCATTTTCAAAAAATGTTTTATTAATTAAGCATGCGTGTGGTACTAGACATGGTGATATTGCTCCTTGTGTGCGTATGTGTGTGTATAATATATATATATATATATATATATATATATATATATATATATATATTATATATATATATATATATGTAATACAACATATAAATCTGTGCAATACATATCAGTGGGGTTACACAGTGCTAGTAATTATCATGCCAATCTTAATTTTACTGTGTGTTACAAATAATGTCTTAAGGCTGCAAATGGGATAGTGTACTTATTGTAACAACAAGGAAGACTTTTCTTTGCTGAAGGTAGCAAAGTTACTAAAATATCACACCACAGACACCATGGCAGCAGTATTAATTAAGACCAGGCCAAATAAGAATCACATTCTCTGTTAGTAAAACTAATACCACACCAGCTATTCCGCATCTATGTCCAAATACGGTTGCCGGGTAGTGTATATATGAAACTGAATGAGGGTTCTTAAATGTGAATTTGAATTATGTACATTTAAAAATAATGTCATATAAATGGAGAACAAAAATATATTTTTGTGTTTTGGGGGGGAAGCTGAAGTTACCTGGTGTGGCATGTCTCCAAACAGTATATTCAGTCTCTTTGTGTGTTACAGGTACAGTGTCACATGGCAGCCATTAGACACGCTGTATAAGAAGTGATGCTGGCAGTGTGGAGCCGTTCATTGAAATGGAACAGGCTAGTGTTACATACCTAACAGTGTAGTGCTTTTAAATCAAAGTAATACAAAATAAACTGTTCAAAATGCAAAGGTGTGCGTTGTCTTAATATTTTCCCCAGAGCAGATTTCATATTTTTATTTTTATTATATACAGACGTGCTCAAATTTGTTGGTACCCTTACAGCTCATTGAAATAATGCTTCATTCCTCCTGAAAAGTGATGAAATTAAAAGCTATTTTATCATGTATATTTGCATGCCTTTGGTATGTCATAGAATAAAGCAAAGAAGCTGTGAAAAGAGATGAATTATTGCTTATTCTACAAAGATATTCTAAAATGGCCTGGACACATTTGTTGGTACCCCTTAGAAAAGATAATAAATAATTGGATTATAGTGATATTTCAAACTAATTAGTTTCTTTAATTAGTACCACACATGTCTCCAATCTTGTAATCAGTCATTCAGCCTATTTAAATGGAGAAAAGTAGTCACTGTGCTGTTTGGTATCATTGTGTGCACCACACTGAACATGGACCATAGAAAGCAAAGGAGAGAGTTGTCTGAGGAGATCAGAAAGAAAATAATAGACAAGCATGGTAAATGTAAAGGCTACAAGACCATCTCCAAGCAGCTTGATGTTCCTGTGACAACAGTTGCAAATATTATTAAGAAGTTTAAGGTCCATGGAACTGTAGCCAACCTCCCTGGGCGCGGCCGCAAGAGGAAAATTGACCCCAGATTGAACAGAAGGATAGTGCGAATGGTAGAAAAAGAACCAAGGATAACTGCCAAAGAGATACAAGCTGAACTCCAAGGTGAAGGTACGTCAGTTTCTGAGCGCACCATCCGTCGCTTTTTGAGCGAAAGTGGGCTCCATGGAAGAAGACCCAGGAGGACTCCACTTTTGACAGAAAAACATAAAAAAGCCAGACTGGAATTTGCTAAAATGCATATTGACAAGCCACAATCCTTCTGGGAGAATGTCCTTTGGACAGATGAGTCAAAACTGGAGCTTTTTGGCAAGTCACATCAGCTCTATGTTCACAGACGAAAAAATGAAGCTTTCAAAGAAAAGAACACCATACCTACAGTGAAACATGAAGGAGGCTCGGTTATGTTTTGGGGCTGCTTTGCTGCGCCTGGCACAGGGTGCCTTGAATCTATGCAGGGCACAATGAAATCTCAAGACTATCAGGGCATTCTGGAGCGAAACGTATTGCCCAGTGTCAGAAAGCTCTGTCTCAGTCGCAGGTCATGGGTCCTCCAACAGGATAATGATCCAAAATACACAGCACAAAGCACCCAAGAATGGATAAGAACAAAACATTGGACTATTCTGAAGTGGCCTTCTATGAGTCCTGATCTGAATCCTATCGAACATCTATGGAAAGAGCTGAAACTTGCAGTCTGGAGAAGGCACCCATCAAACCTGAGACAGCTGGAGCAGTTTGCTCAGGAAGAGTGGGCCAAACTACCTGTTAACAGGTGCAGAAGTCTCATTGAGAGCTACAGAAAACGTTTGATTGCAGTGATTGTCTCTAAAGGTTGTGCAACAAAATATTAGGTTAGCGGTCCCATCATTTTTGTCCATGCCATTTTCATTTGTTTTATTATTTACAATATTATGTTGAATAAAAAATCAAAAGCAAAGTCTGATTTCTATTAAATATGGAATAAACAATGGTGGATGCCAATTACTTTGTCAGTTTCAAGTTATTTCAGAGAAAATTGTGCATTCTTTGTTTTTTGTGGAGGGGTACCAACAAATTTGAGCACATCTGTATATATATAAATAAATAATAAAACCAGGGCAGTCTTCATCAGGGTTTGCTAGATATGTATCCACATGTACTTTTATCATGATCTCTAACTGACATTTTTCTACAGGACAGTAATCGTATATCAGATTTTTTTTTAAATATACATATTTATTTTCTTTTTATTGACAAATCATTTCATGCATGGTGTGTGTGAGGACATTTGGGTACCTTTGAAAATTAACCTAAATATTTTAAATTAAAAGGAAAACAAATAATATAGTGGTACACAATGTACGGTAACTTGAAACTACCATTTAAACCATTTAAGCCATTTCATGACTGCAAAACTTAAAAGTATGCTATATAGATTAACTTGTGCAGTGAAAGACATCTTAACATTTGAAATGATGTTATTAAACGCTTGTTGCTAAAATTATTCATTTGGGAAGCAAAACAAATATACTAAAATTTTAAAATAAAGTAATAGCAAAGCAAAAAAATAAAAATCGCATACTTTTTACCTAATGAATTAAACTAAAGTGTTTACCCGTTTAAACGTGGCACCATAGTTATCAAACACAATTTCATTTTTAAAAAAAAAATTAAATACAAATAATTTAGTAAATTGATCTCTCAGACTCACCCCATGTATTCAAGTGTTTTCAAAAACTTTCCATTTTCTTTTCCCTAAAGTTAGGCACTATATCCAGAACAAAACAATGTTGCCACTTTGGCCAGGTCCAAACTATATACATCCATAAATAAATAAACAAGACAACCTAATTGTGCCTAATCTGATCACACATTTAGAGACATCACAGTGTCTTTCTTGTGGATATAAAATCTGATAATTCACAAGATGTGTAGTACGTGTGTCTATATACATTCAGATAAAAGAAATGGAAAGCATGAGTATACCCTTTCCCACCCTTGACTCCTTCAAGCCTTCTCTATCTCATTGGAGGAAGTGGTACCATTCCTGGAGGATTTCAGGATCTCCTCCAGTTCTTGGGTCTCCTTCACTCGGATAGAGTTGTATAGTCTCACCTTCCAGGAGTCTTTGGAATAAGCCCAGTTAGCCGACAGCCCCATGAGGAAATGAATCTGTGGGGAGAGAAGGATGGCCGGCTTTGTGTCTGAGTGGACTGTCCTGGGCCCCTGGGCAAGTCTGGCTTCCAAGCCATTAAAAACACGGAAAAAAACAGTTTGCAAAGATATATTTATACATATGATTTAGCAGTAAAAATTTAACTCATGCATGCACTAAATGACTAAATCAAAATGTTCTCAATGTTATTTACCAGATTTGAAAATCTTGCTACTTGAAAATGTGTGTATTTGACTGACTGAATTTCAAATTTCGATATGTAGGTCAATCAATTGTGATTATGGAGATTCAGGCCATGGTAACTTATTTTTGCATGAGTCCTGTTCAATATAAATAAATTGTTCCCCTGGCCTGCGGATCATTGTTTTGTCAACTGTCAGGATCATTTCAGAGATAATATTTCTATGCTTTGGGAATCCCAGATAAAGAATACTAAAAATAGGCCAGTTAGTGTGTTTAAAACCTCAAAATGACTCCAGGAGCGTTAAACATTTGCCACCATAAAAAAGAAAAACAAGAATTCATCACATCAGCCTTTTTTACCATCTTTGACCATCTTTTATTACCAAAAATACCTGCCTACTGACACATTTCAGCCTTACAGTTCAATTACAGTAACAGTCAACACCTTTAAAGGCAGAACCTTCCTTTTTCATATAAAACACCACTAATGATGTAACAGGCACTACTTGAATAGCCACACAAGTGCTGTAGAGCTAGAGTAGTTAATATATACAAATGCACGCTTTTGTGTTTAGCAATAATTTCAAAAAGATTGTTAAAAGGGGTTGAATAGAGTTAAACCTTAACAAAGCCCCTTTCAATAGCACCTTCCACAAACGTTCCCGTTAAGAAAGTTTATAGAATCTGGTTATTATATTACAGTTAAGTGCTGCAGAAATGCATTAAGATTCATGGGTACACAATAAGGGTTTTCGCACATTTAGCTTTGGGTAGGTTCAGAACAAAATAAGCCACTAACTACGGTTTTGAAATCCTCCCATCACTCTCTTCCCAGTGTTGTAGTCTGTTTTTGAATGCATAAAGCATGGATTCCTAATTCCGGCCCTAGAGGGCCAATCCAGATTTAATAGGAACAATTGGAATATGTAAATCAGTGGTACTTTAGGGCCTTGATGGAAGCTGGGAACAAAAATCAGGAACAGAACGTCCAACTTGCGATCATTCAACTGCTTCATTAATAGGATATAGGCTCACTCTGTTGTACCTGGGTCACATTGATGATGCAGTTGACACCAGGAGGAACAATTACTTCTGTATTACAATAAAAATACCTTTAATGATACTCTCAAAAAAATGTGATACCTACTTAAGAAATGGAAATGCACAAAAGGTGAGTTCTAGAATTTGAAGAAACAGTTCTAGTGCCCAAGAAAATGGCTCAAACTTTTGATGCGAAACAAAATGAGGTCTATTGATCTCAACTGTTAGACAAACTAATTTAAGGGGGTTCTGATAACCATCTAAAAGCAACTGTCAAAATAAGTTTTTTAGCCAAGGTGTTTAGACCCAAACTCATATGGTAGCACTCTGAGTAATCTACGCTTTTCAGAAGAACAAAAAGGTGGTTGGATTGGCATGCTATAACTTAAGCACGTTTATACTTACCGGATTAATTTCTTTACATGGACTTTCAATATCAGTCCCACATTCGAACAGTCATATACACATTCCCAATTCTAAGATGGAACACTAGGCTAATACTAAGAATCTATCCCACACACAGTATCCCAGATATGAGGCCAACAGGCTACAGTCAAGTCTACAGCAACCATAACTACTTGGCATTAGCTATAAGGGATGCTGTGAAAGTAAGCATGGGCCAAAAGTGATGCCATGGTAACCAGCATGTATGGTTTACCATCTGCTGCTTCAAAAGCAAAGTTTAGTTAACAGGCCCTCAAAACATAGCTGGCAGTAGTAATCCATCAGGAATTACAGTATAGTATTGATCAATGGAATGTTTAAGGACAGCAGTGAGAGATTTGTGCAGACAGGGAAAAGGGACCAAGAAATCTTTCATTTCACACAGAACAAAGCATGTAAAGTACAGGTTATACCCTCATTTAAGCCTAGTACAGTCAGCAGCTTGTTAGAATATAAATTATTCAAAAGCCTTATAATAGCTTGTTTATTTATTTATTTTTTAATAAAAAATTAGCAGCTTTTATCCAATCTTTTAAAACAGAAAGGCAGCAGCTGGACTTCCTGAATTGGGAAGAAGATTCATTCCACTCTTACCTGACAGATATTCAAATATAATTTAAGGATATCTAATCCTAATTTGGAATACTTTTTAGGTTATTTTAACACGGTTTTGTAAAAATGTCAAATAAAAAATATGAACAGTTTATATGTAAGAGTTTCATTCAACTCCTGACATCTTTTCGAAAGTCCTGACTGTACTAGACCAGAATTGGAAGCTCAGCGTTGTGTGTTAAGAGACAGTTTGAGACTGGAGAAACTAGCACCTAGTGCAGATACCCTGTCGCCCCAGAAACTTCAGCACAGCAAAGTTATAGGTTGTGGACATCATGTAGGTGAGCTAGAGAGAGATGGCAAAATAGAGAAAGACAGAAAAAAAAGAATGAGAATCACTGTTTTTATAATATTACTGCAGTCTTACAACATTCACTCATCCTCCACTGACATCTTGTAGTTTTCTTATAAAATACAACTATGTTTGGTGGGTATTTCTACTGCCTGAAATCTAATACATATTAACAATAGACATTGCAAATGCTGAATTTCTTCAACATCCCCAGAGCATGTCCTTTACACATCAACATGCTCACTTTTCATACAAAGGTTATAGCTGAAAAGGAGCTTTTTACCTGGTACAGGTGTACTTGTTTGTAGCTGGATTTGATTTGACCACAACTCTTCAGTGTATCACTATTTTATTGTCATGATCTGTGATGCCTCAGCATGAAGGCCAAAGAGAATCATTCAGACTTTTTAAAAATATATTCATCTTGAACACTGGACTCCCACTAAAAGTGCCCTAGCAGAGTGTACTCACCAGTGCAACGAGAGTCGCTCCAGCTCCAGCAAAGGCTGCTATATACAGGTCAAAGGTCATGTCAAACTGCAAAATACAAAACAACAGACTGCAAACCCATATCGATATCAATTAGCAGTCTTCCTCATCTCTCTGGGAAACAGTGTAAAGACAAAAACTTCCACAATTATAAGTTAGCCTGCCCTAGATTTGAAAGTGTAGAACGAAAATGTTTTACTGTAGCTCTGAGAGCCTGAGAAGAAAAAAGTTTCAGTAGGGTTCAACTTTTATAACTACCAAGCTCCACTGAATTCAAAACTAACATCTGGGTCACGGTTTAGCAATCTTTTCAATGCCTTAAATCTTGAAGATTTTTCAAAATACCAGTGGTAACTACAGTAGTAACTATAGAGGTAATCTCGGTTTTAAAGTGTGGCAATGTATGATGAATGACGTGAAGGGGAGCGATAGATGACAGCTGATCTGCTGTACTCACCTCCTTAGTTTTACAAACAGCTACCAATGTCATCCCACAGACTTTTCCAGGTGTAGCATTCCAGGGCAAGACTCCTGAAGAAAACAAAAGCAGAGACTAAAGTTTTCCTCAACACTTGCTCTACCTCCTGGTAACAGCCTCCCACAATCTGAGCAAGCCTGGTGTAAACTGTGAACTGTCTTTGATCTGACACAAGTAATTAGGCGAAGGCCTAGTATAGAAAGGATTTATTCACTACAGTGGCTCCAAAGAGAAGGGCTTTGTGAATCTCAAGGCATTTATTGGTGTGGCATCCCAGGGCAGTACCCCAGCAAGACAGAGGAGTGACGTTCATCTCTCCCTGGTGGCTCTTCAGATGCGTTTCAGTAGTTGATATTGCTTAGGATAGTGAAGGAGGCTCCCTGTATTGTCTGCCACAGGGAACTGAATTTTTAAATAAATGAAAAGTGAATTGTTCCCGTACCGTATTGCCTGGCATCCACACAGAGTTGGTTGAGTCCTGAGCTGGTCTCAGACAGGATGGTAATGGTCTGGCAAGTTGACGACATGTTGTAGAAAATATAGACAGGCAGTGCAGCGCAGGCAAACACAAGAAGCCAGATCACTGCAAGCAGGTAGGTCACTGCAATAAACTGAGAATGAGGAGAAATGAGGCAACGTCAGCAACAGGATCTATCAGTACAGTGTTACAGAGTCTACCGAACAAAACCTATTGCACAATCATTGCACAGGATCTACCAAGTGCAGCAGAACGCGATTCAGGGTTCTCATTTGAAATAATGCTGGGTACAAACAGCACAGGTTTTCAACTCTGTCTTAATAAAACAGCGATTTCATGATTTTGAATTTGTTTGTGGTAAGACTGGAGGTTGAGCCACTACCACCACCTTCTCCACCCTGGTTCATTACCGTGGTGCTCAGGCATCTCCCACATAAGGTGGACCTGAAGTTTCCAAATGTCTCCTTGATGGCACTGGTGGTATAGAAGCCCTCTGCCAGCAGGATGATACAGTACAGGAAGAAGAAGGAAGCAGTCCCGTAGATAATATACTGGAAATACACGATTCTGTGAAATAGGGAAGAAAAAGGAGGAGGGAAGAGAAAATAGTTGCAGTTCAGGACGAGGGGGCAAGCAGTGGGTTTAAAGGCTGATTTGCTATACCAGATGAGCTATGGAAAAACCTTTCTGCTGCTATTTGCCAGCTTTAATGTAAGTTGTAGTTGGGTGACAGATTTCCTTAACTCTGGATTAAAACAAGTTAGGGCATTTAGAGAAAATTAAAGCTTAAAATACAGATATTCCCTATCCCTTTACTCATCTCTCAAGTGACCACAACATAGCCTTCCACCATACCACCTTGGGTTTCACAATTCTCACATGATCTTGGCCAGTTTAACACTATTTTTTTTATTTTTCTCCTGTATTAAGGATGTGCTCACATGTAGGCCAGCGAGGTGTAGTCCTGCAGGTTTCGAGAGAAGTAGGTCTCAATGAGCCGCTCGGTCTCAGTCAGTGCCTGGTGCCCACAGCCGCAGAACAGAGCCACCCCAGTAAAGCAGAGCAGGGTGGCGAAGAGAGAGGCATAGGGAATCCCACCCAAGCATTTCACACAGCATTCGTAACAACCTATGGGAATAAAGCACACCAAACACAAGTCTATTTTAAGTTCTCGAATATAATTTTTTGATGCAAAGGGTGCAAGCTGGGACTAGTAAACTTCAAGTCTCGTTATCCAAGCCTTTTGATTGACACCCATGAATGAACTGACATCTAAAATTGCCTGATTTGAATTGTATCAATGAAAGCTGAATTTAGATCCGGAACAGTTAACCCTGCTAGGATCTCATACCAAGGGGCCACAGTCACAATCCAATTGACCCCCTTTTTTTTAGCAAGTTTCAAGAATTTCAAAATTAAATGGCACAAATTTTAACGATGAAGAACAAGCAGCAAGACAGCGAGCAGTTTTACTGGGAAGTCTATGGTACACTCCAGTTAGCAAGAATTTAAGGTATATATTAAACTGACATTGCTAAATTAGTTCAGGGTACACAGAGAAAGGGGGTTATTGTAACCAATATGGTAACATACCAAAACACACCTTTGGAAATGAATGAATCAGTGATGTGCAGAATGTCTATTTGAGGTTTGCACCTAAAGTAAATCTAAGGGACGCACCGTGCCATGCCCAACACTGAGCTAATGTACTGCAAATATATGGTGCCACTGTAGGACGGTCTGAGAAAGAGGCTCCCTTTATAACGAGACAATGGCCATTGTCGGACCTCAATGTGGACAAACAAAAGCTGGTGATGTCAAGTAAACAAAGAAAGGGGCTGAAATGGGCCCCCCTTCGAGAGGCAAACAAACAAGCCTTTGAGTGGGCAGGCTAGCGGGGAAGAGGAGCTTGCTCTGGCCCTGTCACTGGGGCTGGAAACGTCTGTGCCTGCACTACACAGGGCACAGGCTGCCTGGGACTGGTACACCCGACAGTTTGCATTACAACACTCGACAGTAGTAAATACATGACATGCAAATCTCAGCTCAGAGCCAGTCAGCAGGTTTTCCAGTGAGGGATTCCCAGTATTGAGCTCTCACTAGACCCCGGACCACTTTTTTTTTTTCTTCTAATAATAGTTGGTTTGAAGCTTTAGAATTCTGACACTAGGGTTGTTATCTTATTTTTCTTTGGCTGTAATCTCTATATTGAAAAGTGAAACAGTTAATACCAGAGCCAGCCCTGGAGGCTAACATTTTTTTTGTAATAAGTTTTATAAATGAAGTAACACATATGCATTGGAAGTTTAATTTCCATCCCTGAATAGTGATGACTTAAGAAAAAAGGTAACTAGTCTGTTTCCATCTTTTTCCTCTGCCAGCAAACACACGCTTTAGCTGGGACATCTTCATTTGAGTTACAAGACCGCATCCAGTAAAGTATTACATTTGTTCTGTGTAAGGCACAAACTGTTTTACTCTTCCTGCAATAATGCACATAAACATTCCTCTGGATTCATTAGACTGGTTCTTTGGTCCATCCTTGTATCTCGTCTGCCACCTGTCAAATCATCACAAAGGACCTGATTTTTCATCATTAACTTTGCTTTAACCAGCAGCTGTTATTTGTTTATTCACTTACAAACTATTCACATTTCTAAATAAATAAATAACTAAATAAATAAATAAGCTTGTGTATGTAAAATAGCTGTAAGCTCACCACAGTACCTATGACTTTCTAATAATTGATGTATACACTAAAGGTTTAAGTAAAAAAAAAAAGAAAAGAAAACGACTCTATTTGCCATTAAAACGTGGCTAATAAGTGCCTACATTGCATTATACCGACGTATTGCTGGAAAACTTAAGAAAAGTTTCGGTTTAATTTCACAATTGTGCTAACTAAAAGTTTAAAACTCCAGCTACAGGTTTTTATTCTGCAACTTTATTTAAGAAAACACATAACATGTGCAGTATTTAAAAGTTGGTTAAATTCAATTATTTTAAATAACTTTTCTGTTTTGTTCAGCCGGCATACTAACAGAATCAACTCACTTCGACTGCCATCTCACACCATGACATATCTAAAACATGCCGAACAATGCCCTTCACAAATGTAAGATATTACATATGTATTTTAAATAATGCAAATAAACACTTTGCGACACGTTTAATTTAATTAAGAACACGTTGCTGCATATCAAATCATTACAAATAAAACGAGTGTGTAAAATAAAACGGAAAGAAAACTTTTCCTGACTGCTGTTTGCAACAGCCATTATCACCAGCTAGTGTCATTCAATTTTACTATTTAATAAGCACTCACCCATTGCCAGTAAAGTTGTTAAAAGTTCCACACAGTTTTATTCGGGAACGAGACCTCTCTATGACTTGCTGTCTCTCTCTCTGTGGTATGCACAATTTGTCTCGAGCTGTCCTTGATCAATGTCTTTACTCGCTTCTATTTCTTTCACAACAATGAACAGTGCTTCTGACCGATGGACAAACCTCTTAAAGGGCCAATATCCACATTTCCTCCACCGTGCTCAGATTCCCAGCAGGCGGTGGTTAACAAATAAACATTCATGCCCGCCCCCCCCCCCCCCCCCCTTTTTGAAACTCCATAACATGTAATTGAACAGCAATACAGCCAAAATACAGCAAAAACATTCTTTGAAGAATTAAAATCCACAGAAAATAGCCCATATTGGATACAAATGGCATTGTGTAATATTGTACAAACGTGTGTCACATTTGTAATACAGCAGCAGTGTGGAGTAGTGGTTAGGGCTCTGGACTCTTGACCGGAGGGTCCTGGGTTAAATCCCCGGTTCAATCCCCGGTTCAATCCCCAGTGGGGACACTGCTGCTGTACCCTTGAGCAAGGTACTTTACCTAGATTGCTCCAGTAAAAATCCAACTGTATAAATGGGTAATTGTACGTAAAAATAATGTGATATCTTGTAACAATTGTAAGTCGCCCTGGATAAGGGCGTCAGCTAAGAAATAAATAATAATAATAATAATAATACACAGTGCATGATTTATTACATGCAGTAATGATGCAATTACTATAAATTGTAAACCCACCTAGCAAAGAAAAAGCCAAAGATCAAATCAACTCCAAAACCTGATCAGCACACTTTCAAATGAAAGGTCACCATCGCTCAAAAACAAAGACATTTGTTCAGATGTATTGGAGCAATAGTTCTGTCTGGAAAAAGTCAAGGCCATTCATTGGTGGATCCAATACCTACCAAGTTTTAAGTCAAAACCCCAAATAGTCCCATCCCTAACTTAATAGTGCTACATAGACTGAGAAAGACTTGTAGTCCAAATGTTCGTCATTGAAATCATGAAGTTTCTTGTAGTATTTCTAAATCACACAGTACCAACCAATACACCACTGCAAACGCTCATTTGCTTTCATATTTATAGCTGTGCTGCTTTTGCTCTTGTGTTGCTGAGTGTCCCTTTATCAGCTCGTTGTTGCTGCAGGTGCTTCATCACTCTATGAAAAGTTCATTTTATATGCAATATTATTACACATTACAATGCAACATCTATCATACTGTTTATGAGGTGCACATGTCTGTGTCATATGGGCATCTCTGCTTGTTGTGTGAATGTGAATCGAATGATGTCTAGATTCTTCAACACACCCTTGAAATCAAGTGGTTTTCATGGAGCAGAATTTTTTAATAAATACATGAATACAGTACATGCATAAATGAATAAATAAGATGGATGCTGGTGACATTGATGAAGTACAACATTAACGAGACAATGGCAGCATTGTAAATGTGGTGGTGCTGCACTGCTAGGCTTTGCAAAAACAGGACCACTGTTAAAGATGTGCCTACTACAATGGGTATATTGTTTAAGCAATGGAATAGCACTTGTATTTTCAATTATAAACAGAAACTGGGCCGCTGCCACTGGTACAGCACTCCAAAGGGCGATGGTGTAATTGCTATGGCACCACACGATTTTTGTTTCTATCCTATAGAAACAGTGGGCTGATGACAGTGTTTGTGGTACTGCACTGTACTTTCAGAGCAATTTAAAAACAATTGTGTGACAATGGCATTTGTTATTATAAGTGTCTTTGAAACAGTGGGGCTGCAGATTTAACACTTCAGGTCACTAGAAACAAAGCTATCAACCAGCTGATTCCATTTGTAATTGTGTTAGTCAGCCTGACAGAAAGTTAGGGCTCCAGCTAGCACAATAAAGTTTACAGTGGTACATCTGCGTGATAATTTTGCAGTTTCCACATGCTTTTCTGCCTATGCTATCCAGTTATAAACTTCAAGGGAAGGTCAGTTTTTCTTTGTCTGAAAGTCTATCTTAAGTTACAAGACTTTTGATTTTTGATTATAATTGTTACTTTTTTCACTAAAGTTGGGGACTATTTGGTATTAAAAAGGAAACACTTTATGTTAACAAAGTATCCTTGGTTTTTAATATCTACCATGGCTTATAGCTACATGTTTTCACACCGTTGTCAGGGGTAATTGTGTTTGAACCTTTTTCAAATGTTCTTTTATTCCTTCTTTGGCTTTAACCCTATATTGTTTAAACAAACAAACAAAAAATGAAACCCTGTCATTCACTTCTTTCAACACTGCACATGTGACTGGATGGACAAGGTATTACTTTTGAGATTATTAGCCCTCTAAATAATTAACATTACCAGCACTTACATTAACAGACTCATACATTTTTAAATATGTAGGTTTCCATAGTCTGTTGCTCCACAGAGATGTTGGGAACTGGTGTGCTCCAAACTGTCAGACCATTCAGACCTGTTTATAATTCCCTTTTCTCATACTATTATGCATGCTGTTCAAGCATTGTCCACTGGGGAGAGCACTCGCCAAATACTGTGACATGATATTGAAACTCTCATTTTATTTAGTTTCCAGTGCCCATGCTTAAACCACTATACAATGAAAGCAGGTGATTGCAAGGTGAATTCATCAAGTGGGGGTCCTCAGTGGGATGCTTTATGTTATAGGGGGTCACAAGTAAAGAAAGTCTGGGAACCCTTGTTTAAGTCCCTACTAGGGCCTTTAAAAGACAGCCAACCCTATGTGGACTTTCTTGGATCTTAAAGGAGTTCCATTTCTTGCCACATGGTGGCAGTATAATCACTTATAAAACAGTGTGTGGATGGCTGACATATTCCAAATGCTAGGGGCACATTGCCTTTGTGTTGTTGATTTCATAAATGCATTCCCTAGTGTTAAAACGTTTTCTTTGACAGGGGTTAAGTGGCACAGTAGACTAATTAATGCCTAGTGTTAGTATCTGTCTCAGATGATAAAATGTTGTGCTTGAGAGAGCCCCCCCAGCTCTTCCACTGTGGTTGAGAGAGCAGAATAATATCTTACTGTAGCAACGTCACAGTCTCTCACTAGAGTCACAGGAACCAACAACAGAGGTAATAGTACTGAACTTCATGTTTATGCTAAGGTCTTTGTTCTTCTAATTGGTTAATTATATCAGTTTGGGCGCGGTGAATGTATCCTATTTCTTTGTGAAAGAAATAATGATAAGCATGTCTTCATTTGGTTCCTTGTGTTGTGTGCTTTAGTAGATTCCTCGCTGTCAAATGAACTCCTCTCATTCCCACCTGCCACTGGGTTCTTCTGGTTATCTTGGAAGGAATCCATTTAGTCTGTTCTTTTTTTCAAAGGAGGGATTGAGGCCAGAAAAATGAATGGTTTTTGTAGCCTTTGAATACTTTGAAATAAACGCATTCACTGTGTATTTTATCCCCACAATAGTAAATGTTTGCCCAGATTTTTAATGATCGGGACAATTGAATATGCATCTTTAGGGTGTGTAAGACTAGCATTCAAATAGATCGATTTGCCTAGCCGACTGCAGTGCTGATGTGTTTCACATACCCTCTTGAGCTTCATCGTGTTTTCACTGTACTTTTGCTTTAGGACATGCTTTTGGCATACAGCAGTACACTTTTATGCTGTCAGCTGCCTGCTACCTAATCCCTGTAGATTTCGGTAGTTCGGCACATCTTTACTTTTAAGGTGTACTGTAGTTAAACATAGGAGTTTAAAGAATAGAAGCTCTATAATAATTTCCTCTACATGTTAATGGATATAACAAAAGGGTTTACAACAATGGCTATCTTCTTTTCTTCCTGAGCTTAAGATGTCAGTCATCTTTACTTGCTGTTGCAAGTACTAGCAGGAGCATACATATTTGGATCACAGTGTGAAGTGGTGGAAAGCTGTTTTTTTAAGCTTGTGTTCAAGCATCTAAAATGGTGAATATAAATGTAGACGTTTCCTGTTAAGTTAAGTATGCACTGAAGATTAAGTTATTGAGGAGTATTGTACACGTATTCATAAAGCATGTTTATCTCTTAGGCCTGTGTATATTTTTAGCTGCGCTTGGTTGGTGATTTTTGTCACATATTCATAAAGAATGTTTATCTTTACCTCTAAGCATGTTTTTAAATGTAGACACGGCAGATACAAGATAATTTGTTTCAAAAAAGGATCAGGCTTGGCTGAGTCTGGAATGAGTCTTGAACGCTTTCAATCAAATGCATTCTTACATTTGTATTAACATACAGATAAACAGTAGATAAACCTGGTAGCAGTCTTTTGCTGAAAGCCCTTAGCCTGACTTGGTTGACTCACACTTTACTTTGATTTACTCAGTCTGAAAAAAAACAACCCTACATTTGCAGTGTAAAACCAATCAATCAAATCAAATTTACATTTACTATAGCGCCCCATATACACGGGGAGCGTCTCAGGGCGCTTTACATAGCCAGCAACGCAAAAAGCACACAACAAAAAAAACACTTTTCAGAATCTACAAAAAATAAAACAAAAACAGAAAAAAACGATATACTACAATAAGAATTTTAACTAAAAACCTGATCAAACAAAACTGTTTTTATATGTTTTTTAAAAAGGGAAAAGGAGTGGATGCTTCTAATGTGCCTAGGTAGCGAGTTCAATAGTGTGGGTGTTAGACGGCTAAAAGAACGCGATCCATACTTGGCAGTTTGAACAGACTGTACAGTAGGTCAGCCTCCGCAGACCATAGCACCCGACTAGGAACATAACGAAGTATGAGATCAGAAAGATAGGAGAAATGTAAGTAATACAATTTTGTAATTTAGTCTCTGAGTGACCGGCAACCAATTAAGACGGGACAAAACGGGGTTATGTGACAATGGGACTTTACAAGAGTCAGAACTCGTATAAATGTGACAACAGACTATAATCAAGCCTAGACGTAATGAAGGCATGGATCAAGGTCTCCGCTGCAGACGGTTACAAACGGTGCAATATTTCAAAGATGGACCAAAGAAGATTTACAAATAAATTTAATATGTGCATCAAAGCATAATTCAGAGTCGAACAAAACTCCCAGATTTTTAATGACGGGGCTAACAGTGAAGCAGCAATTTCCCAAGGTCACATTTAATAGAGAGAGAGAGAGAGAAAGCAATTTTTTATGAGATCCAACACACATGACCACCGTTTTGTTAACAAAAATGAAATGTGGGACACTGCAGTTAAATACACTTTTTTTTTCCTCAGCCTGTCAATGTGTTTACAAGCACAGGCAGCCTCAGGACTGGATTTGATTGTTCTTTCACAGCAATAGACCGTACAGTCTGTCTCTACATTCCTCCCTACATGCGAGTGACACCCAGGCAGTTGAGAAAAGGGATTTTGGCAAGCATAACTCAGCTGTGTAGGAGAAAACACTATACTGTATCTTAAGCTGATCCAGGCATTATGTATCTTCATTAACTTCTAGTTAGCCACCTAGTCCCATACTTTAATAATTATTATTTTGTGATTATTTGTGGGTAAAACTCTCAGCTGTGGAAATCCAGAAACCCCAGATTTCCCTGCAGAGCGGTAATGAATGTGTTGAGAAATTCCTTAAGTCAAACTGACCAGCAAGCCCAGCCCTGACTGAGGGGTTTTAATGCCCTCATCTGATTGTAGAGCAGGGCCTGTAAAGTCACTTGGTACGTACTGCTGCTGCTAGTTACATTTTTCAAGTATCTGGATACGCAAGAGCAGTCTCCCATTGAAATATAGCTGTGGAGACACAAGCTTTCCATACCTTTGCAGCCATGCTCCTACTATCATGGGTGCCACACAGACCTCACCTGACAGAATGGAAGAGAAGCCACTCTCCACTTGGAGAGAGATCCACTTAGAATCTTGTTATACTGCTCTTGTAGCAATGCACTTAGCATTGGATGGAAATGGTGTAAAGGCCATTGGTGTAAAGACCCATTGAGCCCCAAAATATGACCCCATACTACCATTTAAATTGCTGTTTGAAATTGGTTTTAAATTATTATTATTTTTATTTATTTATTAGCAGATGCCCTTATCCAGGGCGACTTACAATTGTTACAAGATACCTTTGCTATAAATCCCATTGTCACCTTTTTTAAACGGAATAGAACACATTACTGTGTTTATGTAAAACTACACTCAAAGGGTAACTGCACCTTCTAGATGATTGATAAAACCTGGCTAAGGGTGAAATCAGGTTCGATGCCAGTCACCACCAGATTTAAACTTCCAGACATGTTGTTCCTAGTGGGTGGGTAAGGGAGTGGTACTGTAATTAAATCATACAAGATGCTTTTTGATGGGAACACATTACTGGCACATTCATATTTGTCTATTTCTGCAATGGGTATTTCTCACAGGAGGAATTGAATTTAAATTATGCAATTAAAAGAAGTTTCCGAGTTTTAGGGCGTCTGTATTAAGGTAGATACTGTTTAATTAAAATACCTTAGAGCACTCAAACATATATGTTGGTGTTTTTAGAAATTCGTCCTGTGTCAGTGCCTCAAACCTGAAATACAACATCTAGGAGTTGCGTGCGTTTTTTGCTGGCAAAAACACAAGTGAGTGCATGTAAAACAAGTCCATACCAGTTTATTTCAACTATCAGTTTTGCAGCTGTCACATGCAAAAAGCTCCCGGTTAAAACTGTAGACATTTTACTGCTAACTGATACCCGCACTCGTGCAGAGAAAAAAATGCGCACTGAATATTTCTGAGCTACTTCTGCCAAAGCTGAGAAGTCATATAAGCTAAAAATGTTAATTTAATAGTAATAGGCTGGGTGGAACCTGCAGAATTGAAAGGTCACGCTACGACCTGGTTTCTCAAAACCAGGAGCCAAATAGGCATAGAATAACAACAGTGGCTTGCAAACTAGATGGCAGCCAGTTAGACAGAGCACTAGAGAAAAGTGATACAGATCTGAATATCAAAGCAACAGAACCCTGAACTATGAAATGCAGCTTCTGTACACAGCAGATCAAGCCATTTAAAATGGTACCCATGGTTCCTTCTGCTGAAACCTTTCATAGTTCTTTATACCTAAGTCGAGGAAGTGTCTGTAGCTAGCAAAATAATTATATACATCTTTTGCCAGTTTTGTACGTCTGTTCAGTACATTGGTCTCTAATGTGCTTATTATAGCAAACATGTATTTTCCTTTTACAACATAATACCTGGTACACCATTAAGTCAGATTGACTGCACTCTGTTACACTCGCACTTTCTAGGTCATTGCACAGCAGCAGTGTGTTCTGGGTCAAAGCATTTTATTGGCTGAAAGCATGTCAGCCATTAGAAGCAGCAGCTGTTTGGAAGCCCTTAAAAGGGGAGGGCCAATTTCACTCTCTAGCTTAAATGACCAAGGAAGTGCAACACCATCTGAAAGCATTACTTGCAAACAGAGATTTCTTTAACCTAGTATAGTACCAGCTATCATTTCTGTTAAATGCATGCTGACTATAACCTGTTTCTTTCCAAACTGTACATTTGTCACCTCTATAATGAACTGAAGTGTAAACCAGATAAGATTTATGGAATGCATGTGTGAGCTACAGCCATTTCGTAGAACAGGTGATGAGTGGAGCTTTAATTAACTGGCTTTTCAAAGTGTACACAAACGCAAACGGGTTAATTACAGCACTGATACAGCAAAAAATGCCATTAAAGGTTTTGTGACGGGGTGTCCTCCCCTTGTGCATATTTATGTATTATTTGCATTCGTCTTATTATTATTATTATTATTATTATTATTATTATTATTATTATTATTATTATTATTATTATTATTGTATTTGTATGCAGGCGGACGAAGCCGATTGCTATCTACCCTTGAGAACTCGAGTTGATACTCGTTTCATTTGATTTATTTGTTCCTGTGTTATGTTTTGAAACCATTTTGTTTGGCCCTTGTGCTGTTTTGTTTTGTGTTTTGATAAGTGCTTTGTTCGCTTTACCTTTGTTCTTAAAGTAAAACAAACAAAGCAAGAGTAGATAGCAATCGTTCTACAAAACACTCTTCCAGCTTCTCCGCACTCCGAGAGTGAGAGTTTATACAGCAGGTGGTCAGGAGCTAATGAGACGATAGGCGATCATTTATTTCCTGACCACCTTCATTCCACACGTGAAGGCAGGGAGAGGAAGTTAACCGTCTCCCTGCTGAATCAACACAATAATACATAGCGGACGGCTTTCATCCGCCCGCATATAAACACATCAAATTAATAAGGACGGACGGCTTCGTCCGCCCGTTTACAAATACAATAATAATAATATGAAGAAGAATACAAATAATACATAAATATGCACAACGGGAGGGCTTCCCGTCACAGGCGTATATACAGTATATTATCTTGTTCAAAAGTGAAAAAGTTCTTCTGTGCATGATAACACAGGGACAGAGAATCTGTTTATTCTGTATTAAGTCAGTGCTGTATTTTACATGAAAGCTGAACTCAGTTGTTTTGGAGTTCTGCTTTATAGCTGCACTTCAAACCAACCACGTAACAATAGACACTAAGCTGTGTCTAAAACTATTTAATGCACATTTAACTTGTTTTTTTAATTTAACTGATCTATGGAATGACATTGTTTGTCTCTGGACCATGCAGCACTGTCCTTGATGTATATCAAAATAGTTTGTACATGCTGGCTCTTGCATGGTCTGCCTGCTTTCCAGCAGGGGTGATATAAGCCACAAGATAAAATTAAACAGACAAACGTAAAAGCATACCTTTATTATAGTAACACAAAATGGTAAAGAATACACTCTGATACACAAACTTCCTTTGTCATGTTAGCAGTGCTCCTTGTTGCCTGTCATTTCAGGGGATGTGAAAACTGAAACAGCCAGGAGTCTTTTTGTGTGTCCATTACCGATTTCCAGGAACAAGCTAATGCCTTCTTTTTTGTCTGCTTATCAAATAAAATCTGTTTCGGAGACTTCCTTTGTCACAGCAGATGTACTATCTATTCAATCTTCTGTCTCTTTTCCTTTCTTTATATTTCTGATAGTTCACGCCAACAAGATAATCAAATTACCTCTCCTTGGAGAAACCAGTTACTGTAGTTACATCGCACATGGCAATAATTCAAACCCCAGCACAAGGTCCATTCCTGCATTCAAGTTCCAGTCTTGAAGACTCCATGTCCAGTGGTAGATTGATTCAGTTCATTCAGCACATGTCCAATTAAATTATTGACCATCTAAAGTGCATTAGTTATCCTGACAGCACTAACAAAGTAAGATCATTTGAGATTTTACTTGAATGCCATTGAAAAAAAAAATAGCATTCACATTTTTCATTCAATAAGAGACACCGACAATATAGAGTAGAATACAACGGGGTTCTCGGTCAGAAGCCAGTATAAATCATCACAAAGTATTACAAAGAATATCCAACCTATGAGGAGATATCAAGGTTCCTGATCTATAAGCACTCTTTAAGTTATAAATGGTTTAGTGGTTCCAATCATAATTGTTAGATGGTGTTTCTTTCTTGTTCATGATGAATACAGACGTGCTCTAATTTGTTGGTACCCTTACAGCTCATTGAAATAATGCTTCATTCCTCCTGAAAAGTGATGAAATTAAAAGCTATTTTATCATGTATACTTGCATGCCTTTGGTATGTCATAGAATAAAGCAAAGAAGCTGTGAAAAGAGATGAATTATTGCTTATTCTACAAAGATATTCTAAAATGGCCTGGACACATTTGTTGGTACCCCTTAGAAAAGATAATAAATAACTGGATTATAGTGATATTTCAAACTAATTAGTTTCTTTTATTAGTATCACACATGTCTCAAATCAGTCATTCAGCCTATTTAAATGGAGAAAAGTAGTCACTGTGCTGTTTGGTATCATTGTGTGCACCACACTGAACATGGACCAGAGAAAGCAAAGGAGAGAGTTGTCTGAGGAGATCAGAAAGAAAATAATAGACAAGCATGGTAAAGGTAAAGGCTACAAGACCATCTCCAAGCAGCTTGATGTTCCTGTGACAACAGCTGCAAATATTATTAAGAAGTTTAAGGTCCATGGAACTGTAGCCAACCTCCCTGGGCGCGGCCGCAAGAGGAAAATCGACCCCAGAGTGAACAGAAGGATAGTGCGAATGGTAGAAAAAGAACCAAGGATAACTGCCAAAGAGATACAAGCTGAACTCCAAGGTGAAGGTACGTCAGTTTCTGATCGCACCATCCGTCGCTTTTTGAGTGAAAGTGGGCTCCATGGAAGAAGACGCAGGAGGACTCCACTTTTGAAAGAAAAACATAAAAAAGCCAGACTGGAATTTGGTAAAATGCATATTGACAAGCCACAATCCTTCTGGGAGAATGTCCTTTGGACAGATGAGTCAAAACTGGAGCTTTTTGGCAAGTGACATCAGCTCTATGTTCACAGACGAAAAAATGAAGCTTTCAAAGAAAAGAACACCATACCTACAGTGAAACATGGAGGAGGCTCGGTTATGTTTTGGGGCTGCTTTGCTGCGCCTGGCACAGGGTGCCTTGAATCTGTGCAGGGCACAATGAAATCTCAAGACTATCAAGGCATTCTGGAGCGAAACATACTGCCCAGTGTCAGAAAGCTCTGTCTCAGTCGCAGGTCATGGGTCCTCCAACAGGATAATGACCCAAAACACACAGCTAAAAG
The DNA here is from genome assembly GCF_902713425.1 of Acipenser ruthenus. Lineage (NCBI taxonomy): Eukaryota > Metazoa > Chordata > Actinopteri > Acipenseriformes > Acipenseridae > Acipenser > Acipenser ruthenus. The sequence continues at coordinate 18,957,605 of NC_081214.1, read as the reverse complement.
CACCCAAGAATGGATAAGAACAAAACATTGGACTATTCTGAAGTGGCCTTCTATGAGTCCTGATCTGAATCCTATCGAACATCTATGGAAAGAGCTGAAACTTGCAGTCTGGAGAAGGCAACCATCAAACCTGAGACAGCTGGAGCAGTTTGCTCAGGAAGAGTGGGCCAAACTACCTGTTAACAGGTGCAGAAGTCTCATTGAGAGCTACAGAAAATGTTTGATTGCAGTGATTGCCTCTAAAGGTTGTGCAACAAAATATTAGGTTAGCGGTCCCATCATTTTTGTCCATGCCATTGTCATTTGTTTTCTTATTTACAATATTATGTTGAATAAAAAATCAAAAGCAAAGTCTGATTTCTATTAAATATGGAATAAACAATGGTGGATGCCAATTACTTTTGTCAGTTTCAAGTTATTTCAGAAAAAATTGTGCATTCTTCGTTTTTTGTGGAGGGGTACCAACAAATTTGAGCACGTCTGTATGTTGCAATACTCTGTACAGCAGGTGGTTTGCATACATGTAAACTTGGCAGCCAATTTGTGGATTACAAGGTGAATAATTCTATAATAACTAAAACAAGTATGAACTTTTTATACTTGTAAGTTACACCCCCTGTTATTGTCTGCCTTTCTCTAAGATTTGAAATTGTGATCTTTGATGTTTTACATCATTATACATTGTTAGTTTAACATGTTATTACAGTATAACAATGCTGTAAAGATTGGGCTGACTTAAGGTTTTTTAAACCAAGCCCAGATAAAGTGTCTGCCTCCAATATCATAATTCACTTAATACAAAGAATTTTATTTATTTATTTATTTATTTATTTATTTATTTATTTATGTGTATGAATGGTATATCTATAAGCAATATGCTCAATAGCGGGTTTTAAATTGTTAAAGAACAACTACAATTTGAATACTAGACCCAAAATTGTTACCGTGACTAAGCACAAAAACGACTTAGTCATATTGTCCTTTGTATTCTTCTGTGCGTGGTAACACAGCAAGGGCAGAGAATCTGTTTATTCTGTATTAAGTCAGTGCTGTATTTTACATGAAAGTTGAACTCTATAATTTTGGAGTTCTGCTTTATAGCTGCACTTCAAACCAACCACTTAACAATAGAAAGGGACAACTGGGACTAGTCACAATGACAGCATACAAAAAACATTAAACACTTACCCATGGAAAAAACACAATGTTTAACAATGGAAGAACTTGAAAGGACAATATGCTGCTTGATTTTAAGAGCCCGGATTACACAATAAAACATAGTGAAAACAAAGTAGATCAAGTTTCTCTTCATCAGAACTCTTTCTGTGATGAATCCCAGGCATTTTATCTTTTCTATCTTTTCATTTGCCAGTAAGTGGATGTTAGGCTGATACGGCGCTGTTCTTTTATGTACAATATTATGTTCCAGATACCTGTGACGACTGTGTTAATATACTTTTCATTGCCATAAGACCAACCCTGCTATGCCGCTGTAAAATTGACAATTAACATTTTGGGGCATTTTTTTGTGCTGGATCAAACATGTGTTTTCCGAACGTATATTTTGTTTAGTGTTTATTAATAATAAAATAATAAAAATGTAAAGTATTTTGCAGTGGAAAACCAAGCCCGCAAGCAACCTTGTCTTCTACGCTATGTAAAAATAAAGTTCATGTTTACAGCTTTCCTGTTTCAAGGCTGAAATAAAACAAGAACAAATAAAAGCTGCTAGGGTTTTAAGCTCAGAGGAAAGAGCGTTTGGAGAATGAAATAACCACTGCCTTATAAATTTTCTGATAGCGTGGCCATGAGCTAAAATATATATCTCCTGCTATCTTGTGGCCATTATTTATTTCTTCCCTCATGTCCCCTCCTGGGCCCGCTCCGTAGATTATAAATAATTTTGATGATGAAATAATTTACAGAGCAAATAAAACACAACTATGTGCACTTATTTAATACTGCTTTAACTTCCCAAACCATCTTTATCTGCATTCATACAATTTCAGTCAAACAAAAACGTGTATTGTAATATTTAGTGCACAAAACGACATAATATAATCACAGACATAAACATCGTTAAATTCATTTTATTTACAACAGCTTAATTAAAGTTTTTGTTAAAACATGCATGTCGTTAGTGTCAGTTGGGGGAGGCTGTTCAATACTTTGTCGCTGACTAGCACAAAACATATTCTGTGAAATAACCTAAACATAAACTAAATGGGGGGTGGGGGGCTGTTAAATTATACTAAACATGTTTGTCATATACTCTTAAGCCCTGCATGCACGAGGAAACATGTTTCTTCAAAAATTGTCAGGAACGTTTTTCAATCAGCATGTGATCATTCCTGCTGCCCCAAAAATGGAGGAAAGCCTTTTTTTACACTGAGTGGTGTTGCACGTCTCATTGCACGAACTCTTTGTAAAATAAGGGGAAAGCACTGGAACAGAGTCGTGTGGACAAGGGAGTGGATCCTGAATCATGAGGAGAGAGGAGCGGACTGTGAACTTTGAAATGAGCTACGCTTAAGTTGTCATAGTTTTGTTTGTATGGATCCAGACGCTTGAGGAAGGCTTTTCAGGACGACGAATGACCCAGAATGACACTACAATGCGTCAGCGTACATATCAGTAAAACCACTGATTGCAACAGGATTCCAAACCATCTTCTGTAGAAGTCACCAATTTCCATAGTCATATGATCGATGACATGCTCACAGAGTCTCTCCTGATTGTCTAAAGGCAAACTGTTTGTCAAAGTAGATTAAAATAGGAAATGGATGCTATGGGGGTACCAATTACTTGTGCCATTGTAGCTGTTCTACCATTGCCCATTATTGCCAACCCACTACATCGCCCAGATCATTTGGTGAGGGGTTTTGAAAATGTGTGTGTGTTCACATCAATGAATAAATTTTGACACCAGGTAAAATTGTTTGGTAGTGTTACTGTCTAGTTATAAGGAACATGTATTTACAATAGTGGGGTTCTTTCAAGGGTGAGTGATTTGGATGTAAATGGAACTGCATTCTGCTTTCACAAAAATATGCTTATGTAACAGAACACCTGAACACTTTATTCAATATGCAATCCACCCACAGGAGCACCCACCTAAACACACAATACGTTATACAATAACATAACTGCAGTGAAATCCACAATGATGCTTAATGAATACATTGCATGTTAAAACAGAGAACTCAGTCTAGAAACAATTATAAAGACCTTCAGCTGTGCTTACAATTTCCTAAAACGACTGTAACATTATTTTAGACTGGACAGTTTTCAAAGATTGTGGATGAGGGTATTATAATTTCCTAGCAAAACGAATACAGTCATGACAGAGTCCTATACATTAATGATACTGTATATGCATGTGATGACACGGTTTGTATTTTTGTACCTGCCCTCAGGTATAGTTTATGGCCATAACAATGGCATAAAAAAGATGACTAACAACATTCTCACAAGACCATAAGTCCATACATTACACTGTTGAATATATCTAAAGAGCCACTTATCCTATTGTGATGTTCATTAAGTTGTTGAGAGTATCAGTGGGGGACATGTGCATGTGCACTGGATGATCTACTTTTTCGTGTTACTGGTAGCTCTAATTGTGAGTGCAGCGGTGGCTGGGAATGTACAGTACAATACAGTATGTCACATACCTGGGTTACTTTTCATCTTTTTATTTTGCAGAATTGAAGCTAGTTGTGCTTACTATGATGCATATAGGAACATTGGGTCAAGTGGGATATATTACCTGTAACACACTACTATCCAGCCTACCTACAGTAAATAATGCACAATCAACACTCATTGAAACCATGCGATTGCCATTCACTTCAATCATGTTTTCAGAACGTGATGATCATGCATTGTTTAGTGTAAATAGAGTATTATAGGGCCTTATTCTCAGCTTTACTCTATTAGTTTTATTCTTTTTAAACTCCTGAACATTTTACAAACCTAGAACCAAATAAACACAGTGATTATATGAGGTCTGTTTAGCATTCTCTAGTTGTAGCGTTCGAATTTGGTTTTGTTACTACAAGGTGTTTTTATCCTTTCAAAGAATAGGAGTTATACTTTGTGGATAGACCCCACTTCCTCATCCTTGCGTGTGGCATTACACCCCTTAGATCCAACTTGCCTGACGTATGTCAGAGTTTCGTTTGGAAGTAGCTATGAAATAATACCCCAAATACAAAATCCCAAATTGGTAGTGTCATGGCAGGTGTTTTTCCAAGTTTACTGACAGTGTCTGAAAGGGCATTTTATTTTTAGATCAAAATATAAAAGCAGATTCAATTGAGTAATACCAACACATGTAAAAAGGCTTTTATTTGGACAAAGTAATAATTTACCATTTCTTTTTTTACAAAAATCATATTGAAAATACCCGCTGCCAAGATGTTATCAATGCAACACACTATCTGAAAACAAAATCTCCTTCTTAAAAACTTTGCTTCCAGACCCTGAAGAGATAATCAAATACATATTAGTGCTGCAGTGGTAGCAGGAACAGGATAGTGGGAGGAAGCTTGTGTCTCAAAGGCTTAAATGAATCTAAACCAACTGGGTGGTCAACAATGCATTCTTTCTGTTGAAGTCCAGCGCACTGAAGGCTAAAATATAGACAGTCCTGGGGAGTCACACTTCATGTGTAACGCATTACTGTAATCCGATTACATTTTTCAGGAACTTGTAAACTATGCCTGGGATGTAACCATTTCTAAGTGTAACAATTTTTGTTTTCAAAGTAATAAGTTACTGTAACTACATTAGTTACAATGTTGTTCAAGTATTGGTAACTTGTAACAGATTACCCTTTAAAAGTAACTTTCCCAACACTACATACATATATACATGTATAGTGCTTAAAATAGGCTGGTAATTACGCAGTACCGCCACTTCTATATTCCAAAGATTTCCCAAGTGTACATGATTCTAATCTGCTGATGAGACTGCGTGCCATTCTCGTAGCCGTGAAGATTTTCCACCTGAGCCCCTGTGGAAGTTATTTTGACTGGAGCTGTCTAATTTCAGTTTTAAACTTGCGAGTTACATATTTTGGTTAAAATGTTGCAAACTCATTCATAAATGCCATTTAATTCATGTATAAAACATTTAAAAAATACTGTGAACAAAAAAAAATCTTATGTACAACATACAGTGTTTGTCCAGTTCAGGGTATGGCTTATTTGAGGTATTCTGTTATTGTACATCAACCCAGTCTCTAGTGTCATAGTTTTGGTTCAGTTTTAAAGGGATTTCAGCATCCTCATGAGCAGGCCTATTCATATTCCTCAAGTTGCTCACTGTTGCTTTTCGAAACATATATATACCTGCTGCGAAAAATATAAGGGAAGCTGTCATCATTGCCAGACCAACAATAAACGTTAATGGCAAGCACAGGATTTCAGAAAACTCACGTCCGCATAAGTTTTGCATTTCTAGAGGCTGTTCTTGAAAAAAACCTTCAGGCACTGTATTCAAAACACAAGGGCTTAAAGTTTCATTCACAAAAAGATTAATCCAAATGGTGGATTGTAGAGGTTTGGGTAATCCACCGTCACTTACTTGAATAAATAAGTGGTGCATGCCGTAATGATTAGTCAGAAGCTTTTCCTGAAGGGTTATGTTGCCCGTCAAGGAATCGATCTTAAAGGGACTGGGGCCAGGAGCTTCTTTTCCAATGATCTTGTAGCTGATAACTGAATTCATCCCGGCATCCATATCAATAGCATAAATCTCAGCAACTGTTGCCCCCTGAGCTGTGCTTCCAGGAACTGGCAGGCAGGAGAAGTTGTTCTTGGGCAGGAGAACCTTGGGAGGGTTGTCGTTGATATCTAAAACAAAGATGGTCACTTTGGCAGTGGTCGATAAGGCTGGATTCCCACTGTCTATAGCCATAATCCAAATTTCATGTATGTCTGCTGTCTCTCTGTCTATATCAGAAGAGCAACGCAGTGTCCCTCTAGCATTGTCCATCACAAATGGTACAGTGCTGTTTAGGATGGAAACCATCACTTTACCGTTGGGCCCCGTGTCTGCATCCGTCACATTAATAATTGCCACCTCCCCGAGGCGGGGGAAGTTCTCTGGAATGAAGAAGGTAAACTCGTTGGTAATGAAAAGTGGTCTGTTATCGTTTTGGTCCAGCACTCGGATCAGGACAGTGGTTACGGTTTCTAAAGATGGAGTACCCTGATCAGCAGCAACCACTGTGAAATTGTAAAGATCCTGTTGTTCCCGGTCTAGTACTGAAGACACTGTGAGCTCACCTGTTGATGTGTTAATCGCAAACATGGGTGGTGCATCTGGGCCTAGACTGTAAACCACCTTTCCGTTTTGGTCACTATCTGCATCTATTGCAGTTAGTCTGATCAAAGGAGTGTCTAGCCCATTGTTTTCTTCAATGGAAGCTTCAACGGATCTTTGGGAGAACCTTGGAGCATTATCATTCACATCATTTACTCTGATTCGGATGAACCTTTTGTGGAAAACGCTCTTTTGGTTGGCATCTCGTGCAACAATAAAAACATTGTATTGTTTATCAAGTTCAAAGTCGAGTGGCTTTGATGTCAGCAGTAAATATTTCCCATGGTGTGGTTTTAAAATGAAAGGGACATCTCCTTCGATGTTAAGTGAGCCTTTAATATTATGTGGGTCAATTACATCCAAAAGGGCTATTGCTGTGTTCACAGGTACATTCTCCTTCAACACAACATCATCATTATCCAGACTTGCGATGTAGCTGATGTCTATCACTGGTTGTTGATTTGTATCCTGACTTAAATAAACTATTACAACTGCTATTGCTGGAGGGCAGGGGGCACTGTTTGCGAACACACTTAGTTTGTGTTCAGGAGGTGTCTCCGTCTCTACAACCCCTGAGAAAGTGATAATGCCAGAAGATGGGTCCAAACTGAACAATTCCCTGGATGCAGCAGAAACTCGAGGGCTGTAGGAATAAATAATGTCAGCGTTAGAGCCGAGATCTGCATCAGTTGCGTGAACCTGTGCCACTATGCTATCTGCGGCTGCATTTTCAGGAATAGTGACCAGGATGGGTTCTGCTGAAGTGAACACTGGACAGTTATCATTGGCGTCTTCTACCTGGACATTCAAGGCAGCAGTTCCAGATAAAGATGGATGCCCTCCATCAGTAGCAATGAGTTTCATTTGGTGAACATCCAGAGATTCCCGGTCCAGTGGCTTCTCAATGATGACAGAAAGTGACTCCCCCTCTAGTGCTATACTGAAAAACCCATCACTGTTTTCAAGCAGGTAAGTGAGCATGCTGTTAGTCCCGGTGTCTTTATCAAGGGCCAAATGGTCAATTCCAATTGTCGTTCCCACTGGGGTGTTCTCGGATATTGACAGGGAAATATTGTTCTCCAGAAAGTAGGGTGCATTGTCATTAATGTCTTCTATGTCTATGTTGACTTTAATCATTTTAAAATATTTATCAGGCATAACAATAGCATTTAATTGCAGCACACAGTCACCCAAGTGGTCGGGTGGACACAGGATTTCTCTGTCAAGTTTGTGTTTGGTTGTGTACAGGAACCCAGTTATCTCATCCAGGGTGACGTATAGATTGTTCTCCAAGAACTTGTAAGTTAACGTGTCTCCATCGGATACCAGAGGGAAGAGATGCTGCTGAATGTTCCCAATAGAAACACCGGCATCTTCTTCCTCTTTGACACTGAATGTAACTTCAGATACTGACTCACTGGAGACCATGTGGGCCAGCAGGAGCATGCCAATACAGTTCTGAAAAAACAAATGGGAAGAATGGTTACATTTCTGAAGCAGTCCATACAGTCATCAAGCTGTATTTCTATTTTTAACCTAAATAGGTCCCCTAAATCGATTTTCAACCGGAAACTGGAAAAAACACCTTTTTTTTTTTTCTTTTTTTTTAACCCAAACAATGTATACTGCTGATTATACCTGTAGTAATAACAATATACCACTATAACGATCTGTGTACCTTCTGGTCCATTATAATAATGAATTGTGTAAGTATATGCATGACATCTTCACCCGTGCAATGGGTAAGATCTCTCAAGTGACCTCTTGTGTTAGAAATGCTCAAATACGTAGAACAATAGGTATTCAAATGTATGGTAAATGTCTGAATAATATTGGGTGTTTATTGTATGTTAAACGGATGAATTCAGATTTTCTTCAGTTAACTGTTGGACAAAAGACTAATTGCCTGGAATTTCTTTCCAAATTTTCTTTTTTTTTTTTTGTACTCGTACTTGTACTTGTTTACCAGCTGTAGCTCCAATGCTGAAAGTGATTTTCCTGAAAATAAATGATACTTTAATAAACATCAAGAAACAAATCTAATGTGTTCATAAACAGGTCAATAGACACCTACATGTACAGCTATGGCCAAAAGTTTAGCATCACCATATAGAATTAACACATTTCTGCTGAATAATGTTACGTTAACATACAGAATTACATACCACTTTGTAGTTTTACATACACTTTACACAAAACTGACAAAAAAAACAAAACAATCAAACAAAGTACTTACAGGATACCAGTGACTGGAGAATCTGTTTGAACAGCTGTTCTAAAATTGTTAATAAGAACTTACTGAAAGGGCTGTTAAATAAAATTCACTCAAACACACCTGTCATGACACTGTCAGTATGGTATAGGGCCAAATGGCAAACAAATGAATCGGTCATGTGTAGACAACCTGTTTACAAAAAAACATGCCACAAGTATTTTTATAACCCCCTGTAGTTTTTAAGAATTGTGATAACATTCATCACTCGTGAACTGTGTTGCCATTTTGAGACAAGCTAACAAGTTCAAAGTCTATAGCCTTCTGCTTAATAACCACATGGTTATGGGCAGAGTTCACATACTGTGATAATGGGTAATATATTTAAAAAGTAGGAGCAGCACCTCCTGTAACAGCAGTTCTGGGTAGGTTACTTTTCTTTGAAAAGAAATCATCAAAAAACAGCAAACTGGTGGCCAGATATGCGAAACCCTGCACTATTATTATTTATTTCTTAGCAGATGCCCTTATCCAGGGCAACTTACAATTGTTACAAGACATCAAATTATTTCATATTTATACAGTTGGGTTTTTACTGGAGCAATCTAGGTAAAGTACCTTGCTCAAGGGTACAACAGCAGTGTCCCCCACTGGGGATTGAACCCACAACCCTCTGGTCAAAAGTCCAGAGCCCTAACCGCTACTCCACACTGCTGCCCTGATGCATGATTATTGCACATTGAGTCAAGGACCATGTGGCCTCAATATAGCGCTCTGAATAATTTCTAACTTCCAAGTACACCCGGTATAACAGAGTGTAACCATTAACCTGCCCCCTTCAACATTCTGCACTAGTGAAGGTGAAAAAAATACAACATGTTTTTCACACCTTAGAGAACATTAACAGAAAACCTGTTTGGGGTACATTTTGGTCAATTTGCATAGGTATTTTTTCTTTTCCTGCTTGCACTGCCAAAAAATGGAAAGTCATGCAGTGGTTGAGTAACATGTTAGCTACTGTTGATTAGAATTGCAATGAGTATAGTGACATGCAATGAATGCTATTGACACTCCGCTTATCTTTAAAATTACAAAAATGAAATGGCATAGTATGCATTCAAATAGGGTTAAATGTTATAAGTTATAGCCGATTTCCCTTGTAAAGGAAGGAATCAATCAGAGCCATTCATTTAAATAAGCAAGGCATTTCCTTATCACCTTTATTATTCCATTGTTCCTTATTTAGGAGAATTGATTGGTTATGAAAAGCAAGCTTTACATACACTGATCTTGTACCATTATGTATTTTTTTCTCTTTACAATAGCATTTGACTTAGAAGTAGATGTGTTGTAATAATATAAAAGATTAAATACCAGTTATTCTTGTATCTTTCACTAATTAAAGCGGGAACAGCATGTCGACCTTCGTAAGTTAACCCTTGTCTTTAAAGGTCTTAAATGGCACAGAACCACAGTTGTGTCAAAATAGAAAACACTTCTGAGCAGTATGAATGAACTAAATAGAAAAAAAAAACCTCAACTCCTAGAAGTTTTGGTTTACAAAATTAGGGGAAACTTTTTTCAACAAATCTTATATACAGTAGTGAAATACAAAGTTTTCAAAAAATCCAGTGCTCCCTCTATAGTCTTCAATTTTATTATTCACTTATTTAATTAATTCATGGTTAGGCCATGTTGAGAATAAATAGTTTTGTGTACTAATTTAGTGTTTTTCATAGCAAAATAAAGAAGGATGTACTTTATATATAAAACTAATATCTCCTCTCTCAGATATCCCCTCCCCAATTTAAACAAACATTTTCAATAAAAAATTACTTTAGTATCTATTATCATCAAAAATCAAACACAAGCTTTAATTAATATTCAATATTGCATGCAAAATTATATCATGTTGACATTCTAATTGCAGAAATGACAAAATCTTGTCATTAATGTGTCATGAAAAAAAACAATTACCATAATATACATTAATCATGAAGTTATTTGAGCTATCAGTGTTATTACTGACCTGAAGTATTCTAGCCCAGTCCATTTTAAAATGTTTTCTATAATCCATTCCTGAATCATGTGTGTTCCCTTCTAACTCATTCACCTGGCACTGAACTTCTATGAGGAAAATCTGATTGAATGGAATGCTTTCCTTGGAAGAGGTGTGGCTTTCTCCCCGGAGTACCCCCAGCCCCACCCCCCCCCCCCCCCCCTCCCTTCCTCCATCCCCTCCCTTCAGAGCAATAGGCTTTCCTGAAACTCAGGATGGTGCAGAACTTAAGGAACAAACCCAAAACAATTTTGAAGACCTATAGCTAACCATTCTCCAGAATAAATATTCTCAACCGAACTTCTCTGATGGAATTAGCTATATCCCCAGGACAATTTAAACAGCTTGCAGACCTGTCATGTGTAATCAGTGCAGTTGTTTGTAATTTTCTATTGAGCTCCTGTCTATTTGAGGCTGCAGGTAGTGTGAGGAGTAGGAAATACTCCCCAGGCAGTGAAACACGTATGGAGATCTGTCTTTTCAGAAATAATCCTGTATTTTCTGAGTAATTATCTTTACAAAATGTTAAGTTATTAGGTATTAAATGGAATACAAAACAAAACAATGTGGTCCCTCAGTTTCCCTTGTTCACACAATTATTTAGTATCAGTCAATCAATAACAAGCCGACAGTGTTATTTAATGCAGAACCTGCCTGACCAACCCCATCCAATTATTTAAAAAACAAAACAAAACAAAAAAAAAACGCTGTTCCTAAGATTGTATGACAGATAGCACAGAAAAAAATATTTCCTCATTGTTGTTTCTTTAAAGGTTTTAAGATTAATTTTCACCCCTTTTTAGCTTCAGTGCCCTTTATACATTATGCAGTTATTCTTTCATTTACAATATTTGTTCTTACCGTATTTACTGCTGCTACCCCATATTTAAATGTGTGGCAAACAAAAACTCTGGTAAAGTGTCTCGCGAAGAAAATTCAACTGCCTAATGAAAGGGGTCAGTTCTGAAACAAATACAAACTGGGGAATTGATTTTTCAGTCCATTCTGGTGCAGGACTTTTTTCCACCAGGCACTTTAATTTAATAATCTTCTGCAGGAATGAATTGGAAGATCCCTGGCCTATGCACATAGTTAACAGGGTATAAATAATTTGAATTGTTCCTTGACACAAAGGAATCGTCAAAATCTCACCGGTTCCAGCTATCTCCTGGAGAAATCTTTGAAATCTTCCAGTACATTTATGAAAATACCAGTGTAACTGATAATTCCCTATAAAATCATGTGCTTAATTCTCTGATTATAGGCTACTACTGACATCAGTACAATGTCAGTGGATCTGATGTCAGTGGAGTGGGAATTTTCCAAATCTTTTTAAATATCTGCAGGTTTCAAAGCGCTTTGATGGTTTCAAGTAGGCAATGCAGTGAAGGCTTGTTTGTTAAAAAAATCTCCTCTTGATTTACCGCTCTGTTAGAGGCTGAAAGGAAGAACTTCAGAACTCTGAAATTCTGGGCCTTCCTCCAATCTGCAAGACCATGGTAAACGAGACAAAGACACGGAAGACAGAGAGAAAGAAAACAACGACAATGGCACGGCACAGGCAGCAGCATGCAACTTTTGGTTAATATGTGTCTTTCATATTTTGGGCCATATTCATAGTGCTAAGTTTGCTAAGTAAAACTAAGAGGCATGTAGGAGGTCTGAGGCATTTTATTTGAAGCTTCATAACATCAGCTTTAGAAAAAAATAACTGCAGGTAAATGTACTGTGAGTTATCACAAAATAATGGTTGTGTCACCCTGGCTCTCCCTGAAAAGAAGTAACTCAACCGGTTTCATGCCGATTCGTTTTCTTGAACAAAAGTTATTGTATTTCTTTCTCTTATTGTATTACTTGTATTGTAACACTTGAAATGTATTTGCTTACGATTGTAAGTCGCCCTGGATAAGGGCGTCTGCTAAGAAATAAATAATAATAATAATAATAATAATAATAATAATAATAATAATAATAATAATAATAATAACTGCTTAAGTGTTATTTGAGAACCAGGGTTTATGCAATCCATTATTTATTGTATGGCTTATTAGTAATTGCTTCATTTGTTTAATTATTTTTTAATCTTACGTTGCACTGGTTTAAGTGTTTATGACATCTAGCCCACTGCAGAGACATTGGAAGAGACTCCAGCCAAATTAGTCTTACAAAGGCATGTGTAAAGACTGGAGATACATACAGTATAGTATAGATACTGGTGCTCTGTATCAGTGTTTCTCAATGTGGTCCATGAGAGCCTCCTTGCCATGAAGTGGCAAGGAAGCAATTTACTTGCCTTTTCTGAAAGGAATACTGTAAACATAAAACCACCACACCACACACACGCACACACACACACACACACACACACACACACGCACGCACACACACGCACACACAAATACAGTGTGCATTAACATTAGCATGTTTAATAAAGTGTGTGTCAGATTACATTACAGAAAAAAAACACCCTTCTCAGACCTGCTCACAGAGAAACTCCCAAAGGAAAAATATATAGGAGATGATTAAACCAAATATCCATGGTGGCTGAAACAGCAAGTAGGTCAGTAACACCCACCCACCCACCAGGGCTGTACATTCAAAAGTGACCTACATATATACACAGTACGTACAGAGTAGTATAGAAGATATATACACAGTACATACAGAGTAGTATAGAAGATATATACACAGTACGTACAGAGTAGTATAGAATACGAAATAGCAATGTGTAAGAGTGACATACAGGTAAATGGACGCAGGGAAGGACAGAAATCTGATATTTTCAGTACCTTATCTTAATACAGTACCTATTTTCATGACAATTGGATATAAAGGAAAAACCACCACCAACAATAATAACAAATGCTTCAGAGATGTTAACCCTTAAGAGAAAAGGGAAGGGCTTTTATGCCCCTTGTCATGACAAGTCATTGTATACATTTATACAATAGCTGAATTGACGCAGCATTCGTGACATAATGCTAAACAGAAACACAGCAGTGGAACGATAAGCCGAAAATGATACCTTTGTTGCTGGTGCTCTTTTTGTTTACCCATAAAACCCGGTTTAAGAACCCTGCTAGCCCTCAACCTGTTCTCCTTGCATTGTGGAGCAATTTTACATTACAAATACATTACAAATTATTTTGGCAGGACCTGACTGCTGTAGTACACAGATGTTTGTCATGAAAGATCACAACATCTCAAACAATCCCCACAATCTGAATACGTTATTTGGAGAAGATCAAACTGTGTGTCTGTGGTTTGTTTCTTTCTCTGTTAATTCCCTGTAGGAACAGTAGCTGACATCACTTTTTTCGAGCATTTCCTCTTTTTCCTCCACACTGTTTTTGTCGTACCCAGGTGACACCTGCAGGTGGACTGTAATCCACTATAAAAATAAATGGAAATTGAATTGCGCAGTCAAACCTGTATTACAGAGGATTGCTCAAAATGTCCAGTATAAGAGTGCCATCTTGTGGCCACAGTTGGTAATTACCCTACATGTGTTTTAGACCATTGTATCTGTTTAAAATGTATTCAGCGTCATACACCAAATATTACACCTAAAATAGCTTTGAGTTTATTTAATTTCCAACAAATTTATTTTTGTGATACTTTAAGAAAATAAACAGGAAATGAAAAAAAATGTTGTATGGACCTGCAGTGCACACTAATTTGCAGTTTATTTCACGAATGTATTTTTGTGATTTAGAATAACATTATAAAATACAGAAAATGATTTTCAATACGAATTTGTTTGCCACCTATATCTTCTTGATTTTACTGGATATAGCTTTTCTTGGGGCGTTTTTACTTTTTATCATCTGAATTGAACAGCCTAAACTGCCAGAATTGCCACACTTTCTATGTACTTTACCTGCCTGTGCGTTATCATGCCTTGAAACCTAAGACAATATACCACTGAAAACCTTATATTAAATATTGTTTTTATCTGCAAATAGTGTGGTTTTTCAGTGTAATATAATGTGGCTTTTGGCATTGAGTTTGTTTGTGTATTTTTGTATAGCTCTGCCCTTCATTTCTATTTTTATTTTATTTACTCTCTTCCTGTAAAAAAAAAAGTCAATTATCTTCTACTGTAAGTCTAACAAATGATCCATCTACAAGAACTAATTTGAGTGCAGTATAAAACTATCAATTAATACCACTAATATGATTATTAATTGCTGTTTTGAGTAGTCTCCAGATGGCTGAACTATTGCAGGCTGCCGAGAACCCCTCAGTGTTAATGACTGGTATGGACCTGCATTGTTTCTTACTGGTTTTGTATTAACAGAGATGTTAGATGCCGAATTCAACGTGTCGGTTTCATTTTAAGTGTTGCCAAAAGAATACTACAGCGTGAACGTGCCGCATTCATTTGGGGCTTCCCGTGTACTTGGAATGCCCCCTAGGCTCAATGCCAGATTCACACTTACTCAATAGTTAACCCATTAAGAGTAATTGCTCCACCATCACCCACACAAGTACAGTATGCTCCGCGTGAGGGTTACGTGAACACCACCCACTGTAACACAAATATTTTAAAAATATATAAATTCTAGTTTTATTCTGAGGAAGATGTACCTCAGTTTAATCATTGTGCTTTGACTCGTTAATTATTCATTCCAGTTCAGTATCTTATCAAACTGAAATATATTGTCCAATATTACTTGCGAGGGCTCGCAGGGAACACTTAATTACTTCCTTAAATAAATTCTGCCCTCTGTCCACAACCTTGCCTCCTTTCATACATCTGAAATGTTTGGTCTTTTTAGAATACTGTCATAGCACAGGTACAGTATATTTGTCAGTCCTACAGATGTCAGGACTGCCCAGTCCCTGACCACCTTCCGGCGCCTCCTCAAGACTCACCTCTTCAGACAGCACCTGTAGAACTCCTCTTTTTTACCCTATGGACACTCTTCCTTAAATGCGCTTTACTTGCTCTTCTGCCCCCTATTTTACTGCATTTTATAGCACAGGTACAGTATATTTGTGGTACTGTTATGTAGGTCAGTAGTGTATATCCTATTTACTTTATTGTGGGGTCAAAATCACTTTCCATGTTACATTTAAGTCATAACGTATTTTAAAATCTGGAAAAAAAAATCTTCAACAGCATTTAAGTGTACCATTTCCACGCATCAAATTCCATTTCATTCATAATGTTCCAGCCCGCCCACAGATAACGCCCACTCTGTGTTATTTTCTATCATTGGCTGCACAGAGTGCCAGTCAACATCCCATGTCAAGGTTGCATACTTAAGACAAGCTGTCTATTTCTGGGCAGAACTATAGAATAGTTGAAACGCATTGTGTTGGAATAGTATCTGGAGCTGATATTAAGGATGGCGTCAGAAAAATATTCAAGTAAGTCTAACAACTTTTTGTAGGGTACTATACTCGTCTTAAAACAGTTGGTCTTATTTGTTTAAATATGTTTGTAATCATATTTTCACCAATAAGCAGTAAACATTGAAAATACTGATCAGATAAGACACATTTTAATGTATATTTCAATTAAATACATATATTAGTTGTAGCTTCTTAAAATATAACCACACTACACATTTAACGTTTAAACATGTATTAATTTAAGCTCTTGTAAGTAGTTCAATTACATTGCAACTGCCACATAACCGATTCTAACAATTCTGTTTGTTATTTTCAGAGGTAGAAAACGAATTTGAAGACCTACTGAAAGAATTCGATGATGTGATGGAGGACTTTGAAACGCACACTCCAAAGAGAAATTACGATCAGCATTTGAAACAAGCGAAAAAAGACAGTGCCACCAGCATGGGCGACAGCGCATTTAACGAGTCAGTCGACAGTAAGTTCACGGTTTTAATGTTCTGTACATGAGTCCATTTCATATACATGTAAAATGTGATACGATTACTTTGTGTAAATGTATTAGGAAACGTGTGTTATGTTTAATTGTAACGAGTTATTGGGGTATATTTTCATAACGTTTTCTCCAATCTTTAAATAACTCCTGCTTTTTGAAAGGAGAACAACACATTATGTTAATGTACAACATGAAAAACAAAAACACACTGATAGTAGGCTACTTAAAAGGACTCGAATTATATAACAGTTGTTTGGTTCCAGTTTTGCAAAATGAACAGGTGTTTTAGGCTTTTTTTTTTTTTTAAATCGGAGTTAATTAAAGACGAGTAAACGCTTTGAAAATATGACGTATGTATTGTTATGAAGAAGACTAACGGTATTGAAAACATGCTGGGCGTTTGGGGATTACCCCTGTACCCAGGTTTGGAATTTTTGTTATTAATATAATTAATATAAGTATGAACATTATTATTATTATTATTATTATTATTATTATTATTATTATTATTATTATTATTATTATTATTATGTTTTATTCACAACCGATTTTATGTACTTGTTATCTGTGTTTCATATGCTTGCAATGTGTGGCTAGCTATTTCTTCTGCTCACAGAGGCAGTAGTACCGCATCTGCAGTGTTATAAAACTGTACTTCTGTTTAATAAATAGCAAACTGTTTATTCATAAAAACTGTTCATGAATGTAGAGTTATTTCTAGAATAAAGCGTTTTGGATAGGGCCGCATGCAGTATGTCATGGTTAAACTCACATATTTTCACTATTTGAGTCATAAAGAAAAATAGTGAAAGCCTTAACAGCATAGCTTCTTTCTAAATAGAAACTTGAGTTAAAAAAAAAAAAAAAAAAAAACCCTGTGTATAGAAAACTAAAATGATGTTAAATGTAGGGTTGTCTTTTTTTATCAGGTGGCAATTCCTCCCCTGGTAGCAGTCTAAACAACAGTGAAGAAAATCTGACTATAGCCGAAGTGATGACACCTTCAAAAGGTAGGAAAAGAAATGAAGACAATTGCATGTCTGTGAGTGAGTGCATGTAGGAAAGATACATGTGCCGGATCAGCTTTGTGTAATTGGCTGATTCAATCTCTGGAACTCCATTTTCTTTCATGTTTTGTGCATGTTTTTCAGTGCATAATCCTGTTTTAAATCATTAAACATTTTATTAGTTTTATATTTTCACTTGAGTGGTTTATGTTTTGTGCAGTACCCTTTACAGTTACAGCAACAGGACAAACAAACTCTTTTGCCATTTATATGTTGTTTAAGATAATCATTTTGCATTTCTCTTACTTTTGTTTTTCTTTAGCAAAACTTGGAGACACAAGTAACCTGGAAAGCTACATTGAAAACCTAGACAGAGTATTAGCTGGTATGTAATACTGTCTAATACTGTGAGGAAATAAACACTTTCTTTTAAAAGGTGTTAACATTGCATTTTAAAATGCCATGCAGTTCACTTTATTTATTAATATGGTAAAAACTTGCATATATTTCCCATTAGTCCCCTCTATGATAATGTATTTTGTACTGTGTATTACCATTTATTTTAAAAGATATATATCATATACAACTCATTTTAAAAATCATAATGAAAGAATGACTGTATTTGCTAGTTATAGCTGCTTTTTAAATATTTTGTACAACTTTCTGCAGAATGCACATGACCTCAGAGTAGAATAAGTTACATAAACCTGCATAAATATTGAAAAAGATATACATTATGAAAAGAAGACAGTTTTGTTACAATTAAAAATATATATGGTATTTAGTAAATATATCGGCCTTACATTAAATGTGAAGGGAGCTTTACAAATTATGAAATATATAAATAGAGGTGTATGCATTACATATATTAATATACACAGTTGATCCTATTGGCACATATTTTAATGTTATTCATGCAATAAAAAGGAAGATGCACAATATTTAGTAATACTTTTATTTACAGTGCCTTAATTTATTCAGTCAATATTGCCCCATATACAATGCATTTATTATACAGATTCTAATTAATATTTTACTAAAATGCAGTTTCCTCTGCTTAGAAGCTGATTGGTTTGTCTCCAACTTGCTGTCTGAGCTGAACACTAATCTCAGTGTTTTGTTTCTTTCCCCAGAGATGTGGAATGACTAAACAGACACAAATAGAGGAAGGACCCTTGCTGCCTGTATTCAGAAATGATCCAAAACTGACTAAGTAATATGCATTATAGAGAACTAAATTTCTGTTCGAAAGATACCAAATCCTTTTTCAAACTGAGCTGTTTATAAAGTCAGTTCGACAGTTTGCACTATTGAAGGTGGGGGGGAGGGGTTGATGAGAGAGCTGTAGTTTGAGCGACCAAGAACTCTCAAAGGAACCATAACTACATTACTCCTTATGTGTATGACAAACAACAATTATAATTATGAATCCTGATAATCACTTCAGTACATTTTTATAAAATAATGGCATTTGTAAATAGTCCCTGAATTGAAAATGCAGTGAAACCTGAATTAACCAGGCAACAGTAGGGCCAAACAGCTAGTGTTTGGAACTTAAGACAAGTGGCTGCTTATTCAAGGTTCTTCAGCTATTCACTTGTACTGGGTTACTGGGAGGTCAGAGTTCAGTGATTGAGTCGTTGTATCTGCTGGAAAAATGTCCCCCACTTCTGATTTAAAAGTGTTGTACTTGTATATAAACATTGTACATTTGACTGTGAATATTACAAAAATAAACTATTATGGATTTTTATTGTATCCGTGCTTTTGTTATATGTTTATTTCAATTTCAAAAACACTCTTAAAAACTAGGTACAACTTCCAATGAAAGCCATGAGCAATGTTCCAGTTGTAGAGATCAGTGAAAGGTTTTGTTTGCAAGCCTGTTGCACATATTTGTAATCCTGTTTAGTGAGCCTGTTATTGTAAAGCTAGTAAATGATCTGCAAATAATGCCTTTGAAGCACTGGATTCTGTTAACAGTTTTAATTAGCAGATTGCAAGCAGTGCAATGCAACTGTGGTAGCTGGCCGTTTAATTTAGAAAATGCAGATTTCCTGTCAGCCAGAAAGTGTCAGTTAGCATGTGTGTGCTTTTAGCCTTTCAACAGTTACAGTGCTTCAGTCGGTTGGTTTTCACTTCCTGACAGAAAGTTAAAATGTGCCGTTGTGTATGTTAAACCACAGCTAAGGTTTCAACACAAGGAAATTCACGTGCCTTCACATTTTCCACTATCAAAAATATTCCAGAGCTATTCTCTGCTGTAAACACAAAAGTTATGAAGATCACGTTTGTTGCAAGGCTTTAATATACATCATTATTTTTGTGGTGCAGCATGAACATCTGGCTTGCTAATAACGCTTTGAAGTCATAGTCAGTTAATACTACAGCGTTTTCAATTATATCACAAAAATCACTTATTGAACCTATCTTTCATCATTTAGGATTTTGAGATGTAATGATTTTAAGCAATGTTTTATGAAAGACTATTTTAAATTAAACCAAGCTTGCAGTACATACAACCTTTTATTGAACTGTTTGAGGTAACCAGGTTTATTCAATATTCACTCATCCAGATTATCAATGAAAACTGCAAAGTAGAGCAGTAGTCCAGGGGCTGGATTGTAATTATTGGACTGGGAAGGTCACATTAACCATGGTACATAACAGTAATAGCTTGATTTTCTGAATGAATCAATTTTACAACACCTCCAGGTCTCAATTAGCATTGGTAATGGAGGCTCCATTGAAATGCTGTTCTGTGCATCCATTGACAAGCAGTATTTTGGGACGAAACCCTTATGAAAGTTTCCTGTGGTATATTTGCAAAGTGTAAAAAGATGCATTAAAAGCATGGCCAATGGGGTCCCCAAGTGGCTCACCTGGTAAAAGAGCAGGTGTGTGGTGTGCATGGTGAGTCCTGGCTGGTCTTCACTGGGGATTTCTAAGGCATCTCATTGGCTCTGGCGCTCCCCCTTCGGTTAGGGAGGAAAGACTGTCGGACTGTTTCTCCTCATGGTGCCAGTGAACTCAGAGTGGACACCTGCAGGGCTGGAGTGGTTGTCCTCCAGAGGCCGGCAGCTCACTTTGTCCTCCAGAGGCCGGCAGGTCGCTGAAATCTGCTCTCGACTTCCTGGGTGTAAAAGAGGATGCTGTCTCAGACGTGGGATTGGAGGACACTCACTGAACCTTCAGGTCTCCTGAGCTGTGTGGGGAATTGCTGCAGTGTGTAGAAAAAATTATTTGACATTCCAAATTGGGGAGAAAATCGGGGTCAAAATAAGTGGGCATACTAAATGTATATATATATATATATATATATATATATATATATATATATATATATATATATATATATATATATATATATATATATATATACACACATACACATACAAAAACATACACAAACCTTGAAACTTTGTAGTATTACAGCAAGACTCCAAGCGCAGTATGAACAGTACAGTAATGCCTGCAGTATCACATTTAAATAGTTAAAACAAGCAAAGAAAAACTCAGTTTGAATACTAGACCCCTAATTGCCCCTATTAGCGTGTAAGCCCTTGTACGAGATGAGAGGATTACACCTTTGTTAAAAAAAAAAACTTTTTATTGACACTATTTACACCTGAAGATTATTTGATTAGTAAACTGTTGGAAGCTATTGTAAGGATCAATTTTTTCACCAATTTACACCTAGGAATACTGTAGTGGGCAACTCATTAACATACAGCACCATTTATCAAACCAGGGGTCCCTGTATATTTATGACAATGCAATGTGAGGTAAAAGCATGTGTGTTAGAGATAACGAAGAGATACAATGCCGATAGAAGTTTATCTTAATTGCTGTCGACTAGCTTTTAAATATTAGATTGCATTTGTGTTCTGTTACAGGATAGTTTCTAAAATACCAGTGTACTATCCTGAGGTAACCCAAGTAAAACGGTTCGCATTAGCAGGGATGGTAACATAATGGATTTGAGACACGTTTCTAATATAGTAACCCACTGGCAGTGATATGGCACCATGAAGCTGTGTGGTCCAGCGGTTAAAGAAAAGGGCTTGTAACCAGGAGGTCCCCGGTTCAAATCCTAGCTCGCTCACTGACTCACTGTGTGACCCAGAGCAAGTCACTTAACCTCCTTGTGCTCCATCTTTTGGGTGAGACGCTGTTGTAAGTGACATGCAGCTGATGCATAGTTCACACACCCTAGTCTCTGTAAGTCACCTTGGATAAAAGGCGTCTGCTAAATAAACAAATAATGATTGATCACTAAATGTGTATTTGGTATGTCAAATATGAAAAACGTTACCATTCTACCCTACCTACCTATACTACTGTAGCGTTTTCATTGATGTAAATGGTGGACACTGGTGAGGGTCCAACATTGATGCTGATTGTCATATTTTCATTATCAGCAGAAAAGAAATTCTCCAAAAATTGACCAGATTCTGGGAAGGGTTTTACTGTTGTTATTCAGATATTTCCATACAGCAGTTGGATAGTTGTAAGTCCAGCTTATTCCAGGAAACCATCCTAGTTAAAAAGCCCCTATTAGGGAAAGTACACATGTACTCGTGAAACTTGTGACAGAAATTGTGTTAAAAACAGCAGCACAGTATATAGGGAA
Organism: Acipenser ruthenus; assembly: GCF_902713425.1. Classification (NCBI taxonomy): domain Eukaryota; kingdom Metazoa; phylum Chordata; class Actinopteri; order Acipenseriformes; family Acipenseridae; genus Acipenser; species Acipenser ruthenus. Next base: position 18,935,507 of record NC_081214.1, on the reverse strand, counting down.
GTGCAACTCACCCAATGTCATTTCTCTGGAGGGAAATGACTTTGATAATATTATTTCATATCATGTTAGTGAATCATGTCTGTTTGACAGCTCAAACAATATACTCACTACACAGTATAAAGCGGTGACCATCAGTATTGACACACTCTATTAACAGGATTGTCCTGAGTAGCCTGCAATGTGAGATGGAAACATCAGCGGTTTTGATTCCCTGGTCCAGTCAGTATGCAGTTCTGAGCTGAAAATGCTCGCTATACCATGAGCTTTTGCTGAGGAGATTCTGTAACACTGAAAGTATGAAGCCAGCATCTCAAGTGGTTTGTAAGGTATTAGTTATGTAGCTGACTTAGCAGCAGCGGATTTTCAAACTCAGGCTAACGAGGATGTTAATAAAGAGACACTTAATGGGATTCAGTACTTATGATTAGACTTTTTCACTAAACATGTTATTGTTAAGTGTTATATGTAATAATCCCTAGCTTAACTTGGTTACTGTACCTTTAAGAACTGTTTGTATGTTATAGAATAGAACTGTGGACCTAGGCTATGTATGGTCTGAAGCATTTGACAACTGAAATAAATGTGCTCTGTACTTTTAACCTTCATCGGTGTCTGGACTCTCTATTCTGCCTTCTGGCCTGGGTTAACATCACATCAGCCTGCCTCTGCTCTCAGACATTTCATTTATCTGAAACCACTGTAACACATGTGATCGATGCATGCTACTGCTCTACTCAGCTATGCACTAGTGCCCTACATGTTATGACAGTGAGACCAAATGACTGACAAATCTAAGACAGACAAATACAGAAATGAAAATGTTTATTGCTGAATTAATTTATTTAATTCAGGCTGTTGTACTTTGGAGCTCTTTTTAGCGCTTATCCCAACATAACTAATAACTCATTTCAAAGTTTAATGCTTTGGCCTTCACTTGTCAAAAGCAACGCATCCAATCATTTTGGGTTCATTTTCCTGTTATGTTGGATACAGGTCTGCAATTGTTGCTATGGAGACTCATTCTATCTATAACTTTATTGAAAAAGACGATTATGGCTGCATAAGAATCTGCCCCCATTGACTATAATAATATAATCTGCATGCTTTTGCTGGTTTCCAGTTTTACTCTCAGGAAAGCTCAAGCAGAGAAGCGGTTTACTCTCTTTATTGATCAGACACAGTCAAATTGCGATAGGTGTTAAATATCTGCACTGTATTGGGGAATACTAAAAGACAGCAATATTTATGTTATAGAGGTGTAACTATTTAGCGTGAACAGGATTATTTGTATCATGATGGTGTTGAATGTGAGTGTTGCTTGTCTGAAATTGTTGGCATATTTGGCATGTTATATTTATTATATCACACCCCCAGAAGCACACTGCTAAGTCATTATCACACCTCCAGACCCAGATGCCCTCTTCGGGTGCATTATTAGGAACTAAGCCAATAGCCCTTTATAAGAACTTTTTAACTGCCATTCTCCACATTCCTTGCCTCTCACATGTTTTCTGAAGACGTAGTTCTGAGAAAAAAGGGTCCCCCTGACTGCTAGAGACAGGAAACCGGAAATTAAACCCGCTATTGTCTAGAAGATGAAATCTCGCTGGTACAAATGTGTGTTTGTATAGACTTGGCCTTTTCAGGAGAGACCCTTAATATTTCCTGATGCGATTACCAGAGGGGCTTAGTTAGAAAGGCTGCCTTTTTAATGAGGCCAAGCCCAGAAGACAGGAAGGCACAGCAATACACTACGTGCCTGTAAACATGAACAGAAGCTTTCTGTCTGAACATTGAGATCTGTGGAGAGGCACACTGTCTCACACAAAGACTCTGAATATTACATTTAGATAGACAAGCGACATCACTTGAGAATAATGTTACTTCAAATCGCACGGCTTAGGCAGTTTTAGTGCATTCTTAAAGTTATAATAATAATAGCCATAGTTTTAAACAATATTGTTGAAGCTGACACCCTGGGATCCTTCAAGAAGCTGCTTGATGAGATTCTGGGATCAATAAGCCACTATCAACCAAACGAGCAAGATGGGCTGAATGGCCTCCTCTCGTTTTTTAATCTTTCTTATGTTCTTATGTTCTTATATATTACAGGTAATTTACAGTATATGATGTGTTTCTCAGTCGTTACTTATACTGTATACACCACTGATAAATAGGACAAACGTCCTATGAATGACACTAATTAGTTTAATTAGCGCAGTGTCTAGTTACACTAGTTTATGTATCTCAACTGTCAGAATAAACATTAGTTTGAGTTTTTCTTTTGTGTAAATTAAATAATGTATTTTATTGATCATCATTTGCCACCTGTGTGTGTGTGTGTGTCTTTTTTTTTGTGGTAGGAAATACATTTAGATAGTTAGCGTTACTTTCCCTGGAAATAACATAAAGAGACGCTGTATTCTGATTGCATCTACCCCTTAATAACTCGGCATCCGTGATAAATGGAAGCATGGCACAGCACGTCAGTTTGACAGACAGACAGACCCGCCACCCCCGATTAGGATAGGTTCAACAACAGAACGTTCCTCGCACGTCTCATCCTAAAAATGCCAGATCCCCCACTTCTGTCCTAGCTAGTTCTCAAAAAAACTTCAACACACCCTATAAATGAGGACAAGGAGATGTTGAATTTCTGTTAAAATATCCTCTGTGCTGCCACCCAGTGGTAATAATTCAGAACTGAAATATTGTCCATAACTATTCAATACTCAACAGTGCAATTTAGAAATACTAAAAGAAACGTAATAAATTAAACGACCAATTTAACAACTAATCAGGCAGAAAGGTCCAGAGATCCTTTAAGTACATCACGTTTAAAAGAGGAATCGTTTACAATTTAACAATTTTAGGGGCTTAAAACACACAGTGTATCGTGGGATCAATTCAATTGTTCTAAATGGTGGTGAATCGCCACCGTTTGAATATAAAAACTAGGACCAAAGCTGGCATTTTAACTTTAAGGACAAAATACACCACAGAGACTCTACAGTGTTCGTGGTTTCCCACAACATTGATAATGACTGCCGTATGTACATGTGCCACTGTTTTAATACACAGGGAACAATAGAAATGACCTCCTTATATGATTCCTAGGACTTTTCTAAGTTCTTGATGAAATTTGTGTGTCTCTTTCAATAGTAGCAGCTGTGCACCCACACATATTTGAAAAAAAAAAAAAAAAATACAATAAAAAATCAACATCTGTACTGTCTCCCATCTTAAAATAATAAATAGTTACGAAAATGAAAATACTCATAATGAGCGATTCAGTATAACCAAGGTGCTCTATGAGGTTCTAGGCTTGAAACCGATTGGAATCATGTGCTGTTAAACATATGCTGCCCTCCAGTGGTCAAAATCCATAATGCAACACATCATAACAAGCATGTCAGTGCTTGTAGATCACCTTGATCCACACCCATTGTATGTACACGTACGGGCAAAGGGACAGACAGGACAAGACACATTCCTCCCTATATTCACAAATCCTGATACTCTCAATGTACTAAAGATTTCTCACAACTGGATAAGAAAATCTCTAGATATATGTAAGCTCTAAAGTGTGACAAATGTACAGGATTATTATAGCCATGTATCTCTGTCACTGGTAAAAGTAGGTACACATTTCACCTCTGCTTATTATTATTATTATTATTATTATTATTATTATTATTATTATTATTATTATTATTATTATTAGTATTATTATTATTGCGCTAAGCAGCCACTAGCTTTTAGCAGACAGAAAAGTTCAGTCCTTTTGGTGACTAGTTAAATCAAGTTCCACTTTACTTTAATTACTATTATCAATATTTAACCAAGAAAAGTCAAGACATGGCAAAAAATCCATCCAAACCACACCATTACAGTGGATAATGTAGATTGCTTTTCAGTAATCAGATTATTCATCTCCTTCTATCTTCTCAGTGTAAATAGCTAATACTGCAATATTAAAACTATTAAGAGGTACTTCAACGGCCTTTCTTGCAAAGGCACCCTTGATACTGAAATGGGTTTTGTCTGTTTAAATCAATAAACTGAAATCTGATGCCTGTTTCAAGGACATAAACAACAGCCAGATTCAATTGCTTCAGGCAGAGAAAAACTCAGAGCCAAATCTTACTGACCTCACTCAGGGGTCTCCATCCTCAGCCACTCCATGTAATGAGTTCAGGACTTTTTTTTTCACCAAACTTTGGCTTTTGGTCAATTGCTTCTGGCTCCCATGCCCCTAGACGATGGAGTCTGATTGCCAGGGATACACATGACATGGTCCAACAAGTTCAGGTCTCATTTCAGAACTTGTCACTTCAGATGTTGTGCTGTGCCTTGAGATTGCACTATATAAATGTACAGGGCATTGGACAAAACATTAGGACCACCTGCCATACTACTGTTAATAGGGGCACCTACAGACAGACTGACGGCACTGATTGTAATCGTTCTGGAGGGAGAGATATAGTTATCTTTCTAGCGTCACTGTAGCATGCCTGTTGTCTAACCCATTGTGACTGCAGCAGACAACAGGAGCAGCTGTTTTGCACCAAGGTTTGTGCTACTGTAGTAGGGGTTTCAATCTGTCCAACACCTGTACATTGTACATTGAATTATGATACTGTCTCCTGCCAATTTACTCTTTTTATACAGAACAACATTTTATGTCAAATCTATGGGTCTCCACAGCTATTCCACATTCCTTATACTGTATTGTGGTCAGTTCTGAAAAAAAAAAAAAAACATTGGGAAACCATCAAAGCGCCAGTTCAAGAGCAGATGTAAAGAATCTTCAGCTAAACCAATAGCAGGCCATAGCATTACCAGCAACCCCACACAAAGGGTTTGTGACAAATATTCCACTGCAGAGATGGGCACTTGTACTGAATTAAATGGTGGTTTGGTTTCAACTGACCTGTCCAACAGAGGTGAATAGATTTAGTTCTGAATTACAAGTAGTCAGCTGTGTCAATTAGCCGATGTCTAATATGGGCGCAGTTCATCCAGGAAGCTAGCTGCCACACCTCCCATAGACAGCGTGAATAACACCTAGTGAGAGTTTTCTCCAGATTGTTCCAGTATTTCATACAGTTCGGGAGCTCATGTATGTTTTTCAGATTGCTGATTCTCATTTCCGGAGCTCTGAGGGGATAAATTATTGTCCCAAATATCTATCCTTCAAAGCCCAGGTTATATAAGCCATTTTCACAGCTACAGGGACTTCTGTTGTTTTTCCTCCTTAGTGAGGGGCAAGATTAAAAGCAGGGCAAATGATTTCATGTCATGGACGAACACCCCCGAGACAACCTTGGGTAAGAAATTGGAATAATGCCTACGAAGCACTTTATTCCTGAAATATCATGGGTATTGTAGATGGATGACTGTATTTTTTTCTAATTTTAAAAGCTGATAAAACTGCTGAAAAAAAAAAAAAAAATTCAATGAATTTCTTACCTTTGTGATCTTCATGGAGGAAGTGGCTATGGAAGAAGTCTTCTGAAGCTGAAATATTTTTTTTTTAATCTCTTGTAACTGGAAGTTAACTGCACCTCCGCTCTCAAACTAGAATGAACACCTGTTTCAACCACATCATTCATTAGGAAGTATATAACATTATTGTTGATATAAATTGACTACACTAATCTATACATTGACGATTATGTTCAGTGCGTGCAGCAAAGCATTGAACCGTGTATATCTTTCATCTACCCAGAAATTAAAATGAATGTGGAAACAAATTTCCATTGATTTGTAGTTATTTGATAAAAAAGCCAATCAAAAATACACATAGCCAATGTAAATATACATTTCTGAAGGACCAGTTTGCAGCTGTCATGTCAAACTGCGCCATTTCTTGTAGCTTCAAAACAAAACCCAAGTGCTTGACAAACTAAAAAGGCACAAATAATATCTAAAGGAGCAATACCATATTGTGGAATGCATCACTGGCTACCAGTGTATTAACCTTCTTAACCTACAACCATCTGTCCAGGAGCAATTAACAATGGCACAATCCTATCAATCAGAAAAGCCATCTACTGTACCACACCAGGATTTACACAGAGCTTGCTCAACCAAATGGCATTCATTAGTTAGTGGTGTGCAATATGGAATACAGACAATACCTGATACAGGGGAAACAAAGAAAAACTGATTATTACAGGGGAAAATACTGCACCTCACTCCAAAATGGAAATATACTGTACATTTAAATGATGCTTTACACTTTTACATTACCCCTGCTTTATATGTATATTTATACATATACATGCATTTTATTTAAATTCCAGTTATACTTGTTTTTCGAGTAAAACGTAGGAGATAAAAAATACTTCCCGTGCTGTAGGTCACTTGGTTTGGCTCCTGATAGACCACTGACATAAACTGCAAAAAATGCGATTAGGACCTACACTACCGGTCAAAAGTTTTAGAACACCTCAATTTTTCCAGTTTTTATTGAAATTTACGCAGTTTAATGTCTCAATGTACTCTGAAATTAAAGCATAGAACAAATGAACAATTGGAGATAAAAAAGAAATCACGGAATCGTTTTGTTTAACAAAATTTAATTTAAATTTTTGACTCATCAAAGTAGCCACCTTTTGCAGATATAACAGCCAAACACACTCGTGGCATTCTTTCTACAATGGAAATCAAATATTGTTCGGAAAGTTCTTCCCAACACTGCTGCAGAAGTTCCCACAGATGTGTTGCACTTGTAGGTTGCTTTGCTTTCACCCTTCTATCCAGTTCATCCCAAACCAGCTCGATGGGGTTTAAGTATGGAGACTGTGCTGGTCATTCCATGATTTGAAGCCTACCGTCTTGTTCTTTTCTTCTAAGGTAGTTCTGACATAGCCTGGAGGTATGTTTTGGGTCATTATCTTGCTGTAGGATGAACCCCTGACCAACTAGGCGTATACCAGAGGGTATTGCATGGCGCTGCAAAATGCTGTGGTAGCAGTTTTGGTTCAGGGTGCCACTCACTCTGTGCAAGTCGCCGACTCTGGATCCAGCAAAAGAGCCCCAGACCATCACGCTTCCTCCTCCATGTTTGACAGTTGGTGTCACACACGAGGAACCATCCTTTCGCCTACTCGACGGCATACAAAAACCCTGCGTGATGAACCGAAGATTTCAAATTTTGATTCATCGGTCCATAAGACCTTCTTCCTGTCTTCAGTAGTCCACTGGCGGTGCTTCATGGCCCAGGCAAGCCTCTTTTTCTTATTTTGCCATCTTAGCGATGGCTTTCTTACTGCCACTCGACCTGTCAAACCTGCAGCTCGAAGTCTTCTCTTCACAGTTGAAACTGAGACTTGCTTACTTCGACCAGTGTTAAGCTATGCTTGAAGCTATTGTCCTGTGAGCCGCCTATCACGCAAGCTGTTGACTCTCAGAAACTTGTCTTCTGATTCTGTTGTGGCTTTGGGTCTGCCAGACCTCTTCCTGTCAGAGTTTCCTCCAGTTTCCAAGTGCCTTTTGATGGTGTAGGGAACTGTACTCACTGACACCTTGGCTTTCTTTGCAATTTCTCTAAAGGAAAGACCTACACTTTTAAGGGTTATAATGGTCTGTCTGTCTTCCTTTGTTAATTGTCTTTTTCTCGCCATTATGAGAGCAATATACTACTTCCTGCAGTACAATACTGTCCAAATAATTCTTAAGAGGGTGTAGAAACACAGTCTGTTCCAACACTGCTTTTATACAGACAGAGGGTTTGTAAGTAATCAACAAAAGTTGGGACACCTGTAGGAATTGTTAGCATCAACTTTCAAGGCTTAATTTACTTCCATTGCTGCAGAACAGCTGTAAGTTGTTAACCCATTACTTGTTCCCTGAAAAAGGCCTTTTTGTATAACTCTGAAATGTACATTATTTTTCAGTTTTTGGTAACCTAAAACCTCTGGCAGTTTACTGCTTACCTTTGTACCATTTCAGGTTATTCACTGGACTTGAACTGCTTAAATTTCAATAAAAACTGGAAAAATGGGGGTGTTCTAAAACTTTTGACCGGTAGTGTAGGTACCAGGGATTTGCAACAGTTTTGAAATCTATAATGTTGTCTTCGAATTATCTGCTAGGTTTGACAAGGAAATGGATTGTAAAGCCTTGGTTAGCATGCCTTTGGATATCCATGTCAGATCTGTTTTCCTCAGTCACTGTTGTGTGGAGTTTTATATGACATTTTATTATGTGTTTTGCATTTATTTTTTTAACTGTACTTTGGTTATTAATAAATATGCATGGAGTTTACTGTAGTCATTGGTAATAGAATGGCAGTGAGCTGCGAAATCATTTCTCACCTTCTGACAGGTGGTGTTAAATTTAATCAATTCTTGAATTTGAACAGCATGTGTGAAGATCTTTCAAATGAAAAATGGCTCGCAATTTAATTTGGAATGAAATGCCTGAAGTACCGGGAATGCCTTTTTTATTTTCATTTTCTTGTATTTTTTTTACTGAGGAAACACTGAAATTGGACAAATGTAGAGCACACTAATCTTTTTTTATTATGTTACAGTTTCAATATTATTATGTCTAAACGACCTTCAAATATGCCACTGTGATTGCCCAGTTATAAATCCCATTATGAGCTGAAACTGAGGGGTTGTTTGTAAGCAACGAGTTTAAAAAAAAAAAGGAAAGACTTTCAATAATAACAGAATTACACTTGGGATTCTCACATCGATCCACCAATTTCATTTCCAATTTAGAGACCTTTCAAAACATCTGGTGCACATCGATAGCCATGGATTTTACATTACCATCGCCCATTCTTACCCATTTTTATCATCAATGCAAGGTTGAAAAGTTAAAATGGCTTTTTAATAGGTGTCGAACAGTGATAAGTAATTGTTTATTTCAATAAACACGTGTACAAAGACTTTCCCTGGTGACGGGTTTTATTTAAAAAACATTTTAACACTGTTCGAAAGTGTTCCGGATGTATTTGTCAATGAATGACATAATTGTTTTAAATACTGCTAGCTTAGGAGTCTTGGTAAATCCTCCCTTAAGGCTCTGACCATACCCAGGAAACTGGTTTCTCGAATCTTACTGCAGACCCAAACCCAAGGCTCTGTGGTCTCCCCCTTCTTCTAAGAGTTTAAACATATCTGATGAAAAATAAATGTAGGCAATTCAGTGGTCATGAAAGTTGAGAGGCAGTAGCACTGGTGACTGTCAGGCAGAGCCAGCAGGCAACACCAGAACTTCCCCTGACAGATATGCAAGCGCACCTCAAGCCTAACCTGAACCCCCTTATCACTCAGTCCTGGGTCTCTCTGAAGCACAGACTGTCTCATTGCGCGCTGACATGACCAATCTCATTTTACTCAGTCACACTGCAGAGGACCTGCCAAAGCTGTTCTGCATTCTGCTTCCCAGCAACTTGCTTTTTTTTGTTGTCCTAATCTAAAGAGGCAATGCAGAGTCTTTTGGCAGGTGGCTTTGTGTACTGCAAACTACCTGTAAAACAGCAGTCAATTAGCATGGAAATATTTTGCTGAAACACAACTATGTTTTGCATTACTGTAACATGTGTCTTGAAATATTCTATTCAGGACTAGGCTTGCATGGTCCTGCCCTTGCATGGTGCTTTTGCTGACTGATCCTATTATTCGACCCCCATTGTTCTCCCTAATTTATAATGTCCAATTGAGTTCTCTTCTGCGACAGTTCCCCACAACAGCTCAGCAGAAGTGAAGACGATCGCATTTTTACACCCAGGAGCTCGAGAGCGGATTTCGGAGAGCTACCGGCTCCTGGAGGACAAATGCAAGCCCTGCAGGTGAGCGCTTGAGCTCAGCATGTGCCAGGCCAGCAGAGGCCACTAGAGAGTGCAGAGGTGACTCAGTCCCTGCTGCTTGTGACTTCCTTACCTACAGGAGCACCAGAGCCAATGCAAAGCTCCATGTGGAATCACCAGCCAAGACCTGCAACTTCACACAGCTGGGATGCAAATCTGCGCTCCCCTGAGTGTATACTCATCCTTCTCACCCCGCGGTCATGCCTTTACCAGGGAGACCCTTGGGCTGTATTTTACAAACTGTGTTCATTAAAAAACAAATTTACGATGACAGAAAGTGACACAAACAAAAGACTGAATCCTCTTTGTTTCTTCATTTTTGTAAACATGAGATTATTCACAAATAAAGATATATTTTATTTAGGATATGTTACTCTGATGTGATCTGGTATAAATACATTTTATAAATATTTAATACTGTTAGATGATGCTTTCCGGTTTTTGTGACCCTTTCTCTGCACCATGGCTTCAATGGTGACGCTCTAGGCAGTCTATCTGGAGAAAAGAACACACCCCTTTTTATTATTTTTTATTTTTAATTACAAATGTTTCAAAATATTTAAGGTAGGTGATTTGCACAGCTCCAGTACCATTGCTTGTTTCAATTAAAAACCTGTAAAATATACCAAACGTCTGTTCTAGTGAAAATGTGATTGTGGGGTGTTACTGTATTTTAGCATCAGAAACGTGTTATTTTCATTGCAGTCACATTCACAAGCAAGCTATAACTTCTGAGGTGATCTTACAGTTTATATGCAGTACTGTACTACACGATTTTCCAAAACAGCCATAGCCCATTAAGAATTAGGAATACAAGGAATACATGATTATAGGCATTTACAAAAAAAAAAAAAAAAAATCAAATATTAATGTTAAGTCAGTAAGGGGACATTTATTTCTTAGAAACTGATAACAGTTGTATCAGTAAGGGTTGTTTTTTCTTAGAAATTACTCTTGGGAAAAAAAAAAAAGCAGTATTATCCATTTATTTTTTCTGGCTTTACGTTACAATTTCAACTTCAACAGAAATAAGAAAATTCTTAAGACAAAAAAAACTTTTAAAGACAAGTGTTTCTAAATGTTCTCTAAAGTTAAAGAGTGGTTTGAAATCTGATATAACACCAAACACCCTTTAAACAGAACAGCTGAGAAGGGTTTCATGAATATCCAACCATTTTTTTTTTCTTTTTTCAATAAAGTGTGATTTTGTTAACAGGTCCACACTAAAATGGGAGAATGTATATCTGGTTTGCAATAAAATACTCCATTGGATGCACACACTTAAATTTGAGCCATTCTCATTATGGCACATTATTATAGTAGATCAAGAACGTACTGCATTTCCAGTAAATATATATATTTTTTTCCAGTCTGACATTATTTCACTGTAGAGCTTTGGATGGCTTTAACTTAAAAATGTAATCGAATTCCTGTGCGGTATAAAAAAATGTACCAGTTTTTTTTTTTTTGCAAGTGCTTATCTTGGCAATTGGCCTACTCTCTGTACACGTACCTTAGAGATTAGCTTCTAAGCAGGCCAAAGAAGCACCTGCTATCATTTTCATGCTGGAAGGGTGTTTTTGGCACATTCCCATCTTTTTTCCCTCCTCTTTTGCAAAGCCAAGTGGTGGAATCCACAGAGGGATTTATGACCTAGTACCAAGTGATCTATTGAAAATCATTTTCATGCACTTTAATATAGCTTGTACTGTATACATCTCATATGAAAATGGATTCAGTGGGTTTTGGAAAACCTTGTCCTTATCTCTCCCTAATGTTTATCTCTAATATGTAAATCAATTACCTCTTACTGCCCTGTCAATGCATCAACACTGTCTTCGGCCTGTATTTGCATTACAGTTTTGGGTATTGTTCAGGTAAAATGACCAGATTAGTTAAAATCCTATCCTATAATATACCTTTAGTTGGACGGTAAATATCTACAAAAAACAAAACAAACAAACCAAAAAAAAAAACATGCAATTCTTTTTTTTTTTTTTTTTTTTTTTTTTTAACTTTCAGGAGAGCATCATCTAAGGAGATTCACAATCCAATTCTAGTCAGACAATCATAAGCAGGGGCCTGCTTAGTTCAGATCTACAAGAGCCACAAGACCTTCTGGTGCTCGCTCTCCCAGACGGCTACTGGCAAAAGAAAGAAAATCACACCCTCTCCCTAAAAAGCTTCATGCAGAGTCATTTCTGTCCGACGGCTCTTTTAAGGCTCACATGATATGAATTCTGCAGAACTGAAGGTTCTCGTAAACCTATGAAAAAAACAAAACAAAACAAAAAAACAACAACTACACATTATCCGGCTTGTGAGGGTGTTGTGACGAGGGAGCCTCTAGAAAATCTGAAGTAATAATCTTCCAGCTCTGACACTGTTCACACGTATGTCTTGGTCATTTGGCCAGTTCTGAACATGCACCAAAGAAAAATGCATTCAATTAAAAAGTGTTGGAAGGAATGGTGGGATTTCCTTAGTGCACAGACGGTGTCATTGCTTAACCTTTGAGAAAATCAATTTTCACCTTTCCAGCACGATAACTACATTTCTCAGTTTTCATAAAGTGATGTGCTAACGGCATTTCCCTGTCTATGGTTCAGTTTGATTGGTACTATATACGGGAGGCAGACTTCAGACAGAAGATCTATGTGAGAATCCCTTCCTCACTGTGCCTCATTCGTTCATCCTTCCCTTCTAGTTATTTTTAAGCTTTCATTTAATAAGATGCCAGCAGAAGTTTTAGCCTGTTTCCCTGTGGCTACAGCAAAAATAACTTAACAGAAATGTCTCACAAACTCATTGCATTGGGACTGAACCCATCATAATTGACATCACACTACAAACTAATATTAACAGAAATAAAACACAAGTAAACAGAATGCTTATCAAAATACAGAACACATTTACACTAAAATTTTTTTTTTTTTCTTCTCAAGTTTGCTGGTTCTAATTTGGCACGTGGCACAATCAGGTATATATAATATATATATATATATATATATATATATATATATATATATATATATATATATATGCGCTGGTTTTAGTTATGGTCATTTTTTCAGCGCTTTCTTTTTACAAAGTTTGATGAAATTGCGTCCGTTAGTTTGTCATTCATCAGCTAGATTTCCTTACATTTAAAATAACAGATTTTTTTGTAAAAGAGAAATTAGATGTAAATAATTTTTAAAGAACACAAGTGCTATTCCGCAAAGACAGACAACCATTGACATAGCTGATATACTATATGTGGTGAATAAAATGAACATTGTTGTTAATAGGCCTTTTTACACACAAATGTTCTACAAACGCAAGGACTGATACACACACAGACACGCACACACAGGTGTGTGTGTGTATGTATGCATGTATATAGATAGAGCTAGATAGAGCGATAGATACTTTGTAGCAAAAGATGCACTTTCTTATTAACAAAACAATCACAGTAAAGTTGTACATTTGTCTCTGCATTATCTTATTCATTGGCAGAGTCTATTTCAATTTTAAGTCAGAAAAAAACTTTTGTTTGTTTTAAAAAGATGCTGTATGCAACAGATAAAATGGTTGTTTAACCTTTTTTCACATTTTTTCATCCTGCGTCGCACCTTCTTTCCACAAAAAGCTTGCAGGTTGGAATAAAAAAATCCCACATGGAACATATCTAAGGCATTGTAAAAAAAAAAAAAATCTGACATGTCTCAGAGGCCATTGTTTTTTTTAGTTTTTTTTTTTAGTTTTTTTTTATTCATTTCCCAAGAGAGACAGAAATGGGAAATAAAAAGCACTTTTTATTTAAACAAATTGTTAATGTCTTATTTTCTTGTCTTCTGAAAAGGCTTGATAAGAAAATGTTTTTGTCCACAGTCTCCCAGTCGCCTCGGGAGAAGATATATACTATTTTGGCAGTCTTCATCACACTGCAGCAGAAACAGCTCCAGTTTTAATAAACCATGTGTTCTCTTTATTGAGTCTTTTTATTTTTTGAATTTTTTTAATACTTTCAAAAAAAAAAAAAAAAAAAAAAAAAAGGATTTCTCTTGTCACCACCCCAAAACAGTTAGATTTTCTTTATTGTAAAGCTATACTCTGGTGGTGGAATGTGAATGAGGCAAGCCTGTACTGTTGAAGCCAGCTGTAAAAGTGTTGTAGGGGTGTAGGTTCTGCATCCCGACCAGCGAATTGGGGATCATGGTGATGGTGTTGGGGGTCATGAGAGGGATGTCGTCAGGGGAGCGCCTCATGGTGAGCGTGTAGTCTGGGAGAGAAGTGAGCCGCAGAGGGTCGTGGGCCTCACATTCGTGGTGACTCTGGTTCACCTGCAGGGACATTATCTCCTCTTCGGGGGCGTGCGCAATGTCGTTAATAGTGTTACGCTGCGGACTGGGTTGCCGGTTAGAGTCCTGTCTGCGTTTGTCTTTCCGGTAGTACAACGCGGCAAAGGCGAGCACGTTAAGGAACAAGAGAGAGGCTCCCACCGCGATGGTGACGCTCAGCTCCGTCGAATAGTCTCGGGGGTTCTCAATAAGTAGAGTCCCGCTCTCCTCGTCCGTATTCCAATTCTCATTGGAGTTCTCATTGGTGTAGGCGGTGGATATGGGTGGCCGCTTGGTGTTAAAGGCTTTTCCGTTGGGTCTTTTTGTGATGGAGTTTGATGTGGTATGAGGCGGGGGCACCTTGGTTGTGGTTGAGGTGTACTGAAACATGTCGTGAAGGTTGTAGAGATGAGGGACCAGGTGTTTCCAGAACGCCACTTTGGTTGCCCGGTAGTGGTCTCGGACCCTCGGTTTCAGTCCGATGTGAAGGTAGAGCTGGTCCCGGGGGTTGTATTTGGACCAAGCCACTTCTTCAAAACGATTGGCCTTGGTGTGGATGAATTTGGTGTCCTGGGGTACAGGTTTATTGGGGTCCCTTTGGAAAAACAAAACAGAAATTCAAGCACAAGAATCAAAAAAGAAAAACACAGAAAAAATGATCTGCAGTGCTTTAGACCTACAAAATCTAATGTGTGTGTGTGTGTGTATATATATATATATATATATATATATATATATATATATATATATATATATACACACACACACATATATATATATATATATATATATATATATATATATATATATACACACACACATATAATCTTGTCATAAGTCACTGTACCTAATACATTTATTTACATATTTATTAATTTATCACCACAAAAGATTATTTAAGAAAGACATTTATTTTACAAGCAAATGCCAGCAAAACACATTTTTGTAACTGCTAGTGTAACAAGTATAGCAGTTTCTGGAGTTATGTTTTATATCATTTAGCTGGTTTGTTATGAAACACCCTTTTTGTTTGTAACAGAAGGGAGGGGTCACCCTTCATTGTTTTCCCAGCAGTCTGAAATATGGATTAATTAATGATTACTACAACTATGTAGTTAGTATGTGTTATAAACACCTGTACTACAGTACCAGGTTACTCAATTTGCATTTATGAGAGGCAAAATAGGCTTCCAATTTTATAGAAGACAGGGGGTGTTGGGTTTAGCTACCAGAACATGCCTTTGGAGGGCACTGTGTGACAGGAAGCTAGAGTTCACTGAAACGTCACTGATTTCTATTGATTTATTGGGTGCATTTACATATGGCATTCAAGGAGTCTCCTCATTGAATAGTCCTAGAGTACAACTGCTATCTCAGAAGACAGTGTCATTTGCTCAATAAAAATATATTACCGAATGCAGTGTTATCAATTGCTGCCTCCACTGGAGTGATATGACCGGGTATTGATTAAAAGGAGTGACCGCTGACTAGTGTTAAAGAAGGTTAAAATATGAGGCCCTATTGACAGCTTTTAAAGTATCTGTTGACATTGACACACATTTAATGTGTGGGTTTTTTGCCCTAGAATGCACCTTTTTGCCTTTATTAGAATTCCTTTTGTCCATGCCAAGGACCTCATACTTTAATATGTGACTCTCACAATCTCCCATTGGTGTGGCACACTTCATTCTTAAGTTGCATCTTATTTAATTAAAGCATTCCCAGTTTACTATTGCCTTTTATAAGATGCTGTTTAAAGCCTGTTTCCACAGTAGTAGCTGTAGAGTAGTTTCCTCATGAAACCACCTTTCCCCTTGCCACTATGTCTCCTTAATGAGCATGTACTGCTGCTTCAAATTACACCTTCATATTTTCTTTTACTGTCCTCTTACAGTACCATTTTATGATATTTCCAATCATTTTGAGTGGTTCTTATTCCAGTTTCTTAAATATTGTGTACTTTTGTAATATATACAGTCTGTGTTAAGGTGCAATGACCGGATTTCAGTAGCTGCTCGAGTTATTGCAAGATTGTCTTTCACTGCAGGCATATGTAACACGGGCTAGATCAGCAAAGTGTCTGTTTAGGTTTAAGAGCCAGCACGATCTTGTCAATACACAGTACCTGTTTACGAGATAGTGCTGGCTCTTACAACTACAGAATACAGAACACTTTCATGACCCCTAAAATGTGTTACATATATGGTGAAAAAGAATCTCAACTAGAGATGAACAACTGGTTCCTAACTCTGTTCAAAGCATGACTTGCTTATTGCATTCCAATCAGATTCATATATGTATTGTATATATATATATATATACACACAATACATAAAAAAAAAAAACAGTGTTTCACTAATGGTAATAAGAAACTCGTGAACAGGTAAGAGAAGAGTTCTTACTTTTTAAGGATTTTAACTCAAGTGGGATCAAGGTCTCAGTCAGGTGTACAAATAAAGGTAAGTTATGGTCAGTGAACTGCTCTTAAAGCAGCTTGCTGTCTCTGGAAACTCCGAAACCCTTTTTATTAGGGTAAGAATGATTTTGAGTGAACAGTGATTTATATCACAATGAAAAGGGTCTTTTTACTTGATTAGCAGTAATTAACTGGAGCTCAACAGAGGGAGGATAAAATATATTGATTGGCAATGCACAGTTAGTATGGAAAAACATGGCACAATACTTCATACATACATACATACATACATACACACAGGGTTTTCATCCTACCCAGTTGCATGTTGTACATGCTTTATGACATCAGCTGAGTTTCACATTTCAGCAAGACTGAACTACTTATGGGAGCAGCTTACTCTATTGGCCAGGAATACAGTGATAAAAGCATTAAGATTTATAAGCCTTCCGTTGAGCTTCTGTGAACTGCTGATATAGCAATCAAAACCAATATCTTATATATGGTTAGAATCCCTGAGCATTCTGTACCACATTGCTCCCTGTTGACTCATGAATCAATAGGTACAGCATATTGTACACTGAATATTATACCCCTGCTAGAAGGCCATTCCAGGTAAACTCCTTTGTGAGTTTTTTGCATGCTGGGTAATCTGAACAGGCTTATTCACTTAAGGGTCGATTTTTCAAGCTATACCCTGCAGGAACAAGCTGCAGCTGGATTTTATTGTTTCACAGCACTAAGGAATTGACGTGGATTACAGTACAACAACTATCAATGGTTATCCTGGGATTACCCTAGGTGGTTAATGCAATGCAGGGGGATGCCTAAAAAAATCCATCTGTGGTTTATCCAGGTGTAAGTCAATCAAATCGACCCCTTAACATTTCACCTCTAGTGATCAGGGTTTAAATCCATCTCAGGCCTCGAGTGATATGTGTTTAGTGAACATAATCTAGTCCCCAGTGGGCATTCATCCATACATCAATAAAAACACAGCACAATTGTCTGCTTCTGCTATAGACTGAACCGTCTTAATGCCATTGCGTGAGGAAGTTGCCCGATAGTAGCCAGTGTCACTGTTCATAAGTACCAAATTCAGCAAAAATGTAATCAGAACATCTCCCTCCTTGACAGGGAATAAATAATGAGAAATAGAAATGATGAACAGAAAGACCCCCCTACAGCGCAGTGCACTTAAACACACAGCGAGAGGGGTTAAAACTACCGCACTTACATCCTCCCACCATAAATCTTTGAAAATCTTACATAAAAAGGTTAATTAACTGATGAGAACTCAATACGTGTTGCATTTGGCGAGTGCATTATGGTTCAATTGGATACAGTTTCACAGTGATAAATCATATGGGGCAAGCCTTGGTGAAGGGCACACAAAATATTGAGCTTGGAACTAGGGACGTGAGCAAGCACACTCACGGGAGAGGGGATGGGTGGGTAGAGGGGGTGGGGGGGGCAGATGAATAAAGCAGTATGCACATTGCGGCTAGCAAGATTTCATGGTTCAAGTCCCTACTGGAATTGTTAAACGCTGAAAGAAACAACGGTTCAGAATCAATTAAGTGATCTGAGATTATCAAAAATGCATAGTTGGAGCCTCGTTAGTTTTTTTTTTTTCTAATTTAATTTACAACAATAAATAATGTTCCTTTGTATCACCTAAGGGGTACACAAAAGGTAATTACTGGGATGCTAATAAAATGATGCTATTGCTGCCCATGCTCTAAACTCCTGTCTGATTCTTTAATAAATCACCCTGGTGGTAAAGCACTGAGCTGTCAAGGTAATTTTTAACACTAAGCCAACAGAAAAACCTGGTGCACAAGAGCTGCATTAGCTGATAACACCAGGCAGGCCCGTCCCACTGTAATAACGTTCTTGATTCACTGCCGAAAAAAGAACACATTGCTTGGTATTTCTAAAAGTAGCAAAAAACAGGCATTTGAATGACCTTTTACAGTGTCCTTGTGAGCTAAACAAACTGTTCCTGGTAGCCCAGTAAGGTTTACCCAATATTTATTTTCAGTTTAGGCAATAGTACCATAATAGGATTCTGAACTTTCATTCTGGAGATTGCTTGTGCTGCAATACAGATGCCATGCTAAACAAAATCAGCCCTGGTTTAAGCAGGTGTTCTAGGATGTATTGCTTTTTGAAATATATATATATATATATTGTTTAGCAGTCTAGGAAAATATTGCTACATAAGACATGGCAGACCAGTGAACCTTTTTGGTTCTTGGCTATGCCCTTAGGATTTGTATGACACTGATTTTGTGTAAATTGTATATTAATTTGCACAAAAGTGATTTTAATGTAGAGATTTTTCACTTGCTTACTAACAGTTGCAGAAGGGACAGAAATTACACCCCTAGTTGCCCATTTCTAAAAGATTATATAAAGTATTTTTTTTGTCTTCCTCAAAGCTTAAGGTATAGTTCAAATACCTCTCAAGGAAGACTGTGTTTGTAGCATATTTCATTCTGTGCACTGTAACTCCAAATGTATATTTAACTAAATCCCATTTAAATAAAACAGCTTAATATCCTATCTGATGTTTCATTGTTAAAAAAAAACAAAACACACTAGTTGTATTGGCTTCTTGGCTGGACTCATCTTCTAATTCCTCACAGTGATGAAGAATGTGTGCTATCAGTAGCAGCAATCATAAGTCCAGCCAATTTACACAACAAAAGTAGGATTCCCATAGCAAAGACCAGGTCCAGGTTAAACTTCCTAAACTGGGTGAGATGTATGCTTTCCTTCCCTCAGGATGGCACGTCCTCCTCCCCTACAGCTTTGCCAAAGCAACTTAACACCAGCTTTGTGAAATTGCCCCAGTGAAATCCAAAGAGGTTTATCTATTTACCGCACATCTAATCCGGGCTTCTTTAAACGCAGAGGCATTCCCGTAATCCAAGGGCTATACATATATTTCCACACTGGGACGATTCAATATTACACTCTTTAACATTCAGTGCTATTTTTAGGTGGCCTTTTTCCCTCAGTTAAATTATTTTAACACACATGTTCCATTATGTTTTCTGGCCTAAAACCCTACTGCTTCAGGCTACGTTTCTCAGAGGATATTTCCATTCCATTCACACACACAAGGGGTGCATAATATCAATCTGTTTCACAGTGCTCTGCTTGTACATTTCTGGATCACCTCAACTCAGACAGACGGAAATCCCTGTGTATCTCTCCTTTACCTTCTGTATGTCAGCCCCCCTTCCCTGCTATGTACCTCAAAGCAACTTCCTCTCAAGACCTCTAGAGATTCGATCTGCTTATTAAGATGTGATCTAGAACAAACAGAATATTGGTGTAGCCTTTGGCAAAGCAGAAGAAAGGTATGAGTAATTTGTTCTCGGTGAGAGTTGAAAAAAACCCAAAACCTTTGTCTTTGATATGTATATCTATCAGGTGCTTGCTCCAAATGAGAATATATATATATATATATATATATATATATATATATATATATATATATATATATATATAGGGTTGATATGCAACTGCTCAACAATATTTAAATCTGTGATTCAGACATAATTGTTGCTCCTGCTGCTGTGCAGTTAGTTATATAGCTAGATGCTATTTCAGTATTCTGCTTACGTCATTAATTAAAGAGTAGTTTGTACAGCAGCCTTTTATTCTCTGGCTATGTACAGCTATGGCCAAAAAAGTTTTGCATGACCCTGTAGAATTAACTAATTGCGCTTCATAAAGTCGAATGAAACCTTCATCAACATATTGAATTACACTTTTGTACTTTTCCATATATTTAATGAACGTGTTCCTATAGTTTTTTTTTTTTTTTTTTAAATCTCCATTCTAAAGTTCTAGATGTTGCAAAATGTTTGGCCATAACTGTAGAAGTGGTTCGGGTGCCAGTTAGTCTGCATGTGTATCACACTGACTTTTTCAATTACATCCTGTAAGCTGCTCATTGAGTTATGAAGGTTCATAGTAACCTTCCTATAATTGGTTAAAAAGGATATATTACCTTGCAGGCTTCTCACATTGAAGCAGTGCTGTCCTGGTTGCCCACTGTGGCTCAACACTCATTTGACGATGATATCGCCAGAGTAATCTTTCTCTAACACCTGTATTTGCTGCTGAAAAAGGTTGTGCTCGACTAAGGTTTCAGATCAGTTATGCTCCGTGGGGAGGATGCATTGTTTGAATCTTTTGAGAATCAATGTCAGTCTCTTGGGTATCTTCCAAAAGTAAACACGTGTTGGAACTCACCACTTACACCCCCCCCACCATGTTACACATTATGCACCTTTATGTGGTCTATAATTTCTCAGAAATATACATTTCCATTAAAGTAAATTCAAGAGACAGAGCAATTGTGATGGTGAATGTGCTTGGTGACTTATATTTGGCTCAGGTCCTAGCTTCCATCCTGTAAGTTGGGTGGTGGTCAATTAGAACACAAGGACAGAAGGAATGCAGAAAAACCTTCTGTAACTTACCCAGTTTTGGCAAAGTTTGTCCAGTAGGTCATTACAACGGCACTCAGCATCACATCGTTTTTGGAGAAGTTGCAGGGGAATAGGTCTGTAGGTCCAATCATGGGGATACCAAATACATAGGGCACTTCATCCCCATGGGCAGCATCCGACCAAGCAGGCTTCATTACACTCTGACAATGATGGTAAAACGCGTAGAAATATGTTGGAGATCCATAGCGCGCATGCAGATCTGCTGTCACCACTGCTGGCTCCACCCACTGATGGTCTGTGAAAAGGGCTACCAGAGTTTTCCTTCTGGTTTCAGGATTCTCTCGATCAGCCCAATCTGTGTACATAAACTTAATGGTCTCCCTCAGTGTGTCCTTCCCTTCAGGGTAGCCGTATAGGCTGTCCACGAAGTCTGACACCGAGAAGTCAAAGTCATTTCCAGAGACTCCATCTTCTGAGTCAACCACATTCTCCACAAACCGGAGCCCTTCTCCTTGGTTAACGCCCAGCATGATGTCATAGTTCAGGAATTCACCCTGCTCCATCAGAATCTCGGGGTCGTCAGGTATTACATCACCATCGATGACCGGCCCAAACGCTACGTGGTACCGAGCCGGCTGGATGTCTTGCTCCACCAGCTCTCTGTAAGTCTTCTTTCTCAGGCAGTCCACCATGTCCAGTGTATCGAGGACATTGCAGCCCACCTTTTCAGCCAGCAGTCGTGAGTATTTCACTGGCTGATAGTTCACCGCCCAACTGGAGAGGGCTGATCCACTTTGAATGATGGCTCTCTGGAACAGTCCTAAATGACAAAGAAAAAATCAATGTTAGTCTCTAGTGTCTTCTATCCTTTTATAGGGCAAACTGTTAAGCTCGTAAAAGCTATAGCTCAGGAAGACATATAATAATTAAAAGGAGATTGCCTTTTCCCCCAAACTTAATTTTGTTTATGCAGCTCTCAATATTTCACCATTGGCAACAAGTTTCTGAAATACATGCAAGTATTTTACACTGTGGGGTTCTACAACCTGGTACAGTGTGCTTTGTGGCACTGCTTTACTATTGATTTTGCTGTAAGTTTATTTTCTTGCTGTAAATGGATTATGGTTCAAAATCTGTTCAGACTCAGTTTCACATTCTGCATCAGGTTCAATTTACTTGTTTTCCAATTCAGGGATCTCCGCACATAAATGGAAGTGATGGGTTTCTTGTAGAAATGTTCACTTTATTTCTAACTTAGGGTACAGCCTGTGCATACTTCCAAAGTGTTTTTGTTCAGTCTTTAATTTCCTCCTGTTTTTTGTTTTAAAAGACCAGAAACAAACTAGGCAATGCAATTCAAGACCTCTTAAGTGCTCTCAAGTTTCTGTCATGAATGTGGAATTTTCTCCTTTTAAAAACAATACGGTTGAAGTTAATTAAAGACTGATAAAATGACCCCATGTGTCCTGGCAATGTTCCTTACCTTACCTCCACCAGTATCATTATAAAGCTGGCAATATAATGCCTTGAAAGAATCCCATTGACCAAAATGCGATTGCTCCATTTTATCAGAATTTACATATAACCCCCCCCCAAAAAAAGGACGT
This sequence comes from Acipenser ruthenus, assembly GCF_902713425.1. Taxonomy (NCBI): domain Eukaryota; kingdom Metazoa; phylum Chordata; class Actinopteri; order Acipenseriformes; family Acipenseridae; genus Acipenser; species Acipenser ruthenus. The sequence goes on along the minus strand of NC_081214.1, from coordinate 18,912,864 downwards.
GTCTTTCTAGGGATACATATCAAACTTTAAGGTGGCTCAGGTCAAATTTATACGTGTAAAGACACGATCAAGGTCTGCTAAGTAGACCAACCGCCCAAAGACATCTGAAGACTGGACGGTAAACATAAGGCCAAAAGTGCTAAACTTACTCCAACCATTGGTGTGAACTTCAACTGAACAAGATTCAATTCAAATCTCCTGCAACTGTAGTGTTGCAGTGCAACTTTGCCACCACCTAGCATATTTGCATGCTGTATCACACCAAAAGGCACAGTGCAGTGCTGAGCTGCACACTCAAAAAAGCAAACAAAGGGCTATTAAGAGACTTTACTATTTCCCCATGTCTTCATGTAAATAGACACTGACAGGATTCTTCTGAATTATTTAAGTGTTGCCTAGAAAAGGTGACAGGAACTGAAATATAAACCCATATGGATTAGATCACCAGGAATAGATTAATGTTAAAATATCTCTAAATAATTGTAGTCGATTTTCTTCCCTGTATTTGTAGAGCACAGAGAAACAAGGCAGAGGGAAAATAGCTTTGTCTTTTCTTGTCAGGTCACCCCTGCTGTGTAATTAACCACTCAGTTTAGCAAATTTATATTTATTCTTTTTTGGATAGGGAGATTCTCTTGTTCAAATGCCCAAGGTTAAATAACACATGTGACAGCGGAACCACTTTAAATAAGAAAACAACAACATCTGGCTACTTAACTTATTTTTTTTTTCTTGTCTTGATGATGTCTTTGAAGTTTAAATACACAATTTTCAATTGAAAACATTCTGATGATGTTCTTTATTGTTAATTGGATACTGGTACTTCAGTTTCACAGCTTTCTACAGTATGCAATCTTATATTTAATGTACTCTTGACATTTAAAACTGTACTCACATTTACTCTTAAAATAAAACAAGAATATGTGTTTAGGGAGGTGTAAGTTAAAGGGAATCGAACATCTGATAGTTAAACATGAGGTGAAAAAATCTGTATCACTGATATGACTGGAGAGTAAAACAGTGTGGCAATTTTTACTGCGTGAATTCTGTCATGGAGCTTGACTTAAAGAATCATAGAAAACAGCTGTGTACCAAATGTGAAAACACCATTACAACACCGGGATACGCCACAGCTGCATTTTACTGGAGAATCACTCAGGATTGCATCAACCACCTATCCTTGGTTATCCCAGGACTACCCTGTACAATGAAGTGGTTGATAAAACCCTTGGGGTTTCCCCAGTGCTGTAGAATGCTTTAATAAAATCCAGGAGTGGCTTATCCCAGCCAGGTGAATCAAATCAAAAAAGTGTAAGATCTGTGGCACTGATGGTATGATCAGAAGTTAACAATGTGGCAGTGAAACAGTTCATTATTACTGGACAACACAGGCAGCGGAAGGCAATAATTCAAACAGTCATATCAGGTCAGAGATCTATGTCAAGGTTACCAACACATGTGCCTGAAATATGAGGCTCTGGCACTGTGGCGGCTGCCTTGTCGAATTACTGCCACAGAAGGGTTAATTTATATTGTATGATAGACACAATTGAATTTGACCGTTGGGTCTATATCATCTAGAAATAAAAATGTGGCATCTATTTTAGATCACTAGTCAAAGTGATGGATGCTTTTAGATTTTGCAAGAGTTGTTTCCACTGAAATTATGAAGCCAGCAACTGAAATCTGATATTTCAGCAGTTAAAGGCATGGCAGTTGGTTTACCAAAAACATACAAGCTGCTCTTAGGGGATGCTTAATTCCATAGTTCGATGACGGTGTAACACATTCATTAACAGTTTGGCCTTGCTGCACTCTATGTTATCAGATAACTCTGGGACTGCATTCTGTTAAGGATGCTGCTGTCTTTATAGTGCCTTTAAAGAAGTACAAAAAAAGTATGTGATGAAGATAATTACACTTGTACTAAAACTGATTACCACAAATGGCAATTATCTTGCTTTCTGCTTGCTTTGTTTTTTGATCCTCTTTAAACTGCTGTAACAATAACAACATCAAAATTACAATCATTTCATTATTGACAGTACAGTTTCTTTTAATCCCTATGGCATTTTTTTTAGCTTTAGGGACACAAGATACCTCCCCTCCTGATCTTAAACACACATCTCTCTGTGAGTCAAATTTAATTAGCATGCTCCTGCTCCTACTTGATGTAGCAGCGGGTTATAAATGACATCCTCAAGCTGTTACAGTCTAGGAAACATATCTGTTATATACTGATAAAATGTTACCCCTACAGCACAGATTATGATTTTAAATCAGTAAAAATCTACTGAAACACCTTTTTTGAAACCCTATGTGGCACTACGTCTTAGGTCATTGAGTGACAAGGACATGTTGAACATGCTTACAGCAGCAGGTTTTATTTTTAAATGTAAATAATTTGATAAGAGCAGACCCCTGCTAAGGTCAGGTACAGGTCTCTCATACCTGTACTTCAATCTGGCAGCTGACCCACTAGCTTTAAGATTCTGCTTCTAATCTACAGTACAAAGCCTCTCATAACCTTGTCACAAGCTCCAAGTCAAAACTGCTGACTCCCCTGTGCCCGCAGGGTCTTCAGATACCTTGTTTGGCAGCTTATTTTGCCACATTACACCTCCAGGAACATATTGCCCAGAGCTATTAAGGACAGGACTGTGACATGCTCCATTTTGTAAGAATAACTTAAATGACAGCTGGCAGCACTTTCTATTACAGCACAGGAATAGTTGTGTAATCCATTGTAATACCCTGATAATTACAGGTAGTTCCTGCTGGAAACTTTTCATGATATGAAACGTTTAAACTGAGGTAACTCACAAAACAATTTTAGAAACTTGGTTTTTAATCATTAGACAATATGCTGTCGCAGGACCATAAACTACTTCAGAGACTTCACACAATATTGCTGACATCATAGAAGAAGTTGATGAGCATAGATCTCATAACAAGGAGACTTACAGCTGAGAAATGTTATGTACTGATTGATTCATCCAGGTGTTTTTCTTTGAACGTGCTCAAAGTAAAAAATTGGTCATAAGAAACACCTACTTTAATCAATACCACAGCACTGAAGATATTCACATGGACTAGCAAAAAAAATCTGATGGTTCAAACAATTGGATGATCAGCAGGGATGCGAAAAAACTGTTTGATTCAATAACAATTCATAAAACACAGATTTACAAACTTGGTCGGAGAATTTTTAGTTTTTAAAACCAAAAATTACTTTAAAAGATTGTTTTACATCCTTTTGAAACTGTAAAAATAATTACGCTCTGTGCTAAATGTTATTTTAACTTCTGCTTGGTTCTCTATGTTGTCACTGTGGAAATTGCATTAATATGTTTTTATTGCAGAAAAACAGCATCCTTGATGTATAGACAGTTCACTTTCCTGAAACTTTTAGCACAAGGTCATAAGGAAAGTAAATTTAAAAAACAGTCAATTGTAAGAACATTAGTCATGTACAGTAGGGTTATATTGTTTTTATGTAAGTCAAAGGTATATCATTTTTTTTTTTAAATTAAATACTCAGGTATAAATATGTATTTTATTTTAACAGTGGCAGATCTTAACACTGTTACCCTATATATATATATATATGTGCATGCATGCAGTAATGTTAATGAATTGATACATAAATCAACTCTGGTGGAAAATACAAACAGAACTAATATATTGTTAAAGACTATTTAGATCTGCCACTGTTTAGATCATTAAAATAGACTCAACATTGTTTTAAATAACCATCAATATTAAGTAAAGAGTTTCATATGTAGACCAGGCATGTTGTCTAGGTTAGGCTTAGAACTGAACTTTAGCGCTGGTTACAGCGCTGTGTTCCCTACCCTACGACAATTTTTATACTTTCAAAAGATAGTTTCTGGTTCAGCGATCACATCTCAGGTTATCAACCTTAAACAAACATTCACAAATAAGCTTCGGGCTAAAATAAAAATGAAAATACATTATTAAGGCTAAAAATTATGTGCAGTTTGATTCTGTGCTTTTTAAAACAGCTGAAAGAAATACTGAAGTACCTCCACAGAAAACAAATACCATTGTGTTACCCTGAAGAAACCACCACAGCAGTTACTGGATTATTGAGCACCATATTATTGACCCAGTAAAAGGTATCCAGTAAAGGTTCTTTCAATTCTAAAGAAAGAAATGAGCATCCATTGCAAATGATGCTGGTACCTTAGACTAAAGAACAATGACAATGGAGGGCTGTCAATACAATGTACCATGAGGGAAAGACCAGTGTTTAATAATACAGGTGATCTTTGATGTTTGTGTGGGGTTGGGGATTAGATTGTAGTCTGCAGGTTCAAATTGAAATGAGTTTCACAGGCTAGTTTCAAGGGACAGATGGATAATAAAAATACTATGAAAACTCCTTAGCTGAGATTAAATAAACCAACAACTCTTCATGTTATCCAGACAATAATTACTAGTAATCATGATTGGAAAAATATATTATCAAGTAGTTTAGTCATATTTCATTTTATTAATCTGACCTCAATCTTAATCCTACTCTTAACCTAATCAATATTAACAATCATTACAGGGGAAACAGAGAACATTATAGATCATTATCTCAATAATTCCTGGTAACTATTGTCCAATTAATATGAAGCGTGAAGAAGAAATCTAATATGAGGGTGGGCAACTTGGACCACACCAGTCCAAGAAATGTATTACATTAACTCAAATAAAGCTCTTTTTTATTATAGGTCCCACACAGATTATTATTTAATTATGCCATCATGGAAAGTTGACTTTGATAAAACCAGGAAACAGAAAAAATGTTGATGCCTTGGCTTTCAGTAGAGAAATTCAGGCCTAGTTACTGTACATGTTTTGAAAACCCGTGCAGATATTTTGGGGGTTTAGAGACATCTCTGTAACTTTACCAAGCTTTAGTTTCCAAATCATCTGTATGTGGAATCCAGGAACAGACATTGACAAGTTGACCAAGGCGAGTGCTCCAGATGGCTTATACAATAAACAGTTTAAAGTGTTTATTAAGGGGTGAGGGAAGTTGGCCACTGTGTCTAGGTTTACTGACAACCTAAATGTTCTACCTCCACGTCCCAAAGTACTTTATTATTTTATTATACTTACTGTATGAAATCTGGACTGAAATGGCCAGGAATAACTCCAACCCCTTGCTTTGTTTGATATTTCTATCTGTGCGTTGAGAGCAGCCAAGTCTGTATTACCTTCATGCCAAGGCTGTGATCAAGGCGAAGGAGGACTCGCAAAGACTTACAGAAGCAATCAGTGGTATATTTAAAACACAACTGGAAAATGTTTGGACAGTGTCTAATGGGATAGCCAAAGCATTGTTTTAAAGTACTTTTCAATATTGTTTTACATGCTAAATAATGTAAGGTGATGTGATATTCTCTTCCTTTCACTGTATTAAGAAGCTGGGGGCAACAAAGCAAGGCTTTAAGGCTGGCAGATACATAAGGAGGAGGCTGAGAAACATATTTCTTCAATTAGAAAACAGATGGTACTTATGCTTGGAACCCATAGCAATTAATGAAACCTTTGCCAACTGTATATGTCCCAGTGCTGTTCTAAAAGGACTTCTGACTCAGCCAGCCACTTGCAAAATACACAGCTGCCAACGCTGAAGCTGGAACATTACTTATAGCTTTAATAGGAACTTGCAATATCTGACAATTAGACAGCAATTGGTTAATTACAATACGGAACTATGCTGCCAGCATGGCCACCAAAGGTAGGGTAATGTAAGGGACCTTACAAGCTCAGAGTATTGGGTTATATTAAAAACGTAGTCTAACTAGCAGTGCTAAAGCTACAAACTGCATCATCATGTAGGGAAATGTATACAACCTGCCTGAACCACAGCGGCCGTACTTGCAGTCCAGAGGTGACGGAGTTAGGAGTACAGAAAGCAGTAGGCGCTGTATGACATTTGTGGAGCACAAATACAAACCAAAAAAGTCATGTCAGAGGAAGGGCAGCAAAGTCCTCATGGCACACGGAAAAGAAACGTTTTCTGAGAAGGAGCTGAGAGTTCTTACAGCTGGTCTAACTCAGTCCTCAATTCAGCTATTACGTCTAGGATGACCTGCGGAGTGAGACGATAACGCTTTAAACAAAGTGACCCTAATTGAATATGCGGGTCTTCTTCGTCATGCCCTTCTCCTCCGAATGTGTTCCTGCCTTTCCTCAACAACAGCCAAGTGCCACCGCATCTGCTTTTATACAGCTCTTAATTACTCGTTTCCACAATGGTTTACAGCTTGTAAGAAGAGGTGTAAAGTTTTTGGAGTGTCAGCAATTGCCTAAGTGCAAGGCAAAATCCTTACATCACATTATAATGTTTGCTCCCGCTTACTATCCAGATCCCGCCCAATGACATGCTTTTTTCTTCATTTGAATGCATTTCAATATAATTTTAATGGATTAATGATGGCAAAGGGTGAACACCATTCTTTACATACCCTGCATAAATCAGACTTTACAGCTACTAAACACGATTTACAGCTGCATTATGGGGGTTTTGTACCCACAAATCACTTTGCAGGTATCTTTACATCTACCCCTTAATGTCCTTCTTTCTCTAAACATTTTATCCAACATTTTAAATTTGTGTAATACTACTCCAGATGACATATTCTGACTAGATGCATAGGAAACTTGTTATTTATATGGATTACTACATGCTTCATGTGATATACTGTAAACTTTTATACATTTTAATATGTAAAGGCCTACAGATGGATTATGTAACATACAGTACCTTTTTAGGACAAAAGACAATTTGTAAACACACATCATAAATTACTGTAAAAATCTTAGGTCTTCATTACGGATCTGTTTGTGAACACTGCCTCTAAACATGTTCCCTGCAATGCACATAAATCACAAGAAGACAGGACAATGGTCATTTCAGGAATAACAAATGCACACCTACACAGTAGATGTACATACAGTACATTTCAAGAGCCCCCATAGTTAAAGACATTAATTACAGTCTATTTGGGTAATTTGTCATGTCATCTAATTTTTTTTTTTTTCAAATAAAAAGTGTTTTTTTTTTATTTAGTAACAGAATTTAGTTCAGGGAAACGTAGATTAATGATGCAATATCCAGCTGCCAGTGCCTTCCTCTGTACTACTTCCTGTGCAGGTGGGAAAAGTGGGATGCCAAACCCAAATGTGGAATAAGACTCTCCAGTTTAAGAGCTTACAATGGAAGTCTTTCTTAAAAGCCAATCAAAAGAAATCAGAGAAAAAAAAAGTGTTTCTGTGAAGAGAGTGGACTAGAGAGCTTTACGAAACCACTATGATACAGGCAGGGTCAATACAGCATCATTTTTACTAGAACACGTTTACTTCCCAGTTCAATCCCTGTTTAATACATTATAAAATAAAGAAGTGACATAAGTATATGGACAACAGAAAATGCCATCCCGTTATCTAAATTAATTACAGTCAATTCTCGCTAAAATGAATTTCAAGAAAAAAAAAACAGGAATTCTTGTTATCAGAAGTCTATGCCACATAGTTCTGCCGACTCCTGTGCATTGATATGTAACATACATTGCTATTACTGCACATACAGCATCCACTGAACTGCTGCATGTATATTGTCCATTTTAGATAGCTTACTGTGCTATGTCCTTTTAAAGAGGAGGGCCAGGGACAGAGAGTAAACTGCAAAACAGCAATCTCAATCAGCAGATTCATCTTTGAATGTAATGTAAGCCAATATAATATTTTTAAAAAAATAATAATAATAATAATAATAATAATAATAATAGTGATGATTAAGGATCTGTCTCCAGTGAAAACAAACCAGTCTGGGTTGCAGCAAGATGAACCCTGGAAGTAGGGAGCTTGACCAAAATGATTACTGAATGAAATGATCCGTCTTCCAATACACAACATTTATTGTATACTAGCTGAAAATTATGGAACTAAAATGGCATTCATGCTTAGTGAATTTGTATTATAAGATGTATTTTACGATAAGACTATGTTCAGGTTGGGACAATGGACAGTATCTGTATTAAGAGGCACTTAATGTTATCACAAGTTTATATTAATGAGAATTGACTGTAACTCACTTCACCTGATTAGCTATAGATATTTGACCTACCACCATATATGTTGGCCAAGTCTCTTGTCATGGCATCTGGGAAATAAACCTCTTTTCTCATCTTGACCTCAGTATTGTACAAGTCCTAGAAGTGTTGTTTAGGTTTGCCCTTCTTGTTTAGCTCTGAAGAAGAGTAGCTCGCACCATCAATTATACTCCAATGTGATAAATGGTCCAGATTCGAAGTTCATGCAAAGGTGTTAAAACACCCTACCTAACAGTGTGGATTCCCCAGAATAACCTAACAGTCCAGATGAAGGACATCACAATGGTCTGAACCAACACACTGCAAATCCTCTGAATTACCATATCGATACAATTCTGCCACTGCAATATTCATTCCAAATCCACTGTTTTTGCATTTCTGGTAAAGCTGTGGTCTGCTGGAATTATTAGAATGACATCTCAATAACACTGTTTATACTTTTCAAGATCTTAACACTGGTTGATTGGTCGATTCCTTCATATTTCACCCCATGTTGACATAAAATAATGTTTTCTGCAACAAAAAATCACAATATGTAAATCTGAATACGGATAACACTAAAAATGACACTGACTTGCTGTTCAAAAAGCAAATGTTTGTATTTTTTTTTTTTAATTCTATGTGACAACCGCTTCAGCAAAAACAGAATTTTCACACAAAAGCTCCAGTACTCTCAGCTTAGAGATTAACCCAAAATCCACAATGCTTTATAAAACACATTTATCCACTGCTGGCAACATTCTTGCATACTAATGCAGTTCCTTTAATGCCACGGTTCAGAAACAAAGTTTAAGTTGGCAAAAGGCTTCTATGTTGTAGTTCTCTTGTGTTACAGTGTGAAAATACAGAAATAACCAGTATTACTGCTTTACTTGTAGCATTTATTTCTATTATCTACTTGGTAATGCATTGTGTGGTATGTTCACATTTATACAGTAATGAACTTACATCTATTTAAAATCAATCTCTTTATAAAGGTTTACCATAAAATATGGCAAAAATCTAATAAAGCGCAGTCAAAGCATGGTAATTCATAGCATTGTAAATGCCAGGAAGGTGTGGTAAATGAAGGTAAATGCATAGAATAAGAATGGGAAAAGCATGGGAAACCTGCACATGTATTTTATATGTTAATTACAGACTGCTCATTGCCTTTACTGAGAGACACCTGGAAAAGGTTTAACGTTTTTCAATTAGGAAACCATATTCAGTATCCATGCAGAGAACAGCGGAAGTACATTTTTTCTTAGCAATAGAAACTTCCACGGCATGTGTTTGCATTTCAAACCCGTGGCTCCTTGTTATTACACAGTTTACAGATATCTGACCTGCATGCAGAGTTTGAGAACAGAGGCCTATTTATTTCATTTTGTTTAAAATGTCAGGGCTCCAGAATATTCTCATGGAGACAATCATGCCATTTCAATGGAGAAGCAGCAGCTGTCCTAGGAGATGTGGAGGAAGCATTCAGAGGCCACTGAATATTCATGACCTGTGATATCGGTACAATGTGTCCAAAGGGTGCGGCCACTGGAAAGCCAACAAATATTAACTAAAAGCAAAGTAACTGAAAAGTGTGGCTTAAAAATCACTTTCCCTTTAAGATATTATTTACCCTCCAATTCAAATGATCTTTTGTAATAGCTTCTATATATTTTAAAAGGGAAAGTCACATTTGTTAATAACCCACACAATAATACACACATGCGCGTAAAATGTAAAACAGCCTTTGTTAAACAGGTCCTGATTTAATGGTGATTCTCTCACTAAACAAATGGCTTTTGGATGTGGCAGTGTCTGTGATTAGCAGGGTTTAGAAATTCTCTCACAGACGAGCAGCAGATTAGCTAGGATTCTGTTTCGAAATCCTACAGAGATGTAGTTTACGGAGGCAGGTGGTTCCGTCGGCTAGTTCCTTAATTCAAATTCACAAGTGAAATGAGATTGGTGTTCTCAACTTCATTATAAATCCAAAACCACACAATTGACAGGCAATGCAATGAGAGATGCCAGGACTGAATTGACAAATGCTCACATTGCTGGTATCTGGCCTGACTGTAGCCGGTGCTATTATCATTCCCCTTTTCTAAGATCTAAAATCACCCAGTTCTCCCAGATCAAGTTTGTGTAATTAAAAAAAAAATATGTCAGCATATTAAATTTGACACCACATCCAAAGCGTAGAATACCCAATAATTAGTGTTTAAGGCATTATTTTTAATGTGTTCTTGTAACAGGGTAACGTCACTGGCAAGGCTTGTTACCGTCAGGGAGAGAGACTCAGGCACAAGACGCTGCAGTTTAAGTGCTATTACATACTTTTAATTAAACACAAACAAAACACACAAACAAACAGTTTAAACAAACAACAAAATGACTGAAAATTCACCTTATATCCCAACACAGCACAGCACTCATCTAAACACCAACAAACAGTTTTTGCACGCCTGGTTGCCAATCAGCCATCTCCCCCCTTGAAACACCATATCCATCTTTCCCCCTGTGGATTCGGGGTATCCAGAGTGCAGATTGGTAACCGGGCTGATGCAGCAGCCGGCAGAGGCGTGAGCCCCGGCGACCGTGGAGCGACGTCTGGGCCACCAGGGGGAGCAAAGCAGACCAGGCGACCAACTGCCTGGTGATGCAGCGACCTGGGAGCTAGGCCCACATCTTGTTACCCCTGGGCTTTTGTGCAGTTCCCGTTTAACCCCCTTTCTACAGCCTAAGCCCGAGTGACCCTTTCCCTGCGAGGCTTCTTTACAAAGGGGGGTCCCAAAGCTACCAGTGGTGCGAGGCTTTCCGGTAGTGGCCACGCTGGCAGCGAAAATGCTGCCAACGGTGCTGGGCACTTTGGCAGCAGCCATGCTGGCAGTGGTGCAGGGCCCTCAGGCAGCGGTGCGGGGCACTTCGGCAGTTGCCACTGTTCCACTCTCATATCAGAATGCCAGCCAGAAGGAGTGCACAAACCGGAAGTTCTGGTATGTGAGTAAAAACATGCACAATAACATAATACTGTAAGACTATTATATTAGTTCAACTACACATAAAACAGATAAGGATTTTATTTTACTTTGTGTATCTCGAACAAATGCAGTGAGCTTGTATAATTCTGGTGTTTAGGTTTACTAGGAAATGTTAGTTTTAATGTTATGTATTTAAGTGGTATAGTTTCACCAGTTTTTTTTAGTCTCGGTAGAGTTTTCAAAGCGGCATAATCCTTTGTTTTGAAAAGAGAATTCAAGCAGTGATAACAATTGCTGTTATTGCCTGATAACGGTACACTTTTGCGTGCTACAATAGGTAGGTAAAGCACACACCAAGATTGGGAGAAACAGTTTCAGTATAACATAATATTTAATAACTAAGATATCTTCTAACCAATTCATAAAACCATTAGAGACAACAAAATGACTGAGTAATGATATCAGTGTTAGAGCACTTTTATCCCCAACACTAGTAATACAAGTCATGCTCTAACAGTATGCTGTTAATATACAAAGTATATTTGTAGTTTACTAAATGCCGAAGGGTAGTTCTATTGCATTAACAGTGCATTGCATCTCCGCAATAAAACTGTCATTAAGTGTGTACATTTATAGTCTTCAATAAGCCAGAACTCTTAATAAAAATGAAAGCTGACATCGCAATGAAGAATCCTACAGGTCCTCAGCCTTTAATGTATTAGTGTTTCCATTAAAAGGGTAGCGCTTCTTTAGAAACAGAGCTTTTAGTCTGATTAGTTACAGGAATAGAAAAGAAACGACCTTCGCTGTACCCGTCTCCCAAAACAGATCTGAGTTTCTAACTACTTAACATTCAGCAGACAAAGCACAGAGCTGTCTCTCATTTTACATCAGAATTATTATTAGAGGAAAGATGATAATCCAGAAAGGGGTCTATGCCCTTGCTTACAACTTTGTACTAGTGGTTTCAGTACTCGTCAAAGCCCCATAACTGTTAAATCACAATTTTCATAGTCAATGTATGCACATACAGTGGCACCAGTATAACATTCAGACTGTTACCATAGGTTTTAATGCCCATAGTTTTACAAATTACAGTTTATTGAAGTTGAATAGTGTAAAACGTTTTTATCTTTCAAGCTGTAGTTTTCTGCATTATAGGGATACTTTATTTTTAATAATTACTTTCTGACCAGTTAAATAACACATTATGTGTGTTTTGTTCTCTAATGCTGTTTATGATTATATCATTATTTTCCAGGCTCGGGACAGACAACTCCAGTCACGGTCAACCATCACACGGTAGAGTCTTCATCAACAGGCGCTATCGCTGAAGTCGTACCTACAGTACTGCACCAAGACATTTCTGAAAGGAGACATTCAATAAATGCTAAATAAGAAATCTGTTTTTCTGACTGGGATTAAAACTGAAAGAACTGAGTCACCCTCAGTTCAGGATGAGCCTCTGATGGCAGTCCCATGACCATCTTCAGTGGAGATACAGCTGCAATGGAGGCAACAAGTAGAAGGGAATATTGCACACCCTGGGCTTTAGTAATTAGATCAAACTGTAGAGCGGGGGTGGGGTGTAGCCTTGTTCCGAGAATCACGGCAAGCCACCCAGAAAGCAGAAAGATAATGGCATGCGATCAATCTCACTGCATCAACTACAGAACATGATTGCCCCTTCTCTTTGCCTAGAGAAATTATACTCTTTGTACCTCTAAGTGGTTTTTAATGTGCCTGACATGCAAAACACATAAAGTGAGAACTAATCATAAAATATCAAATGTCTCCAGATGTCTAATATACAGTTAACTTTAAACATAATTGTGTAATTTAAGTCTGCAAACTAGATGTATAGCATTTGCTTGACTAGCCATACAGAAGAGTTTAAAAAAATACCATTATGGGAACAATTTTCATATAGACCACAGCACTACGAGCAATGACATTTGGAGAACATATTCCATGGTATTTCTAATACAGTAGTACTTTATGGTACAATTTAATGAATTATCAGTCTGTACTGGACCATTGCAGTAGTGTTGTGGGTCTCTTTTTGCTGTTGAAGATCATGTGGTAAGAGCCCATTTTGCTCTAGCATTTCTAAAATGATGATTTCAATTGCACTTGCAACTTAATGACATCTGGCTATCTGACCTGCTAACTGTTCTGTGATATTGACCCTAGGAAGGATTTCTGAGCAGTGCGTTATTAGTTGAACTCTGTGTCAAGCACTTCTGTGAGGCTGTAACTCAAAATTCGGAACGAATGAGCCAGCAGTTCCAGATTAAACTGTTGAAGACATTAAAGAAGAAAGAAGAAATGATCCTGATTGAATTTTCTTTTTATATATAAAATGTAACATGCTGGAGCAGATTTATTAAGCTTGTGCTCCCGGGGAAAGTTTGTACCTTTTGGAAAGTCAACTTATATTTCTAAAACAGAGCCTTATTTTGTGTAACTGCACTGGCTATGCTGAAGAGACTACCTGGCACGCTGCCATGTTTTGATGAAACAGATGAGGCTGGCTTGGTGTTTTTGATGAAGTTAGTCATCAGTTAATTTAGCCTTGGAAAAAAAAAAACACAAACAGTCCTCATAATGATTTTACCCAACGAAGACTGTAGAATGGGGATAACAGCAGTGTGGAGTAGTGGTTAGGGCTCTGGACTCTTGACCGGAGGGTCGTGGTTTCAATCCCAGGTGGGGGACACTGCTGCTGTACCCTTGAGCAAGGTACTTTACCTAGATTGCTCCAGTAAAAACCCAACTCTATAAATGGGTAATTGTATGTAAAAATAATGTGTAAAAAAAAAAATGTAATTGTATGTAAAAAAATTAAAATAATAATGTGATATCTTGTAACAATTGTAAGTTGCCCTGGATAAGGGCATCTGCTAAGAAATAAATAACAATAAAATAATAATAATAACAGAAAAAGGCATGAGATAGGTGTAAATATCACTGATGTAGTGTGATTGGAAAAACTACAATATACTTACATCCAGTAGCAGATTGGAGATGGATCAAGAGGATGATGATTGTGCTGGAAAACATTACTCTTTGGTCTAATCTAATCTAATTATCACCGACAGGCTTCACGCTGGCTTGTCTGTGGAAAACGAAATGTTTAAATGGCAGCTGAGTAATGACTGTCTTCTTCTATGCTGTCTGTTGATCACTTGACACATGACCCCTGATTGCCATTCCATGTTTTCATGTCACATAATCATCATGCCAAAAAGAGCCACTCTGAGCAAAGCAAACTGGGGTACCCATTGGATCACTCTGTGTGGTGGCAGGCTGGAACCAGCACATGTGTTTGCAATAGTTATTGTTATTTGTCTATTAAAATGACAATTGATATGGTTTTCATAGTTTTTGGACTTGTATTTAACTAATTGCTACTGAGTTTGAACATGATGTACCAAATCGAACTCAACACCTATATTATTCTGTGATTATATGTCCAATACATTATTTTATAATTTTTGTAACATTTTCAACTAATTAAAAATGAAAGAAATCCATGTTCATATCAACACTACAAATATTTCTCTTTGTCTGTCTCTGTCTGTACTCCCTGACTGCAGCAACGACAGTTAATTTGATATCTGAGAATATCTTATCATAGGTCTTGGTTTCTTGTCACAGAATACATCATTTTTTGTTTTCACATGAAAATGTATTCCATGAGAGAAAAAAACATAAATTGCCTTTGAAGCAGCGGTGAAGCATGACAGCAAAATGTTGTTTTGTTTGTCTTCCATTTTCCATGATTTCAACACTGGCAGTCAGCTTGTGTCAAGGACCAGATGTTGCAGACAAGAGTTTTAAAAAAAAGCGATTAAAAAAAACATAACAAGTGCTCTGGCTTTTCAGTTCCGTACCACATCATGGATCGTCACTGCTGTTTTATCTGTTTGACAATGTGGGCAGTAATCCTTACACTATCATCAGTGCACTAGAGTGGCCACTTTGAAAAGAGCTTTGAAACAGAGTTTAAAGTTATAAGTGTAAAGAGTTGCCAGATGTTAGCAATGTTATTTAAACAGTTGTAGCAACACGTGGGGATGTATAATGCTATTTTCGGAACCCCGCTACTCTGTCAATATGTCAATATAACATGAATTACATGTATATTTCAGTTATGTAGTATCTATTATAGTTTATTACTTCCCTTGGGTTCTACAACATTTATGGAAAGGTTTAAAGAAAAACACACATACAAATAATAATAAATAGAATGCAGAAATTGTCTTGAGCCGGCAAAGAACCCCATAGCTGAAAATGAAACAACATTATAGGTGGGTGTACGCTGTCTTTTATGAAGCAAGCTGCTTGTACAAAATCCTGTGCAACCTGTATGTGCTGAATTACTGTCTAGGGCTTTTTGGCTTACAGCGTGTGATAGTTTGTTGGTGTATACTCAATTCAATTGTCCTTAATTACTTTAGTTAATTTTGTTTGAGCTACATTTCCACAGGATATAATGATATGCTACAGAAAGCAGGTTTCACACAATCAGAACATTTCACAATCTGTAGATAACAGAAAAGGTAGAAAAATGCCATTCACCATCTTCTTTCTGAAGAGTCTTGTTTTTTAATTGTATCTCAATCTGTTGAACTGACACTCTTCACCACATTTTGTTACAACTACATGGCACCCCACTTGCTTTCAAGCAAAATACTCAATACATACGTCTTGAAATGACTTTTTCAAATACGGTTTCGATTTTATAGCAGTGTACATGAAGCATGGTATTTTTAGCCTGTGCATGTTGGCTCAGAATTAATTATCCATTCTACAGAAGAGAATGTTATAATCACATCTAACAATAAACTTGCATCACCAATTGTAAAGAACATTCAAATGAATCAAAGCTAATAGCAGTCAATGATAAGAGGAAGTAATTGGAAATCTAATTGTGCGTCTAAGTGTGTTGAGTAAAGCATACTATATAATATTGATATTTATATGGCACTTAAGTTTTATATTCTATTTTTAGGTCTGAGATAACTATAATTATAAAAACTGAAATGGCCTAAAAAGAGTATATAGCTGCATATAGCTGTTGATAAGTTACTGCTACTAAAAACAAACCTGTTCTAATTTGGAATGTCTCTATTTTTCTGTTCCAAAATCCATCTGAAATCTACTGTATGCCCAGTACATGTTTTTTTTCATATGCTGGAGGTTATCCAGTACACTGGCACTAGTTTAACACCAACCTCTTAATATCATGTAATAAGTGTGTTGGCTGAGGATACAGCCTGTTTCTTCAAAAAGTATTCAGATCTAAAAACAAAAAAACAATATCATCAGTGTCATCCACCTTTGTGTTGCAAAATATGCACAATAAAATAAAGCCACTGACTTCCACAAAAAGCCTATTATTCCAAGCCTGCCAAAACCATGATTAAAATCTGTGCTTGCTTTCAAGATGCACGTTTATAATTATGATAGCAGCCAAACTTCTCTCATAACAAATAAAATGCTATCATCCTCAACAGTTTTGAGCCAACGCTTACTTAAACAAAGGAGATTTCATATTGGTACTGCATAACTGACAAAAACATGTTGCAATAAACTCAATTATACATCGTGAGGTAAAGGTTCTAAGAACCATTTAGAATATTGCTGTGCTGAAAGCATCTAAAGTGTTTGTCGTCACAGATAATTGCCTTCGACTTTGTAGGATCCGCTCAACACAAGAAGAAACATATACTGTAGTTACAATGAACAATTAAAGAGTAAAGTAGCTTTAAATTGTATTTTAATTGACTTTTTCACATCTTTCTTGATTACAAACATTATAAAATGCAAGGTAAAAGTGATGATTCAATTAAAATGCCATTTTGATGCTGCTTACTCTTAAAATACGTATTGACAATATTGTGAAAACTACTGTTAAATTACATACTGTGAAATGAGATACCCCAGTGTCGACTACTTCATTAGGGGATTATATGGCATAGGCACTCACCGCCTCTGCAGCTGTATCGCTGTTCAGGGAGGTCCATGGTCCTCCATCAACTGGCTTTGGTTGACCGCCAATTGGCATTGGAGGCACACCTCCTCAACTGAGGAGGTCAGATTGAAAGGACAGATCCTAGGCCAAACAGTCTAATAATTCCCTACTACATGCTATACAGTAATTCATCTATCAATGCTTTGCCTTGATCTTTGAATTCAATGTTTACCTGCAGCTCCCCCAAATGTTGGGAGGCTATGATTGTACAGGAACCTTTTTGCACTTTCTGCAGGACTATACATGAATTTAATATTTACTGTTGGGGTACAGAGAGCAGAGAACAAATGGTTGGGGAGTGAACATTCTGTTAAAACCCTAGCTGCCCACTGAAAAACACCCTGAAGCCAAACACATTCACAGAGCTCTCAAACATTGTTATAAAGGATGTGAAACAATTATTGGGTTGGTTAACTGATGGGAAATTACACATGAAAACATGATGTCTCCCTACAGCATACTCCTGTCTGTTCATCCGTAAAGGTCAAACAGAAAAACCTTTTTAATGTCTTAGTTGTTACTCAGATAAGTGGTATATTATTGTAATTGATCAACGTAAGAGAGGCATCTAACTTTGTTAGGTAGATTACAGAAAAGTGTACCTGTATCCCTTCTGCAATAGTCTCCATGGTAACTATATGGAGACTAATGCAGAAGGAGTGGAATGTATTCCAACAAAAACATGGAGAAATAAGCTTTGCCCCACTATTAAAGATGCAATTTAAACAAAGACTCTAAATTAAACAAGTGATGAAGTTAGCAAGACACATGAAGTATATAGGATAGTGTAGATACATTTATGTTTCAAATCTCCCTCATCTGTCTGACCGTCCTAATGATGCTTTATGACACCATGAAAAATGATTTTAACAGCTGAGTCTATTTTTGTAGTAAACGGCAGGTTATGACAACCGATTTAATCATCTTTATATTTTAAACTGAATTTGCTTATATACTACTGCCTGAGAAGCAAACCCCTGCAGATTTTAATAACCAGCAGATCTGAATGGATCTAATTTTGTTTCAATACATTAGACCTAACTAATTTACTAGGTGGCAGCCGTATCCTTACATCTTTCTTCAATGACTTCAATATGCCTGTTTGTTTTCTTGTCAATTATCAACATCGACAAGAATTTTTCTCTTGTTTCTTTTAACAATTGCATTTGTAGGAAAATGTAATAAAACAATTTGCAGACACTTCATTTCAGCATCGACTCCTGGTACAGTACAGCAAACATGTGCAGCATTAAAACAATCAAAGCAGGAGTAGAGATTGATGGGTGGTGACAAACTTTAGTGACATTAGTGCATTTTAAACAGGGGCGAATGAACGAGAGATTTTATTTTTCACATAACACATTGAAACCAAATCTAAATTTAAACATTAATTAAATGGTATGTAAGCAAGGGAGGTCAGCTTGCCTATCTTAATTGTGCCACGGTCAAATGTGACATTCCTTGAGGAATCCCCAGCAACTCTGCACCACCAGGATGTGAACCTGCACTCCTCTGACTGTATGACTCACCCTACACACCACCTGTACCTTTACCCAGTGAATCACTTGGGAACTTAAGGGAGATCATTTAACACAAAGCAATGTATAAGGGTGCTGCTGTCACATCGAAGTCTGTGGTTTGTGGGGTTGCCAATGAAGAACCAAATACCTCCCAGTGAAAATACACACAGACCAGGCATTGCAAGATGCACAATGCCAACAGCACTAAAAAAAACAAATGTGTTTGATAAATTGTAAGGTGGAATTTTTATATTGAGGCAACCTTTCATATCGACTAACCTCTTCATAGCCACTACTTTTAGGAATCAATCTGCAAAAAATGCACATTAAAATGTCAAAAAGAATTATTCTAGAGCATTGTTTTTATTTTCTTCTTAAATTTAACAAATGGTTCAGCAGCTTAAAGAGAATTTATTGACAACAGCTGACCTTTAAATCCGGAAATGGAGATGAAAAACAAAAACAAACGTGACATTTTTGTACATTTAAAAGCTTTTAGTATTCAGTCCTGCCTTTCTGTATTTTATAAATGCTCAATATAAAGGCAGTTTGTAAAAGGTTTAATTTAGAACTTGCCTATTTGTTTTTTAAATGCCAATGGATTTTAAGTAAATTACATTTTTTAAAGTATACATTTGCTTTTGTTGTGTGTTTTTAAAGTAATGTTCTATTTTGACCTTGTAAGTAATGTTGTACTAATTATGCACACAATGTTATTCCCCAATTTAGCTCCAGAACTTGAGTGCTCAACGTAAGTCTTGAAAATTAACCAATCAGATTTGAAGGTTACATAATACAATCTGTTCAGATTCTAATTAAAACTCTCTGGTTTTATAAACAGTTTTTGAAGATACATTTTACTGGGAGAAAATGATGCTATGAGACAAAATTAAGGACTGATGCATGTTTCATGTCAATATAACATCTAAATGCCTTTCAGCAACAAAACAACACATATTCTCACTGTAAATAGGGCAAAGAAATCTAACAAAGAAAGCTACAGTTAGGCAGAAAAATTCTTGGTCGCAACAAAATGAACCCGTTTTCATCTTTTCATCTAAAACTTGGCAAGTTTCCATTTTAAAATGAATAGCATGCCAAATTCCAATTTAAATCTAACATAGCTTTGCAGGAATGTATTTCTAAATGTGCTCATTTCACAAGGAACGTCCCATCACACACATAAGGTATGGTACCTTAATTGGGCAGTCAACATTTCGAAGAATGTAAACTCATTTTGGGAAGATGCAGCGACTGAGACGCTCCAACAGGACACAAAGATAGAGGTTGTGACAGATGGCAGTGTATAGAAAGATATCCTAAAGGGTTGTTAGAAGGGTGCAAGATGAATGCAAAAGGTTATCCGGGGGGGGGGGGGGTTAGACAAAGTATTGCTACTTGATTCCCAAATGATTTTTTACAGATGGTGGGGAGACATTTCAGAATATAGCACCCCTTCTAATCTGTCCAAACCAATCTTTGAAAATGTAGCCCACTGCTCAATTTGCCTTTTGTCAGGATTTCAGATTTTTGGATTATCTTGTACATGAGATTTTAGAGCTAAAGTCAACTCTGAAACCCATTCTTCCATAGCAGGTCTATGTTAAGACAGATTGCCACTGCATGTGGTTGTGTCTGCTGTAGCTAGATGGGAATCTATTGAACATTCAATATGTTTTAATATGCTATGAGAAATCAGAAACTGTATAAGAAATCAACCACAATTACAGAACATCCTATCTTGTGAACAGATGTAGCATAGTCCATCTGAAACAATTTTATAGTTACGAAAAAAAACAAAAAACTTTTTTTTAATTTTTAATACTACTTTCAGAGTTCAGTCTCAGTTTTTGTGATTTATAATAAATAATACGTCGTGTGGGGGGGGTGTCTTCTTAAAACATTTTATCATTTTGCACTATTGGAGCAGACAGAACAGCTCTGCTTTATTTTGTGGTCCTCTCGACTGCACAAGATGACATCTCTATACCAATAAGAGACACCTTACGTATGACACACATAATTCCTCAATAAACTAAATAAGTGACATTAAGTGTTACAATCTGTCCGGAAATGATATCTGAGGCCCAGTAGCCCCCCATCAGGTTTCAAAATGAGTATTTATGGACCTACCTTCCGAATGGTGGGACAGGGTGAGAAGGCTTACACATGATGCTCCTATCCCAGATCCAAACACTGTGATTCTATGAGGGTCCCCTCCAAAGAAGCCAATATTCTCACTGATCCATCTCAAAGCTTGGATCTGGTCCAACAGTCCATAATTCCCCTTCGCAGCCTGATCTCCAGTACTTAGGAATCCTAAAAAAAAAAAAAAAATGGTATTTAATTTACTAAATATTCTCTGTCTTGGGAAATTATTTAGTAGTTTTAGCCACAAATGAAGATTTGAGTTTCTAGATTGACAATGTCTTATAACTGAGTTCTTTTTTTCAAATTGCTTTTTGCTACAAACACAAGGGGAGAGGGGGTAGTCAGTAAATCTTAAGAGTGGCAGATGTAAATAATACTACATTTGAATCATTAAAATTAAGCCCTTTGGGTAAGTCTCATGACAAAGCATCTTTTACATGTATTTTTGTCTTTGGAAGTGTATAGAACACAAGTCATATTCGTATTAGCCTAGTTGAATTATGTCTAATGAGAAAACACAGAACAGGTGTACAATTTTTGTTATAACACTGCCTTATAATCTTATATATTAATTGCGTTTGTTGCCATTTCTAGAGATGATTCAGTGAAGTTGTATTAAAGGTAAAACCACCCATAGAGTTTTGGCTGTATTTGTGATTTTAATTTCCTTAAATAAATACACCTTTGGCACTCAATCCACCTAGGTTTAAAAACCAGTAAAGGTTACATCTGTGTTACTGCAGAAAGGAAAGAAAAATGATTGGCACTGGGCTTCAAGCACTCAACCATACATTATGAGTTAAACTTGAAGAAAAGTCAAGTACAGAAACATACATAAGTGTTTTTTTTTATCAATGGCTGACCTAGACATCAACTGGCTGTAAACCTAAAACTGATTTCTTGGATGAATAGGTCAAAAATACAGTTAGCCTAAACTGATATTCCAGACAAGCAGACACCACCACAGCAGTATAAATCATTCTCCCCATCAAGCACACAAATCTGCCCAAAGACAGAAACAGAGGCACAAACCGGGGAGTCAAGATCTGATAATACTGTTAAAAATTGTACTGATGTCATCAATGGCACACTGCAGAGCCCTGGAGGGGAAACTAGTCAGTCATATGGACAGGAAATCATCCCAGAGTTTGAAGCAGACGGCCAGCCATCACCATCTGAAAATGCTTGCCATGTTTGTGATCTGCCTCTAAGCTGTGCTCATCTATGTGAAATGTGTGACAAGCCTGTGCATATCTTCTGAGAGGGGAACAAAAAAAAAACACCACCACCAACAACAACAACACTGGAATGAAAGGACACAGCTCATTGTAGATGATGCACTATGGCAGATGCTAAGCTTAGATGTTAATGATGATTAAACCAGCAAAGGCATGTGATTCAGCTCTGCATACCATCAGATATGACCAAGGGCTGAGACTAAGGCAAGAACACAATAGACCCTCACCCGTTTAGTACACATGAAAGAATCCATACAGCTGTGTGTTGCTTAGCACAGATCCCAATACTGTAATGTCTATTTACGTAAGCTGAAAAAGTAATTTGCAGTGCTTTGGCACCAGTTTTGATTTTTAAAACTACACTAGTTCAGGCGAATTACCATATTTAATTGATCAGGTGCCAAGAATTGGAGCAATCAAGCCCATGTTATATCCGCACAGATCTGCTTAAATAAATTTCCCCCACGACAGCTGCCGGCACAACTCCCCACAGGTAACTAATTACAGACCTGTAATCTCCGGTGACACTCATTAATGCATTAACACTCTGGTGCTAAATGCAGATTGCTCTCATTCCTGGCACCTGGTCGCTTAAATAACATACCTAAACTGGGGTAGCAAAACTATATAACCCAAGCTTATGGACCACATCTGCAACCACACACAACCTTCCTAGATAGAGGTTTGTCTGTCTGGAATATTTCAATTTTAGCAATTAAATGTCATATTAGTTGCCCCCGTTGTTGCCCCCAACAAAGGTGTCACACTTTCACGTCATTTTAACATAAGGATATCGATGACACAATACAAAGATGACTTCGATCTCTACAATTACAACAGAACAGCAAGATGGCACTTTTCAAGGTATGTGAGATTTAGTTGAGCTTGCAATATATTCAATTATAAATCACCTAACATAAAGCAACCAATCCCGTTACAACATTGTAATGAAATCGTAGGTGAAAAAAGAAAAATAAATAAATAATATAAATATATACAAACTGTAAAATGTGTGCTTCTGTTAACAAGCCCACAACAGACTCCAGTCAGCATTTGTTTATCCAACCCCTCCCATCACAAGGTTCCTCTGATGGATAAATAGAAGTGACAGTTTTATGAAACATAAACTAATTACGATGCTGAACCAGAAAAAAAAAAAAACCCTGAATATCTAACACCATTATACCAGAAATAATCATGAAAAGCACATACATTTGTATAAAAATGTAAATTTCCAAACATTACATTTACAATAACAGCCATACAGTTTATTCTGCAGTACTGGAAAACAACATTCACAGTACAGTTCTGTACTGCGCTGCATTTAAATGGTATTTCAAGCACTGAAAAACAATTTAAAACAGCATACTTTCAGCTTGCAACACTGAAACCTATAATTTAAAAAAAAAACATAAAAAAAGACCATTGTACAGCTAGCACTTGTTTTTATTTTATCACATGCAATATAAGCTCCAATACAGCACTGCAACTGTTCAGTTAGTTAACAAATAAAAAAAAAATTTGAATGGCTTTTCAACAGGTAAAACCAATATAATAAGCAACAAACAAAAATATCAATAGGCTACAGCTCATTCCTGCTGCTTTTAACCCAGGTGCATGTGTTTGGTCAGATATTGAAGGTTAATAACAAGCAATATAGTGCTGATGTAACAACAACAAAAAAAAAAAACTCTGAAGAGTCTGAAAAAGCACGTGAGGGTTATATGTTGCATTTTATAAATCGGATTTATCGGTTACTGCGCTCACCGAGGGGTAAATGAGAGGTGTTGACTGTAGAACAATTTCATGAATATCAAACTGTATTTAATTATTTTGGGTTAGCATATTGGATTTTCTCATTTAATAAATTAAAACAATTGCTTAAAACACTCTGTAAATAACTCCTGGGTTAATGTTTGTGAATTGGGCCCAGTATGTTCTTAATTTTATAATACACCTGTAATTCAATTGTTGTCATTAATATCCTAAATTAATTCCTTGCAGGACTTTTTTTCTAAACTTTGGCATGGTGATGGAATCAAACACCAAATGTATTAAGTTTTATAATCATTAAATGGGATTTAACCAAGCTTGTGACCTTCGCAAAGTCAGACAGCTTTATTTTTCAGTAGCTTAATAAGATGGGACTTAATGTTCCTTAAAGCCTTATTGTAATCAAATATGAAGCCATCCTTCGATTGATTTAATTATCAAAAACTCAAACAATTGGTCAGGAACTTTTCTTTTAATTAATTTGCATAATGTATAAGAACTAATGATGTGTGGGAGTAATTTGTCATTAAATATTTTAACAGAAGAACAAAATAATGAATGCCTAATCTATGAATCATTTTAGAGAAGAAAACGGAAATTCATAAATGTACTGTAAATATAAAATAAAGGTCTTCATCTCTTTTAGGTTTGGCAAAAAGATCAATAACTTTATTTTCTGTTCCCGGTTCACATTCCCTTGTTTTTTGCATTTTAGTCACTTTCATGTTCTACATCTAATAGTCCTTGCCACTATCTTCACTTACAACAGACACTTTTGTCTGTGCAAGTGTGATTTCAAACTCAAACCCAGAGGAACTCACGACAACATTCCCACAATATGAGAGACTAAGCGTAACAAAAGAATAAAAACCAAATCCAATTACCTATTTTACAATCAATTGAATCTCGTTCTCGAACAAGTATCAATTAGGAAGAAATGTTTTAAGTGGCATAAACAACTCAAAGCGTTGAATCCATAAAAAAATAATCCACAGTTTCTCGTGCCTCAAAACAGTGAATTATTTTTACTGATTCAACACTTATCGTTGTTTATCCCTTACTTAAACAACTGAATACACACAGTAAATCAATATGTATTCTTTAAAACAGACACAATTCCAGCCAGCATTATGCAAAGTAACCTCTACAAAGAATACATGAGCAAATATTTTATATAAAAACATGCATTGTTTCAATATTATTACTTTCAGATTTATTTTAACTCGACAACAGGCAAATAAACATTCAGTTTAATATTCTTTGTCAGTGTTGAGCCCCAAGGGTTAATGTGTAAACTTGACTTCTCTAATGATATTTAATATTGATCATGACTAAGTAATAGTATTTCATAAATCTAATAAAAAATAGGCTACCAAATGTCACCCACTACAAGCATCATCTTTTAGCAGTCTGGCCAGTAATTAACTGCATATAAACTCATTCCATTTCCTCCATTACAGCCTAATGAAAAAAGATGGTCAGGGTACCGGAATGGCACAGCTGAAAGGTCGGAAAGGACAGGAAAGGTGATGACGCAATAACAGAACCATCCTGGCCTCTTTCCAGTGCTCTGCTCAGGCCTCCCCACGGGTGCCAGATAACAACGCAGCCTGTGTGTTCCTCCTCTCTGACAGAGGCCCACTCTCTCTATTGAAAGCAATCCACACAATCGCAGCGTTGACACACTCACAAAACACGCAACAAAGGGCTCAGCCTACCACTCCCGAGCAGAACAGATTCAATAAGGCAGCCCCGGGTTGATGTGGGGGAAGGGGAGAGACAGCACCTCCTACACATAATGGCCTAGTGTGTTAATTCCATGATGGGCTGTGAACACCCCTGCGGTCTCTCTCTCTCCGCAGAGAGGAGGCATTCCCACCGGATTGAATCAGTTTTAGGTCATGTTTTCTGCATTCCAATACCAAGCCTGTAAGCGCTGAAAGAAACCAATTGCTAGTTTGTAAGGCAGAGGGGTCTACTGCACACTGCTCAGTAATGCCACACAAAGCATGTGAGCTTAGAACAAGGGGGGTATTTTATTAGACTACAGATATTGAATTGCATCCATTTCTAACCAAGTACTTACTGGGGCCTATTATCAAAGTTGTTTACTCTTTTTTTGAAAGGAGAACATTCCATCAACTGACAGTTGCTTAAACGAGCTTATATATGTGAGTCATTGGTTCTAGTTCTGTTTTTTTCAGACTGGAGTAATGCTTTATAAATAGACAACACTGTTATTTCTATCAATGACACTAGGTTCAAACTATTGTCTATTTTCTATTCTCTGTGCAGAAATACAGCTACTTTGCCCCACTCTAGGGTTTACTGGCTGGTGAGAGCAGTTTAGATTCTCAGATTTTCATGGCCTTTATGCTTTGCAGAGATGCTTTAACACCAAAGACACTGCTGAGAACCTGGGAAGTACAGCAGTATTTTAACAGTTTTACCATGTTTTGTACTATGCTTGTACCATAGTTGACCCTGATTTCCCATATTTATTAACATGCTTTACCATACTTTCACTATGATTTATTACACTTTGCTCTTCTTTTACTATGGTACACTTTTATAAGTGAATGCATCAAGCCAACCATGGTTTAAGCACTTTGTAAGACTTATATGCAGCTGTACATGCATTGATTAGCAGACTGGATTCATAATGATAGCGTCTGTTGTTTGCTGTCCGAATTGCCATTTGTAGAATAGGAGTGGGAGGTATTCAGCTCATTCGTTGGCTCTACGAATGCTGCAGTTTTCCACATATATTACATTTGTCAATTGTTCAGTAAGGCCTAGCCTCCTCTCATTCACCTAAATAAATCACCTCTCACTCACCTAAATAAATCCCTCTCTGCCAGCAGTGTGGTGTTTACTTATTGGATTTGTAGCTGAATGACAGGAAATCTAAATGTTCATATTAGTTGCGGTTCATTTTATTGTCTCAAATTCTAGCAAGAATCTGTATCTCTTTTTGCTTTAGTTTTCTGTATGTTCTGTGCATGATATCATTCATTCTGTAACCACTGCCATCTGAGACAGGGTCAAAATGACCCACACAACCTAATGTACCTCTGTAGTCAAGGACTGATGGGTTTGAGTGGTATTTACCTAAATTAATGATTAACTCTCATCCTACATACAAAATTTCAAAAGGCAATGGGCAGGGGGTGCTCGGTAACAGGAAAGCTATTTTGCAACGAGTCATGAGGAACAAAAAAAAAAAACACCTACATGTACGAATAAGTGAGGGAACAGTGTGAAGAAACCTTGCTACCTCAGATACCTGACTGACAGTCCCTGTGCCAGCTGCACATTGTGGCCTCATTCAATCAACAATGATGATCAAGAGCTTCAGTAGAATGGGGCAGGATGACATTGTGAAGAGATATTTGCATCTACTGTAAGTATACCAACCAGTATAACAAAACTATTTTTGATCACGCGATGTCCCCCTTTTTTTTTTGCGCTGACTCAAATTAAACTCTTGGAAAAGTTGATTGTGAAACAAGATCACGTTAGTTTTTCTCCCGTAGCTTGATTGATACTATGATTCTGTTTCATTGATAATAACAGCTCCTTATTTTTAATTCAAACAGAATGCAAACAGACAGAGAAGTTAAATTGATTTAATTAAATACTAATTAAGAGGAAACTATTATTTGCAAAACAGGTTATAACATTTTTGCAACGAGTCATTAAGATTTTAAATCCGGGAAAAGCAATTTAACTGAACTCGCTTTTTGTGTTCGGTTTGAATTAAAAATAAGGACCTGCAATTTTTTTTTTTTTTTTTTTTTTTACATTATCAATAAAACAGAATCAGTCTCAATCAAGTTACGGGAGAAAAAAAATGAAAGTGAACTTGTTTCACAATCAACACTTTTCCAAGAGTTTAATTGAATGGAGTAGGCTCAAAAAAAGGGACATCACGTGATCAAAAATAAAAACCAAAAACAAAGAGCCCTTCCTACTTTTCTGAACAGAACTTCACTATATTTGTATGGTATGCAGAAGTGATAATAAATTGGTCGATAAATCACCCATGCGATGAAAAGACCATCAGGAAGAAAAGATTTAAAGTCTGGTGTTATTTAGACCATTATAATGTACCCTAATGTGATCTAAAATCAGTCATTATAAATGATAAAATGTGCACATTATGGTTTTATTTATGTATTTTGTTGTATTGGTTGGTACACTTACAGTAGATGCAAATATCTTTTCATTTTCATCCTACCCCTGCCCCATTCTACTAAAGCTCTTGATCATCATTGTTGATTGAATGAGGCCACACTATGCAGCTGGCAAAGGGACAGGTATCTGGTAGAAAGGTTTCTTATCAATGAAACAGAATCATCGTCTCATTCAAGTTACGGGAGAAAAAAACTAAAGTGATCTTGTTTCCCAATCAAGAATTTAATTAACAAATGGAGTCGACTCAATATAACTTTAAAAGGGACACCACAAGACCAAAAATAAAAAAACAAAAACAAACAGCCCTAAATGTAGGGCAGTGGTAATAAAGCCTGCTGCTGTTTAGATCCTCAAAAAAAGCATTACAGTGATGAAGGCAAAGTTTAAACTTGCACACTACTAGATGTGCTCTGAAATATACATTTTAGGCACATTTTATGCATTGGTTCCTAGGTCCTAAATCTAGGTTGACAATTCTTAGTAGGAGTGACTGGTCATTCCTTAGATGACACAGAGACTCAGAATGGTGCCCATTGTAAACAAATAAAGCTAACCTAGTCCTTTTTTATTTTTTAAATCCAGGTTGTGGTACATTGGAACACCTATGTTAGATCCTAGCTTCCTGAAGGGTGGTCCTCTACACATCACAATACTCATCCGTTATTGAAATTAGCACACTGTTTGTGGCTGATGTAAATTGCTGGTCGAAAATTAATGATGAGGTTTGAAGAAAGAGACATATACTGTATATTCCTGGTGGCTAATTTTTTCTCTTAGTACACATATCACAGATACAAAAATAAAAAAAACAGTGTCTTTGGCTTTAATACTTAGGGAGTGACCATGGGCTCCGAGTAGTGTTATTAATCAGAGCACTGGGTGCAAGTCCTCGCAGCGAAGGCAAGATGGATGGAGTGTGTGCGCAGTGATGTCACCCTGACGAATTGCCCAGGGTTGTTGGCTTCGACTGGAACATCGCTTCTCATTTCAATTAGTTTCAAGCTGCTCCATTCCTTTTCCTGACATCAAGCATCTTAAAGCAAATTTATTTCCTTTAATAGGAATATTGGTATTGTACCGCCTTATGTTAACTTGGAATTAACTACCATTAACATTCTAACGCCTCAACCTTCCTAACCATTATTACTAAAACAATGAATTACTTTTGTAAGCCTGTGAATTAAGTTAATAAGACGCTTGACTACAAAGGGTTCTTATTCAAATTTCCATTCAGTACAAATTCAATTTATCTGAGAATTTATATTTTGAAGTGCACCAATATTTCTTCAGAAGAAAGCTCAAAATCTCTTTTACTGCATCACATGTATATAAAAAAAATTACAGCCTTACTTTCTGCATCAATACTGTAATACTACCATAATTAGAAATGTTATTTATCACCATTAATGTTAAGAGTTAAGAGAGAATTCCATGCTGGTTTTGTCATTCTGTTCTAGATGATGATTAAAAAAAAAAAAGCAATTTGCTAAATGGTCAAATGTAATAAAATAATTCCATAAACCTTTACTTCAATCACCCTATTAGAACTGAACTGAGCTGATTTGATCTGGGAGGACTGAAAAGCTAACCGGATATTATACTGAAAATCTTGACAGAAAAAAAAGCAATGGGGTTCATATGTATCAACCGTTTGCGACGGCATTAAGGACATAGCACCAAGTTTACGCCAGACTTAAAATTGCCTCGTATGTATCATGACACTTTTGGCAAGTTAAGGCCGTGTTAGCACAGCCAAAATGTGCTCCACCATGCAATGAACTCCGCCGCTCATTAGCCATGCACTCTAAGGCGTGTCAAGCCTTAATTATATGCAATTGTAGGTGGGGCTCATTTGTAAATTAAGTCTGTGATATTAAAATTAGATTTATGAGGCAGCAGAACAGCTGTGCCGGCTCTAAAAGGGTCCACAAATAAGTCTGATTTCAAATTGGTCTTATTTGGGGGCAAATAAATAAAAAAGCAGCTGATAGGAAAGAGTATGGCAGCAGTCATAACGTATTTCTTACAACGGAGACTGCAGGCTCCTAACCTTCCTGAACAACCCAGGAACAGAGGAAGAGTACTGAGAAGAAGGGAGAGTATTTAGTGTCAGCATTACCTATTTTGATCTCCCTGAGGATGAAATTATAGCTCGATACCGGCTATTTCATTAAGTACAATTGTTTGTATTCGTCATATAATAAACTTGGTTCATTAAGTTATCCTTTTCATTATGTATATTTGGTTTTAGACACTTGGTCATCTTGGGTAATTTCTGCCTCTCCAGATGAGCTACCTATTGTTCAAATGACGTAGCCCATTTGGAGAGGAGGTGCTATTTTTCAGATTAGTCTATTAATCTGTGCTACCGGTAATCCCATTTAAGCATATAAATGTGGCAGTTTACGCCATGCCTCATTAATTTTGTGCCAGTTAATACATTCAATGGGGTAAAATTTGTGCCGTGGCAGAGCGCTACTTTACACTCCGCCCATTTAGCGTTGCGTCGTTCAATCTTGATACGTGTCCCCCAGTGTCATTAAAAACATTGCAATACCCCTATTATCCCTCTGTGTAAGCATCCCAGAAGACTGTAATGTGCAGTAGTGGAGGGACGTGCAAATACATACGTGTGTGTTTTATAATCTCAGGGTATACTGAGGATGTCTGTCTGTATGCCTTACATGTTCACATATATAGATAACGTCTTACCCAATTGTGATGTAACTGGCTTATTTATCAGACTATGAGGTAAATAGATGTTGTCTGTCGTATAGAGAATAGAGAACCAGTGCTAATTACATTTTTTTTAAAATTATTTTTACATGAGTATGCAGGTCATGGTGATTTACTTGTTTATGCTACTGATAGCTCTAATTTTGTATTTCCAGCCTTGGCAGGGGTATGAATGTCACTGACATGGTTATTTTGAGCTCTGTTTGACCTTCCCTGACGGAATGAAAACTCACATATATCCAATTCCAATGCACTTCATGCATAGCTATCTGTCTGTTCTGAATTCATATGATATATGCTATTAATTTGGAAGTGAGGAAGAAATTGTCTTATTTAGACAGAGCACATTCCCATAGAGTGCTGCTGTTTTGGACTTTCCTTGAGTCATTATGAAGATTTATACATTCTGTGTACAGAATGTAGATTGATCAACTGAATATCTTACTGCTGAGGTATTAACAGTACACTGTTCATACCTAAGCATATCAATACATGTAACTAGTTTGTCTAGATGTTAAATTAGATCACTGTTTATGAACACACTGTATGCAAAACTTAGAAAGATTGACTGTTGACATATTGACAATACAAAGTACCCACCTATTTTATATACATATCTATCTTTGTTTTATGTAGTTTCTTTGTATTGACATATAGCTTGCAGAGCATAGAGAAATGCAAGTGAGGCTAGCTCAAATGCGTATTTAAGCACAGTGTGGAAACAGACCCAAACCAGGTTTGAATGGGAGATGCATACCGCAAAATATTTGTATCTGAGATTACGTTATTCCCGATACAAAATTGAAAATGTAAGCACTGATTAACAACTGGAACTCATAGGAGACTAAACATGCTTGTAATTTTCCATTCAACAATAGACCTAGTTACAAGCTTAAAAAAACCCCACATAAAACATATTTTACAGGCTTCTCATAACATGTAATTATATAATATCCATAACATTAAAGACTCAATATTAAGATTTATTTTAGCATAGTTGTGGTCAGGAGTTTAGAGACCATACTCTGTGTTCTGTCTTAAAATGAGAGTGGACTAGTGGAATAGAATAACGGGGCAAATGGGAGCAATAACCATACAGCCTTAAAAGCTGTTCCCTGGTATAAAGGGACACCTTTATATATCCTGCAATCTTACATTGAGTTTAATAGAAAATAACACAATAAAAATATAATTTTACTGTAAAATCCACATCTGTATATACATTATAGGAGTCCAATGGATTAAAAACTAGAAAGATTGTATGTACTTTTTCATTATTTGTTCATTGCAAAAACGCTATATATGTATGTATGTCACTATTAGAAATGTGTTTTCCCTGGTTGAGCAGATACAGCGGTTAAGCAACAGACAAAAACATGACAATGGATTGCACACACAGTTTACAAATGAGAGGAGGCCATTCGGTCCATCTTGCTCGTTTGGTTGTTAGTATCTTATTGATCCTAGAAACTCATCAAGCAGCTTCTTGAAGGATCCCAGGGTGTCACCTTCAACAACATTACCGGGGAGTTTTCCAGACCCTTACAATTCTCTGCGTAAAAAAGTGCTTCCTATTTTCTGTTTTGAATGCCCTTTTATTTAATCTCCATTTATGACCCCTGGTCCTTGTTTCTTTTTTTAGGTCGAAAAAGTCATTGTCAATACCTTTTAGAATTTTGAATGCTTGAATCAGATTGCCGCGTAGTCTTCTTTGTTCAAGACTGAATAGATTAAATTCTTTAAGCCTGTCTGCATACGACATGCCTTTTATACCCGGAAAATTCTGGCCGCTCTTCTTTGCACTCTTTCAAGAGCAGCAATATCCTTTTTGTACCGAGGTGACCAGAACTGAACACAATATTCTAGATGAGGTCTTACTAATGCATTGTAAAGTTTTGACATTACTTCCCTCGATTTAAATTCAACACTTTTCACTATATACCCGAGCATCTTGCTGGCCTTTCTTACAGCTTCCACACATTGTCTAGATGAAGACATAAACTCCTAGGTCTTTTTCATAGATTCCTTCTTCAATTTCAGTATCTCCCACTTGATATTCATAATGTACATTTTTACTGCCTGCGTGCAGTACCTTACACTTCTCTATTAAATGTAATTTGCCATGTGTCTGCCCAGTTCTGAATGCTGTCTAGATCATTTTGAATGACCTTTGCTGCTGCAACAGTGTTTGCCACTCCTCCAATTTTTGTGTCGTCTGCAAATTTAACAAGTTTGCATACTATACCAGAATCAAAATCATTAATGTAGATTAGGAAGAGCAGAGGACCTAATACTGATCCCTGTGGTACTCCACTGGTTATCTCGCTCCATTTTGAGGTTTCTTCTCTAATCAGCACATTCTGTTTTCTACATGTTAACCACTCCCTAATCCATGTGCATGCATTTCCTTGAATCCCTACTGCGTTCAGTTTGAGAATTAATCTTTTATGTGGGACTTTGTCAAAGCTTTCTGGAAATCTAAATAAACCATGTCATATGCTTTGCAGTTATCCATTGTCGATGTTGCATCTTCAAAAAAGTCAAGCAGGTTAGTTAGACATGATCTCCCTTTCCTAAAACTATGCTGACTGTCTCCCAGGATACTGTTACCATATAGGTAATTTTTCATACAAGATACATTTTTCAACAAGAAATCTTTATAAATTTTTAGTACTTCTTTTTAGGTCTATCTTAAACAGCAATTTGAGCACAGTGAAGAGCCTTGCATGTCAAGGTAAGATTAGCTACATTTATTTATTAGCTTTCAAGTTCTTTAAGTGTGGTCTGCAGTGCATTTACTTGCATACAGTACTGAAGACAGCAACTCTTGCACATACTGCACTCTTACAATCTTTGATAAATTGCTGGCATCTGTCTGGCATCACACTGTTTGACAGAAAGGATGAAGCGTTGCAAAAGACCACCTCAAGATAAAGATTTTATTTTTCTGAACATGACAAAGTGCTAAAAAAAAATAAGTTTGGAGCCTAGAATCTATTTCTGCACAGATTGCTGCTCTGCAGGATTTGTTTACAGTATATGCAGAATTGTTCTCCATTGATGACAGTTTTACCGAAAGTCAGATTATTTTGCAGTATGTTTATCTATTGAAGTTGTGGTTGGTGAGCTGCAACAGTGAACATGTTGTAATTAACAAGAAAATAAAGAAATAAAAGGAATGAAAGATTTTATTGTAGATATACAAGTGTATGTCTATTCCCCTGTTGAGCAACCCCAGACTAACATATTGGTTTTTGAATTAACCTCCCTATCTTTGCTGTAGGCCAAATTGGATTCATGCAAAATTAGGTTAAGTCATTTTAAAAAACTGCAAAGCTTTTTTTTTCATTCATTATTTTATTATGAGAGTGTCTGGCCTCTATAAATCACATTTAACTTCAGAATAGTTCACTCTAAAGAACACTATCTAAACTACCAACATACCCAAGGTAGTTATTGAGCCTTTTGTATTGAAGAACTCTTACCAAATGATCTTCAATACAGTTTAACTTAATTTTTTAGAAATAGTAAAATAAACCTAATAAATGTAATGACAAACAAGTTGACTAGAAGATTTGGTGTGTTTAATAGGTATGGATAATGCAATTGAACTACAAAAGCAATGCAGTGATTCTGTACTAAGGGGCAACGTGGAGCTGCAAAGGTAAAAGCCATTGGCAAAAATGTGGCACAGTGATCATACTTTGGTAATTGAGAAAATGATCACTTTATATCCACTTTGTTTTTGTTTTCCATTTTGAATTATATAGTATGCCATCCTAATATTTCACTTTTAAAAAAAAAACACCTGCACCTATGTGAATGTGGCCATGTTCCTGTTATGTGTCTAACTTGATAATGACGTCACGCTTAATATGGAACCAAAAGAGAGCTACAGTATTTACTATCTCCATAGCTACTGCATTTGTCTTATTTGAGCCAGTGCAACCAAATAGCAATGTCAGGTTTATTTCCCTCTTAATATGTAGCATAGATGAAACCTAGGGACAGCTCAGAGCGAATCTCATTACGGCATCAGATGGAGTTCTTTTTGTTTTAGAAAGCAATCCAATAATACAAGGCTTCAAGGTTGCCACCAGCCCAAGGTCATGGTTTAGCACTAGTTGTATATTTGCCCAGCCAGACAGATTCAACAAGAGAATAAAACTGCTTATCTAGACATCATAAGAACTATTCCAGGTACTGCTTTTACTACTGTAATTGGTGCTTGTTTAACCCTGCATGTGTGCATTAATTACATTTTCTACAGCAGAGGGCAATTATAAAGTCCATGGTCTGCTTTGTAAGGCTGCTTTTGAAAAAACAATTCGAAGGATGCCAGTAATATTATTGGCTCCTATTTTCTTGTGTGTATCTGTTGGCTTTTTGCTTGTGTTTTATACTTTAATTCTGATTTTAAGTACAACACAGTAAATAATAATAATAATAAAAAAATCATACTACTATATTGTTCTCTTTGAAATATCTGCACATTTCGAACGGAGGTATAAATACAAGCAAATACAAGGGGCGGTAGTGATAATACTGCTAGCATCTCAGTGACAAATGGAGTCCATATTAATCAATGAATGCACTGTATACAATAGGTGTCAGTTACAGTGCACCTGTGTGATCCATTATTATTATTATTATTATTATTAATTTCTTAGCAGACGCCCTTATCCAGGTCGACTTACAATTGTTACAAGATATCACATTATACATTATTTCACATTATACAGATATCACATTATTTTACATACAATTACCCATTTTTACAGTTGGGTTTTTACTGGAGCAATCTAGGTAAAGTACCTTGCTCAAGAGTACAACAGCAGTGTCCCCCACTGGGGATTGAACCCACAACCCTCCGGTCAAGAGTCCAGAGCCCTAACCACTACTCCACACTGCTGCCCTGGCAGGACCTAGAAGCTTGTTGCCCATCATTTTATCACTTCTTCTGTTTCATTCATTTCAGCGAATAGCAACAAAATGGCCTATTGACCGACCTGTATTTACTGTAGGTGACAGACATTAAAGGCTTCCATCACATAAAACTTTTTGCAAGACATAGATGAAGAGCTTTTTATTCTATTCTAGCATTAATCTAGCATTTGGACCGTACATGCCACATACATACAGTGTTAACCACTCATCTTTGTTATAAATAAACATTCTTGGGGTCTTATATCTTCCTTTGAAAGACATGTCACAGACTAATTGTTAAAAATGAAGTTATTGTACAACCTGCCCTTGGAAAACCTGAAGGACTATCAGGCAATACAAATTGCCTCCTGCGAGATTGTAATTCTAGCAATGTTGGCAGATGCTGACCAAAAGCCACTGAGTTCAATTCTAAGAACTGGATTCCCAAAGCCCACAATAGCTGTACTGAGACCTACGTTCATTAGCAAATTCTAGAAACAAGTCGTAGAACATATTTATTCGTAATACATTTCATTTCAAACGGATGTTATTCACACTCATCTGACCTTTCATTTTGCCAGACAGTGTACATGAATACGAATTCATAATTTTCATATGAATTTTGACTTCCAAGACACAATATTATTCAGGTTTAGATTTTCTTATCAGGCCCTTCATGTGTGAAGCATAATGAGCTGTACACATACTCATCATTTCAAGTGTGAATTTGTGTGGGAGTCCATACATCAGTAGGCAAATGAAGGGAGCAATTATGTTAGTGAGTATCTGTGTGGGTAAAAGGCATAACTGCGAGTGTGAGGTTGCATCTGTGTTCATCTTTATTTAGGGTTGTATGAATATGTGCACGTGTGGGTTGTGTGTTAATATTGGTTTAAGTGGAGCCTCTGCCAAATCCACCAACACCAAGCACAGATAATAATAATTTCCTCATAACACAATAAAAAGGTCAAGGAACATAATATTATATATATAATAAAATAATGAAAATACAATTTTCCTTTCCGAATATATATATTGTTATTTGAGGTTCTGATTTCAAGTTCCAAGCAGCTGAAATGAAGAACCAGATCTCAATGCAATTATCATAATGACAGTGGTCAAATCTAATGATGGATTCCTTAATGGTGCAAAATGGATCTTCCAATGTCTGCATAATTTAATAAAGACAAACTGAAATATGGTTTAAGAAAAACAATCTGTCAAATATAACAGTGAGATACAGAGTGGTCTGCAGCCTGTTAAAACTGCAAAATCTATACTGTGTGGACTCGTTTTGACATACAGCATGTTCTCTGGTTATTGATCAAGAGGGAAGGCTGCTATCATCTCATCATTATTCATTTCCAGCTCTGTTTTCAATCATTTCCCTGGCTCGATTTCACAACTGATATTAACTCAGTTATGGTCTGCTTTGGCTGCCTGGTATGATGGGGGACAAAATTCCCATTTCTCTTTTGGTGTCTTGAACTGACATCTCGGAATACAAACACCTATGCACAGGCAGCTGGGTGATGCTCAGCACATCCGCATGAGGAGACATGCATTGATTCACTGGCTGAACGAAATGCACACTGGAATACGAGGCTTCCCTTTTTATAGCTTTCATTCTTCCCTACATTGTGAGGCACTGGAGCTTCCGAAGCTGCACAAAATATGCTGTTTCACGAGGAAGAGTGTAAAGAGTGATGAACCTATGGGATTGTGACAGGGTAGCGTCACAGCCCAGGCTGGCTACTGTCAAGAATGAGACCCAGAGACAGAAAGCTGCAGTTTAAGCACTGGTGTGAGCGGTTATTAAACAAAAAACACAAAACACAAGAACAAAATAAACTGGCACGAGGGCCAAAATACAATGTTCCAACAAAAGAATAAATCACTTGTAGGCTGGACATTAGCCTTCACTACAGAAACACAACAATACAAAAATCACAGCACAAACCCACTGTGTTGGTTGGCCAAGGTGATCATCCACCCTATTTTTTTTGCTTACGCCTTTGCTTAGGTACACTATAACACTTTTGCTCTGTATCACCCCAGTTGCTAAACGGACCCATAGTCCACATGGTAGGAAGTAAAGCATCCTGCTATCTGACAAATTAAAACATGCTGTTTCTTCCTAGGCACTACCCAGCATATCCAAACCCTTGTTTAATGCTCTCTTTGTCACGGCATCTGGGCACAGTATGGTGTGTGTGTCACTTTGAATACTTTTCCTACCTCTTGCTAACTTCGCCCCAATCCCCTTACGTTCCCAATGTGAAACAGTGATTTGTAGACAAACTGCACACAGCTGTAAACTTACACACCTGTTTGGGTAATCTGCTGCTGGCCTTAGCCACTCTGCTGAGATTGCAGCCCCAGCACCAGCGATTAATCTTCTAACAAGACAGAAAGCAGCAAGCGCTCCTTACAGAGCAGATATAAATCTTCTTTGACAGGAACTTCACAAACATGCGTCAGTATATATTTACACTGCCTTGACTCCACTATACCAACCCAACAAGGCTGATGATAAACAAGCTCCTTTATTTCCAGATATTGGGGAGTCTTTGGACTGTACTGCAAGTCATTTCAATTCTCCTGATGCTTCACTCAAAGTACTGCAAGCTTTCTTGGGGGGATACAATGCTGAATAACACAAACCCTGGCTCTTGCAAATTAATTTAACTTGCTGGACAGCTTGTTTCCAAAGAAAGAACATTCTCTCACAGAAAGCTGGATGTAATCTACTAAGAAAACATTCCAACGCTGGAACTTGTGAAAGTTGGGATGAATACACACTCTTGAGCCAGCTGTTTTGCACCAAATCTACACAAGCTCGGAAATAAATTCCCATATTAAATGTTTTCAGGAGTCATGATCTAAAGACTGAAATTAAAAGGGAGAAAATGTATTGTATGGTGATATATTTATACCTCAATATATCTTAAAATAAACAAATGCCTTAATATATTATAGTAATATAATTAAGAGATCTAGCATCAAACTTTTTCATATCTGATGCTGCTGGGAGTGATTTTTTATTTTTTAATTTTGGAATCTCTCTTGAATTAATTCAATCCGTCCACACTGCAGATGCAGAGCTTGATCTAGGGAAAGTAATTAGGTTTAAACTTTATTTTTCATTTATTGTACTTGTTATATAAATAGAATACTCCATACATGTTCACAGAGTGCTGAAGCTACTTCACACACAAGGAAAGACATTAACAACCATGCTATACTCAATGGAGGAATAACTGCAGTACTCTATGAACGTTCATGGTTTATCCTCTGTAAATGTTATTTATGTAAAGAAAATTAAAATGTAAGATTTACTTCGCAAACACTTCACAGTAAAAATGCATATCACTGCAACCTGGACTGAGCAGCCTCCAGCTCAGAGAAGCCAGGGAAACAACAACATATTATTATTATTATTATTATTATTATTATTATTATTATTATTTTAATACAGATGAATGACAAAGCCACTTTAAATTAGGATCCACTTGTCTTAAGCAGCCACAAATGTACAGGCCCTTCTGTGACCAGTTAATTTATATTTCACTATATATCTGAACAATACTCAAAAAGCTTAAAAGCGTCATGGGGGTAGAATTCAATATATTCAATATTAACCAAATTACATTGATGTAGCTAACACTTATGCAGGGAATTTAGTATACGGCTAGACATACAGTATAGCATTCTATTTAAATCCATGCCCATTATACATTTATTAACAAGATTTGATACAGCACATTTATTACACTTTTTATTTAACAGGGGACTCTTTACTGCCCTAATTTTTCTGAATGGTCTTTTTAAAATACATTAACGTGATGAAAACTGATGTTATATTAATACAAACTGACAAAAGCTCTTTTTCAATCAAATAATAAAACAATAACAAATGTAAAGTGAACACGGTCATATTTGCTGAAACAAACGCACAGGCTTCAATATGAAACTCTCAGCAGCTCCTATGATGTATAAGTCAGTCAGATTCAAAAGAGTCCTTTATCCCTCTTGAGAATTCTCTTCACTGGGAAAATGCAGCTGTAAATCTCACAGGTTTAGTGTTAGTCTCTGAGGTGCAGTGCTTC
Organism: Acipenser ruthenus; assembly: GCF_902713425.1. Classification (NCBI taxonomy): domain Eukaryota; kingdom Metazoa; phylum Chordata; class Actinopteri; order Acipenseriformes; family Acipenseridae; genus Acipenser; species Acipenser ruthenus. Next base: position 18,873,076 of record NC_081214.1, on the reverse strand, counting down.
TGGTGTGTCTACATCTCTTAACAGGTCCTTTAGAGTCATAGCTTATTCACTGTGATGATTATTTTATATATGGCTCAGCCTCTTGTGCTCTGTTTCTAGTTATATATATATATGGTGCAGTCAGACAGGTTTCTCCATATATGAATAAGTTAAACACAAAAAGGCAAACATTTCCTGGTGGCTCATTTTACGAAAGGCATGTGGAGTACCATTTGTGTGAGTTGCTGAGCTGTCGAGTTAGGGAAGAAAATGAACTGGGGATAGTTAATCTCTTCAGGCTTTAGCAACCACTACTGGCCAGGTGGAGACTGAGGTCCTGTAGTTTTGCAGGAGGCAAATGTCTTGACATTGGAACAGAGTTTGCCTGTTATAGTACTCCTAAGTGGGTTACATCAGTGAGCTGACATTCGAATTGGGCAGAATAAGGTAAACTTGTCCCTTGGGAAATAAACCTTACTGCATTATTTTGACAATATTAGTAACGAATTTGCCATTTCTCTACAGGACTGAGAAATTAAGTGTATAGGAGTTCTATCAACAGCAGCTTTGAATGTTCCCTGCAATGCTTCAAATGCCTGAGACAAGGTTGAAGCTTTTTGATGCTTTGTTAAAGCCCTGTGATTTTGTTGCAATCTCCACTCAAGCACAGAATAATTGTTTAGGGTTTATCCTCTGAAACACTAGCAGTTAAATCAGGCATACCAAGACATTTCCATACAGACTTGTTTTATACATGTCTCATCTCATTTTCATAGAACTATCCCCACAAACAGAAAATAAATGCCAAGTTCCTGCCTGCCATCTGGACTGATTTGAAAGTGATTTGTTTGTTTCCATCAGTGGCAGAATTCACAAAAATAAGTTCAACCGGGACCCTATCAGCTCCAGTTAGGCATTCAGGGTTGCCAGAAATCAGTATATACAAATTGCTTTGATGGAGAAAGTGACCTCATGGGCGTCCATCTGCATGAGATGCATTAAAGACAAGCAGGGTGTTGTGGAAATCAAATCAGCTGCAAGATATATTCTAAATTGACTAATGTCACAACTGGTAGAAAACAGCTCTGGTAATTGCAAACAGAATTAGAATAGCAACTGGGAATTAAATTAAAGTTTATAAAATCATAAATGGCATTCGGTTATTCCAAGTTAGAGAGTACTATTTCAAACTTAGGACAGAGCACAGGGTCCTAGAGCTGAGTAAAAGTAAGTTGAGAACAGTTCTAAATATATGGAACAGTTTACCAGATGAAGTTTGTAATGGTTTGACATGCGCCAGGTGCGGACCAGTAACCTCACGGTTCAGACATCTTACCATTCAACTAAAGAGCAAGCTGTGTAGCTGAGAGGTAAGTATAATGAAAAAAAAATAATGAAAACCATTATTTCAATATACTTTACTCTGAACGGGTAAAGTAAATATTTTCTTACAGTACATTACAGTACATGAAATCATATCCAACTGAAAGAGACACGCTGTTTATTGGAAATACAAATCTTTTCTGGTCCCATCATGTTACTGTATGAACCTACAAAAAGGTTGAGTAATATCATTATATAAGATTTTAATTATGCTGAAGAAACTCAACACAACTAAAGAATGGATTTGTAACACACTGTAGGTAGGTCCTGATATGCCAGCACAATAGTACTGATAAGACCCCATGGCACTGCAATGGATTACCACTGTTGATTGTTTTGTACCATTGTAATGCCATTGTCAATATATGGAAATTATACCACTGTGGTACCATTTTACCAATGGCTCATTGCAGCTGCCCAGTTCCATTGCCTCTTAGTACATTTGTGTGCCACAGCATAGCCGTAGCCATATAAATATATTTTGGTAAGGGCCAAGAGCATATGTAGCATCCTGTATGTCATACAGTGATAATCATTGTGCATACCATGAGCTTTTTCTGCAAAATACAAAACTGCAAATTGCACTTCTGCGTAATCATTTTATACACTGTCATTGTTCCAAGTTTCCCCTCAGTTGATCTCTGCTTTTATTAGGGTAATTGTGAAATAATGCAATTCACGCTTCTCTGGAATGAGTGCATACAGCATGCATTGAATATTTAGCTCTAAATAACTAAATGCCACCTATTTTCAGCAATCTGATTTTAGCAATTCATATTTGTTTATACTCTTCTCTTGGATTAATAACCATTTATCTGTTCAAATTCACTGGGAATTATGTACTTCAGTCTACATTTACCTCATCAGACACTGGAACAGTCTCCTTTGCTATGAAAAAGGAAGGCAATGTCAAAATACTGGAATAGAGCCAGCATGGCATGCTGGGATAGATGCAATTTATATATATATATATATATATATATATATATATATATATATATATATATATAGTAAATGACACTCACCCACTCGGGTTCGTTGCCCCTTTAAAAATTGACCCAGCACACACGAAATGGATTTAAGCGCTGGTGCGCTAATTTTAATAAATACCAAATAAACAAAAATACAAAACAAACACCTAGCTCTGTACGAGCACTAACTAAACAAACAGGAACCTAACTAATAAGCCGGACAGCTAAGCTGTTTACCGGCTAAAACAAAACACCAAAAAGAACACACAGTTACTTCCTCTTTTTTTTTTTTTTCCCTCAATACGATTGACTAAACCAACAATCGGGCTTCTTACTTCATGGCAGCCCCGAACAGACTGGCTGTCTTTCTTTTGAACCCTGCACCTGGCTCTAATTTACAATTAACCAGGTGCGGGTGATAATTAAACTAATAAAACAATTAACAGAAAAACAATTAACCAAGACAAATGTGCATTCCGCACATGTTTTTACTGCAGAGAGGTTTTAACCCCCTCCCTGCTGTCTCACAATATATATATATATATATAGGCAGCTGGCTCTTTGAGCTAAATTATATATATATATATATATATATATATATATATATATATATATATATATATATATATATATATATATAGATAGATAGATAGATAGATAGATGGACTTTAGTGAGTTACAGGAAAATAATTCCATCTAGGGTTTCTATGACGTCATAAATTACTAGACCGAAGGATAACCTTGAGATGCTAATATTAAAGAAGACGAAGTTCAGCAGTACAGTTGTTTTTTTAGTTTTTTTTAAACAGTGTTTCAGCGCTGTACAGACGTTCTATGTCGTTATCCGTTAGTGCTTCAGCTTTACTTGGATGATTGCCTTTACCTTGTTTTAATTTCCCGTTACTCTCCAGTTTCTCTGCGATTCGAGTGCACAAGCTTTACATTATTTTTTTTTTGTTTTTAACATATTCTCATTTTGTTGTGGGTGTTGTCGAGTGATTGAAAACAAAACACTTTGTGTTTAAATTGAAAGTGATGGTCTCGAGGAGTTGAATGGGTCAAAGTTCAAGTATATTATCCTGTCGAGGAATTATCACTTTTTGACGTCACTACTGTGGTATTATGCCTTTTTTCGAATGGCTCAGGATGCAAATATAGCCTTTATCCATAATTTGCCAAGGAGGAGAGTCAGCTACTGCTTAATGCGATTGGAAGTGGTAATTAAGTCCTCCCTACAGGACAGTGAAATTGACATGCTCTGGAGAGCGAATGAGTAATTATATTTATAAAGAGCAGTGATACAAGATACTCCCCTCTGTCTGGGACTCATTACACATCACTAAACAGATCCTGTTTCTGCAGCAGTGTTTTAAATCAAACGTTTCGTCAAACGCTTTATGAAAAGTTACTGTGAACTCAACTCCATTCTGTAAATAAATAATGTATCAGAATGCTGCAGCTCTTAATACGTTGAACAAAAATAAGAGAATTACTTTGGAAAAATCTTGGCCTGCAGTCATGAATTTCATCCTTCACCTCACCATAACGAATCTTCAAATGTCCGTGATGAAATCGGAAAATAAAACGTTATAAACCTAGTTGCACGTAAAAGGTTGTGTGTTAGTAGTTTAGTGAATTAAACAGTATTGTTTAATTCACAAATGGGGTTACATGTTTAAATTTTCCACTTTTAAATTACTTACAGGCCTGTTCCTTTTTTGTATACATGTATATCTTGGCCCCTGTTGTAGATATCACATCTTCATATGGCTGGTCCCTTTATTCTTACTTGGCTTTTTTGTACTTAGGAAATGTTTCTGGTAGATTATATATCACAGAATACATGTCAGCAATACAAAATTAATAAATCACGTGAGGCACATCCAGGCTTGTTTCCAAGGCTGCCGCACAAAATAACTGCATAGATCCCAGCTTGAATCTCCTTAAGCAAAGGATAATGAGCTTCTCACTCCTTACACCTTTCAATTAAATTACTGAACCAAGCAAATCTACATTGCACTCTGCATCCTTTCTTTAACAAAGCAGCTTAAAATAAACTTGAATCAGCAACCTGCATCATTTTGGTACTACAACGATTTATCGTGTGATTAAACGTACAACTCCATCATAAAAGATGTGCCTCAACTTCACTTATTATTTGCATTGGTATTTTGACTCAACTTCCCCTTCCATAGGATTTAATTGTGCGAAATGTACTCATTTTTATGCTATGAATTACATGAATGCTGTGGTTCCTTAGCAAGAAAATGCTGCAAAAAGATCAACTGCCAGGAATTTCCTGATTATAAACTTTTAAAACACAAGTAGCTACAGTATGCCATGCAAAACCAGAAAACAAATCATCAAGAAAAGGCTGCAATAGCCAGAACATCTTTGTGTGTTAATTGCAAATGGCAAATGACCAAAAAACCAAAAAAAACGATTTAATTAAAAAGCTTAGCAGAACCTATTGAGAAACAAAGCGAGTTAAAAGAAACTGATGTGTTCTGGAAAGAGAATAAGTAATTGCATTATTAGATACACCACTCTGCCTGGCGCCCATTATACATTATTAAATACTTTTCATACAGTAATAGAGTGTGAGCTAAAATGTGTCATACGTATTTAATAAATAATTACTTTCTACAGGAACATTAAAATAATCACCAGATACTGAAGAAAACTGAGTAGTAGAGGACCACTTACAGTTGGCTTAACCAAACCGAGGATAAGCTTCCAAAATATGTCCCAATATACATTTATAAACATTAAATAAATAGAAAGCAGTATCTGCAGAACTCCTTATTAAACAGCTTCCTTTGAGTGTATTGAAAATAAAATGTAATGTTTGGTACCTTCATATATATATATATATAAAAGCATGTTTTTGATTTTGTTTTTTTAGTGCTGAAAACTGGGCTCAGCTAAACTCCATTTTGATTTGCTTCCCCTGTTGCCATGACATCACACATAGGGAATCCCAGCAAGATGACTGCAGTCAGTCTGCAGCTCTTTCTCACTCAAGTAGACGTGGTGCATCTAATGCAGGCCGCGAGGTAGTTTCAGGGGGCCGTAACACATACAAAAATGTCCTCCCCCGAATGACCATGACAGAGCAATGCTTCCCAGACCGGGGGATCGATTCATTTACACACATGCTGCTGTGAGGTGCTTGGGGTTATTTCGAATGAAACACTGAAGTCAGTTTGTGCTCGTGCTAACAGTATATACCATTATACAACAAAAGGGAGCGATTGTAATGAGAAAAAAAGGCAATTATATCAATGCAGTTTATAATTATAACTTTACCATTTGCTTTTATTAAAATAAAGAAATAAATACATGCAGGCGTTCTTCATATGTGTACTTACCCAACATAAATCAAATAAACCATATCGCTCCCACTTACCTTACAGGCAGGTTTATGCTGTAGTGGTATGTCATGGGGAGGGAGTAGGGGCTTGAGCTAAGAAAGTTTGGGTTCCCCTCATCTAACACATTGTTATAGTCATTTATTGCTCTATTTCATGAATGTAGTCTGTTACTACTGCACTTAGTTTACATCAAAACGGTGTATTTATCGAATGTTATATTGGATATGATATTTCACCAACCCTGATTAGCACTAGTCTTGGACTATGTTATTTTTGGTAAGGTAGTCCAAGATTAGTGCTAATACATTTGTATTCCTATTTTTTCTTTAAATATATATCACGCTCTTGCATTTTATATAAAATTTTCCAGGCTTAGAAATATTCAAACAACTACTACTCTATAAAGAACACCGGTCACCTCTGTCACACTATAGATGTAGTACTTTCTGTAGTAGCTGTTTGAATATTAATATATAATTTAATATTATAATATAATCTGACAATTCCCAACTCTTTCTGGTTATCAGCCTGTTTTTTCCCAGAGGACAGGCTCTGCAGCTTACATTTGTTTTGTTCCTTAAATAAAAAATAAATAAATAAAAAAAAATGATCTTACCCAGAACTCCAACCCTGTAGTTAAGCGTGATGACAATGACGTTACCATAGCTTGCCAGAACACTCCCATCAATCATGTTTCCAGTGCCCTCCATGTAGGACCCTCCGTGGATGTAGACCATCACAGGTTTGGCACCAGTATCTCGGATGTCTGCAAGAGTTTGGACCATTAACACATTCACTGGCACTTTCAAATGCACAATCAAGACATCAAGGCATTGTAAAACCCATATTAGCAATATCAGATACCAGCTAGAGACAACTCTGCAGTGGGGGTTCCAGTGAACTGAGCTCCAACTGGATTTGTATGTTGCTTATTTGAATACATTTCTATCTGAATAAATAGCCTAGATAGAGATAGATGTGCATTTCCATAGCTTCAGTACATCTTTAATGTAACTAACAGTATAGCTTTTAGACAGCTTAGAAAAGGTAAATATTAATAAAACCTGTATGACTGTAACACAGAATTGTCTTTGCAGGTGGATTTTGGAAACTGAAATAATTCACAGTGAACCCCTAAATAACTGGTCCGCAAAGGAACTGGAGATTTGAGATCTATATTAATACGCATTTTGGGGGTTTACTGGTTGTTAGACCAAGTGACCACTTAGGTTATTGTAAACATAGCTTTTACTGTTTTATTCAACAAAATGGCCACACTGTGCATTTGCTTAACAGACAGGTTGGGCCTGTACTGTAGTTTATGTTTGTGACCTTGTGAATCAAAAACACTTGTGAGTTAGTACACAGGCTCTAATTCATTATATTGTAGTCAGGTTGCCATAGAAACCTGCAACAAGTAAAAAAAAAAAACTAAAGCATAGCTAATCACATGGGTTTTCCTTTTATGTATTAAAATACCCTACAGTAAACATTTGAAATATTTCACATTGTTTCCAATAAAGGACATGGTATAATGTATTTGATTATTTTTTGTATTATTATTCTCAAGTTTCGTCTTTGTCTGGTATCTGATACTGTTATTTTAAAAAGAAAGCATCACAAGGATTTAAACAAACAATTCCCCACAAACACTATTCTTTCACACTAAGGCACGTCACACATAAGAACAAATGCATGGAAAACACAAGATGGAATAGCCACTGATGTTTCCTGTACCAAGCACCCAGGGGCACTAAAACATGTATCCAAATGCAAAGAAGGTAAAAAAAAGAGAGAAATAGGAAGACAGATTAGTCATGTCACGATCAAGTTATCAGCTGCCTCTTTTGTTCATGTATTTATACTTTGACATTGCGCTCTGCGCACCTGTGAAACCGGAAAGCAGGTGTGCAGGAACCTGAAACCTCTCCATTTAGAATCTGGCCGTAAATGGCTTAGGTAGGAAAATTGACAATCTTTATTCAAGCAATGCCTTCTTAGGCAACAGTTACCTCCAACAATGTGTCCCTCTGCCTGTGAATGTAAAACATAATTAAGTACTACACATTGAACACATCCGGCACATACACCATTGACAAGAAAGACGTACAGCTGAAAATACATTATTATCAGGCAGAGATACTGGATTTTGAGACTATAATCAAGACCATCAAAGCAGCAACATAATGTAAAAGGGTTGTTCATGTGAAGCAGATGAGCAGTGCTACAGGATCTGTGAGATGAGGGGAATGTTAATGAATACTTGAGAAAAAGAAGTAGTCTTCCATGCCTTTATTCATCGTGTTTAGCCCACTGACATTGAGCTTGAGTGTCAATACTGTCAATAAAGGACATGGAGGGGTGAGGTTGGATTGGGGTTTGGGTGGATGTATGGTGACTGTATGGCTCCAGGTTCACTGTGGCAGTTTATAAAAGTTCTGTTTTTACTTCCCAATTCATTCCTGTCTTTTTTTTAAGACATGCAGGGTTACCAGAATGCATTGTGAAGTGAGTTAAAAACCTAGTTTGTTGTAGAGGTAAATACCAAGCGAATCTACCAGGTACAGTTAAACATGTATAAATAATACCATTATTCATTTAAAATACATGATACAAACATGCACACAACAGTTTCAAAAAGTATCTGGATGCTGGTTTGTTGTAACTAATAATAATAATAATAATAATAATAATAATAATAATAATAATAATAATAATAATAATAATAATAAATTAGTAACACGCTAGTATGTTGTCTTAGCAATTTCACTATTACAAATATTCAACTGCATTCGTGGCACAACCTGTTAATTAAAATATTTGTCCTATTTTTGATGTGGGGAAGATTACCTATTCAGGGATACCAAGATATTAAGTAAACAAGGGGTCTGAGTGGGCCTAATGGGCAAGACGTGAACGTTATTGAAGTATTAATGTCTGACGCAGAGGCCCTTCATGACATGAAGATGAGGGCAGCTAACTATCTCCAGGTAATGATCGCTGCAGAGGATATGAATGCTATTAAACACAAATGTATTTGAGGGAATTCTTGTCACTCAGGGCAGCTCTGAAAACAGGATGACAAAGGTGTCCAAGTATTTTCTGGAGCTGCTGTATATAGCTGTGTACTGTATCTAACAGGGCTTGCTATTGAAATTATGGGAAACATAAGAACCCTTGTGATAGTCCCTATCTTGACATTACAATTTGATAATTGGCCTCTAAAGAAGAAGGATGGTTAATGGTATTTGCTACACAGCTCTGCGACAGGGTTACATATATATCTCAATTGTACGTGCTATACTTAAATACAATAGATATTCATAAAAAAAAAAAAATACACAACAGTATTAATATGTTCAATCAATTAGATTGGATCTTCCTACACACAGGCAACAAACTGATTTCAATTACTTTCACTGTTCCAGGGAGAATCATTAGTAGGGTGTCTTCCTGGTCTCTATTCATTAAAGTATTAATTTATGTAAGTTATTCATGAATCAGTTATCATTATAATTGCAACCTTGAGCAGTTTTAATGAAAAGGAACAGCCATTTTAAAATAATGTAGGGTTACAGCTTCACTATGTAAGCATGTGCATCTTTCCAAACTGTAAGGCTGCACTATATACTGTGCATATACATAATTAATACTTGAAGTGGCAACACAACAATGGATCATAAGAACAATGAACATGCTTCTGTGCCTGAAACATACCCCATGAAATGATACACATACAAAGTTATGGCTCACAAATACAGAAATACAAGATGCAGAGAAAGACATCACTGTTCAAATGGAAGGCGGGGGGCGGGGGTAACCCTGGGGATACGGCTTCCAATCATTGAGACTTCACTCATCACAAAACACTTTTAATATTGAAAAAGTGAATCTTCTAATATTGGAGTAATTTAAAGATCTCTCTGAGCAACAGTGGGTGTAGGTCTATCTATGTTTTGGTATTGATATTCTATTACATGAACACAATATATTTCTATTGTGAAAGTACACATCAGCGTAAAATTCAGTTTCCCTGACTAAGAAATCACTTATGTATATCTGCTGTGGTTACACTTACCAGTTGTAGAGATAAAACAAGGCTTTATATCATTCATAACTTTTTTAATATAGAATAATAACCATTCGATTCTGATCCAAAAAAAAAAAAAAAAACATTTCCTCTCTTAAAGGCTTATTTTTTGTATTTATATTTCCGGTATAAGTGCAAGACAACATGCATTTGCGACATAAATGAACAAATTAGTAAATAATGAAATTCAAGAATTGGTATGTCATGCTTCTGCTTCGAGCACCAAAACAATACCTTCGTCTTCATCACCATCGTTATCAGATAAATCCTCGCCTTGTTTCTTAACGTGGGCTCCTGACATCAAAACAAGGGAAGAAAAACAAACAAAGAAACAAGAAAATTCAAAACAGCATGATTGACAAAAAAAGAGGAAAAACAGCAAGCCATTCATCTTCAAAGCTCACTGTCTAAGTTATTGTGCAGGAAAGATGGTCATTTGTAATGATCTACTCCACCCCTCTAGATTGAAGAAAGTAGGATCATCTTCATCAAAACCCTTCAATTAATTGTTTTTTCCAAAAGTGACATTATATCCACTTAAAAGCACCTGTAAGGAAATAACCCATTATAGCACAGACTTACACCCACAATTCAGCTTCACAACAGAACCAATGTTTTTGTGTCTGACTGCATTGTGCTTAAAAAACTGGAGTAGGTTCTGTTGTGCAGGTGTTCAAACAACATTAATTGAATGCATAACAATGTGTAAGAAGCAAACTTTAAAAAATATATATTTTTAAACTTCGATTAAATCAGCTCAATCCTGCACCGCTCCATTGCCTCTCGTTATATCCGATAATCCTTTGCATCGCCTTAAAAACTCGACAAGGTGTCCAAAAGTCAGTTTGGATTTTGTAATTTAATATTAGAATAGTTTGTAGCTGTAAAATAGTCTGTTTAAGTACTGCATGTGTTTTAATTGAAACATATGTTGATATGCATACTATTCATTTATTCAAACCTTATTGATGACGTGGATAAATGACATTAACAGAATTGTTCGAAATGTCGAGATTCTGAATTAATTTATTTTGTGATCTCAAAATAAAGGTATAAAATGTTGAAAGCTTGAAATGTTAATTTTATGTTTGCTTTTTCTGTTCTTAATGAGCCAATGTAAAAAACTGATACATTTACAGGGAAGAGAAGGTCATATGTAAAAAAGATCTAATTGTTCTAAAAATGCATTTAGTTAGGAATTGTATATTGTATTAAATATATGACATTCATGCAACACTGACATATTTTTTGATCACAATACAAAAATTACACTGGTATTCCTTGCATCAATATTCAGAAATTATAAAGACTTCATAAAGAAAAAGAAACTTGAATGCACCAAACTATGCTATCTAATAATCTACAAAAACATCACCAAAATTAAAATGTCTGTCTACAATAACTGTGCAATTTTTAATTAGTAGGCCCTTCCCTGTTAAAAGTGTTCAGAAGACAAGGTACATTGGAGATCACTTGTCTTGTTGACTTTTTTCATAATTTCTGTTCTCTTGCACTTGTGTATTTTTAATTAGATTGCTCACATTAATTATTTTCCGGCATTCTTAATGAACGATACTGTATGACACAACTTCAACGAAGAACGTAAGAAAAACAGATGGACACATTGTTTGGTTCCTGATTTGAAATGTAATTATCTGGTCAGTGCATTTTAGAAATCAAGACTAAACAGTAAAGACAAGGTGACGTGATTAACTGTAGTGGATACATGTACTTGTGATAACAAAAACCTTATGTAAATTAAACCAAATTATTTCAAATGTCATGTTTAGTATAATTGGTGTAAACATGTTGACTGCATCTGGACAGTACTTCAGCTAAACTGATATTGAAACTTTCATTATAAAACACTCACAATAGGAGTGTGACATCCCACATTGTGTTGAATAAAAATCCCAACATCTATAAATAGATACACAGGCTGTGTTCTTTTGGAGGGGTGTTTAAATGGTTTTTACCGATTGCTATCCCTGGATTTTCAATGAATAAGGAGTTTTGTCATCTCTGCTGCTGTTTCTCATTTGATCCAGCAACTGCTCCCACTGAGAAAAATGACATATCACATGAATCTTTCCCCGCCTACTGACCTCTGAGTGTTTGTCTGGAATCAGGAACAGGTAATAGGAGGAGGAGATGAAAATAAGGGTGTGTGGTAAAGATCAATCCAACATGTCATTTGTCTCAAGCAGTTCCTGATTCAAAGACGAGGAGACACAGAACTAAATATAAGACAAATGACCAAAAACAAACATGCTAAAGAGCACAGTGAGGTTTGGTGGCCATGTTCTAAACAAAAGGGAAAAAAAGGAAATTCTACTTTAAAAGGAAAGATTTGGGAGCTGCCAAACTTCCCACATAATAATGTCATCCTGCCCATAAGCAAAATTCAATCAATTTAAATGTCAATGTCATTTATATTTTAGCTGTTGGGTTTATTTCTTTTCCGTGTCTGTATACTATGTATTTTATGGTTCCTTTCCACCTTGCTGCTTAGTGCAAGGCAGTAAAGATGGCTTTTGATGGCAATCCAATGCATTATGTGTCTCTAATGATCACTTCAGCAGCTTTCCTGAAGTTGTATTATTTAGGTGCTGCAATCTTGTAAACCTGGTTTAAATAATTCATCATCACAATCAGCCCTATCTGAGTTCTGAATGACAAAAGCCATAACCTATTAATCTGCACAGCACAGAACAACAGGCATCCATCCCATCACCAACACAAGTAAGAGCTCATCCGACACACAACGTCTTCAGAAGATTCTTGTTGAAGCATTTGGAGTTTAAAAAAGCAAAACGCAGTTTTCTATCGTGAATCTACTAAGAAGCACAAGTGGCATAGAAATTTAGTATAGGTTATTATAGGACAGAGAAAGAGGCTATCATCCATCAGTTGTGGTCGTTCATTAAAAAAAGACCATAGCATAAGAATTAGGGAGAGGAGTGAGTAAAAAAATATTGTAGATGCTGGAGGCCCTAGGAGAAGAAAAGATAATGAATCACAAGTGAATAATTCTCTTCTTATAGACAACCTAAGTTTTCACACAGGATCCCAGATTGAGAAGCTCCAGGAGGTGGGAACCAGTGCCCTAATTAGTAATTATCTTGAGAACACCCAGTTAACTGAGATTAAGACTCTTGAGAGAAAGAAAACAAGTTTCAGGAAAGGATTCGGAATATCAAAGAGAGAAGTTTTCTTACAAAAGAAAACTGCAGACACAAATCCAATACGAATCCCAATATACCCGTTTTACACTGTCTGCTAACTGATACAAATCACAGAATAAATTAAGTTCTGTCAGCCACTAAAATCAAGGGGGTGTTGAAAACATTTGCATTTCCATTCTGAAATGGAGGCATGTTCATCCTTGCAAATCTGTGCAATGGCAATACCGTGCAGATGAATGAAGGGTGAGGTTATAGTGGAGTGGGATTTTGTCCTCAAGGCAGTTTCATCTCACAGGCAGCAATTTTGTATGGCTGAAGTGACTCTGTGGCCTGTTGTCCGGATATGTAGGGATAGGGATATATATATATATATATATATATATATATATATATATATATATATATATATATATATATATATTTTAGCTCAAAGAGCCAGCTGCCCACGTTTCATATATATATATATATATATATATATATATATATATATATATAATGCTAAAATGTGAATTGCTGAACAATTACAGGCGATTACAACCAAAAATGTTATACACTTAAAACTGATCTTCAAAAGCCCAAATGAGACTTTCCCTTTATATTGCTAAATCTCAGTAATTTAAGTGGGCTTGTTAAATAATAGAGAGGAGAAGAAACCAAAGTGTTGGCAAGAGAAAATATTCTCAAGCTGCAACACTTTCACCTTTCAAAACACAGCCCTTCAATACAGCTTAAAAGTTTGACAAATCTAACAAAAGACTCAAGGGAAACAGATGGTAATGAAAATGGAAAAAACAAAAAATTGGATTGAAAGCTGCAAAAGCAGCACAAGAATCACCAAAAATAATATAGAAAAGGAAGTAAAAAACAAGTCAGGAAACAGAGTATTAGTAATGTATGTGACTAATAGTGTTTGTTGTATACTCTGTAGTATCAACTGTAATTATTCAACAGGGTGAAACAATCCAGGTTTATATAGGCAATGTGCTCCTCCAGCAATTTAAATGTGTTGAATGATTTACAAGAAAATGTGCAAAAAAACAAATGAGAAAGAACACTTATTTATAAAATAAACTGTGGACGTGGAACTGATGTATTTTGTTTCAAAATATTCCTGTTCAATATGGAAAGGGTCAGGGTGTAATTAATTATATACATTTTTATTTCAAATTATTTGATCTACAGGTAGAAGGCCATGGGATTAAAATACTTTTTTTATAATAAGCTGTGACAGGGATAACCTGTCGCTGGTTCTTGAGTGTGTGTGTGTGTCTTTATGGAAGTAGCTGGGACGTGCAACATTGAGACACGTTGCTAGGCAACCAGTTGAGCAGTTAGGCTCGCCCGGTGCTGAGCTGACCGGGAGTTCCGGATTGCTCGGGGGGGCGTGTCCGGGGAGGGGGCGTGCCCGGGGAGGCTGCGCGAAGCTCAAAATGCCTCTGTACCACAGCTCGAGGCAACTGCTCTGCCATGCTAAGCAGACGGGTGCTGTGTTTACATTGAGGAGGAATGCGTCTGCTCCATGGAGAGAACTACTACACGAAACCCTTCCACTCCAAGACGGTGCGCGTGAAGGCATTGCCCAACCGAGGCCATTTGAAAAGGCCGTTTGAAGAGGCAGGTGTCTCTGTGTGAATGCCGGGACTCCAGGATCCCAAAAGTAGGTCAGTTTAGGGGATGTTGATCCCAAATAGTGTAGACAGGGTTTGCGTAGTTTAGTAGGTTCCTGGAGCAGGACATTCCTTTTAGTGAGACTAGTGCTCGCCTTGTGTGGCAAACTTTTATTTTTAGCTTTGTTTTCTTTATTAAATGTGACACTAGGGATACCACTGTTGGTACCCTAGTTGCAGCACTTATGTTATTAAATTTGTGCACCTGTGCGGCATGCCAACACCCAATGCTCTGTCTGCCTCAGTATTTGGCTGTGACGACCCACACATGTAACAGGCACCCGTTACATAAGTATATGCATATTTCATATGTGTTAAATTAAATAATTTCTCATTTAGAAAGCTAGAGGGTCTGGAAAAATACAATAGGTGTCTGCTAGGTGATTAAATGTCAACTGAAAATAATTAAAAGCAACTGGCCAATTCATTACCGAGTTTTTATGGCTGCCTGCAAGTAATATTGTTTATCCACCTGTATGTCAAGAATTATTGGATATTCATAACATCACTTTACTTTTTAAAAGCATTCAAGAAGTCTGTTGAACCAAGACAAGACATTCCAATAAACATTTAATTAAAACAGATTTATGATTCAGCAGCTGAAAAATGAAAACAGTATGTTGTTTTTTTTTCGGCAAGCATCAGCAGCTACTCATTTTGTTAAAGCTTAAACCACCACTTCTCTCCTTATCTACAGATCGACTTAACACAAAATTAATTAAACAGCTTTCTTTCCCCATACGCCAATACAAAACAGCTCTCAAATCTCAGATACTGTATTCATTTTAAGTGAGTATGTAAGGTTTGAGAGGTAATATGATAGATGATACAGCGCACTCCTATAATTCTATTAACTTCTTTACAGCCTTGATAGTATTGGATAGACCATATCAGTTGGCCAGTTGGGTCTCTGAACCTGGAGCCTGGGGTGTGATACTCAGTTACAACCTCTATATTATGTTGGGGACACTTCCCAGTAGCTCCTTACTAAACCCAGAATCCCCTGGCTCACTGATGCAGGGTGGAAGCCCTGCCGGTGTAATGTGTGGGTGTGTGTAGGGAATATTGGGTTGGCAGGGAAGGGGTTAAATTTCTCCCTGCCAGAACACATGTGGGAATGTGGCTGGGGCCATAATGGAATAGTTGATGATTTATTAGGCTCCAACCACAGGTGTATAAAAAGGGCAAAAACTGTCTGTTGGTGTTAAGGTTGATGTTTAGATTGCTGTGCTGTGCTGTGCTGTGCGGTGACTGTCCAGTCATTTTTGTTGTTTGTTTAAACAGTTTATTTGGACACTGCGCCTATTTGTTTTTTTGTGTGTTTTGTTTCTTATTTGTGTTTAATTAAACATGCACAATAGCGCTTAAACTGCAGCATCTTGTGTCTCTCTCCCTGATGGTAACCAGCCTTGACAGTGACGTCAGCCTTTCACACTCACCCATTGATCTGCCAGCATAAATGTATCCTCCAATTCTTTGGAATGAAAGCAAAAATTCAGAACGTTGCAAAAATGTTTTGCGGCTTCTCTGACAATGTACCTTTTTTGGGGGGGGGGTGTCATTTTATAAAGACACAGTAATTCAAGCATTATAGAACCCGCTTTACGAAAGACAGGCCCTTTTTGTAAAAGCTTCAAAGTTGCTCTGAAGCTCTGATTCAGAAGCCTGCAGGTTACAGGACCACAAACTGCATGTGACTTTTATACAAATGTCTACATACCACCTATTGGACAATTAATAAAAGTTAATGGTAAACGGTAATGTTAATAACTGAATAACTAAATGATTAAAAGGTGTTTCACAGGTGCATTTCTATTTCTTATTATCTGCCATTAGTATTGCACTACACTATGAAACTCTATTTAAAACTAAACTGTTCGCAACTGGAAAATTGCTCCAGTAAGATTTTGCAATATGTTTAAAAAACGTTTTAAAAGACATAAACTTAAGCTACATCTAATGAATTGAGCTGCCTTGATGGATGTTTTTTCTTACATGACTTGTCAGCATGAACTTGTGAATTTAGCTTTGCAGAGCCTCTTCTTTAGATAAGAATATTACAATGTTATGTGATTTTATTAAAATATCCTTAGTAATTTGTTTACGTGTGTTCAGAGGCTGTGTTTAATATTTAAATATTTACAGAATAAACTGATTAAATTATGAAAAAATGCTATTAGTACATGCACCAGATGCCAACAATCTGGTACCATAAAACCATATAATTATGCAAATATGCACATAGCCTTTATATTTGGGTATACACTGTTTTCTATGAAAATGCAATTGTGTCTTTGGTTTCAAATAAGTCCATGCAACTGCATAGCTATATAAGCAATGTGGCTGAAGATATGTACAATACAAGATGTGGGGGAAAAGGTGTTTGCACATTTGCATTACTACTCAACAGAATGACAGTGTTGTGAAACTAAAATGTGTGGTGTTAATATTGTGTATGCATGCACCCCCTATTTGGGTGATTATACGCTAGCTATATATATAAAAAAAAAAACTTTCACGTTATCTGTTATGCATTATACACTTGTTAAATTGCTTCTCTCTCAGACATTTTGCTACAGTACTAATTGTTAGTAGCAGTTCATATCACTACTCCCTGTCTTAATGTCGACTCCATACATTTACATTTGCAACCTGAACTGTGGGAACCCATTTGTGCACAGTACTGTGCAGTTCTTAATGCAAATTTAGGCAGGCGTGGAGAAGGAACACTGTTTCAAAAGACAACAAACACAAACATCATTCATTTGTATCGCAAGGCTCTGTTTAACCCATTTAGCAGTTTCATTTCGAAGTTGATTGATGGTGTTATCTTGCAGGCTTTTGAGAGGACGTACCAGTCGCCTCTCTTCTCTCTCGTTGTCAGCTTGCTACATACCTCCTTTTCTACATATTTTCTTGTTGGGTTTTCTGGCACATTCCTTGGATATTCGTTTTACTGAAAAATGAATAAAAGACTACAAAATAACAGGAGGCTCCAGTAGAAATACCGGACGCATGCAAGCACAACTTAACTGAACCCGCCCATCCCCAACCCCCCCCCCCCCCCCATATCAACAACAACAAATACAAAATAAACTTTTTGGATATGGGTGCTGGTTGCAAAAATATTCTCCAATAAGAGCATCCTGGGACACAAGAAGTCCATGTATACATGCACTTTCATATAAGACCCATTACAATGTTTTGGGGAAATTGTTGCACCCATTATTTGGGAAGAACCGAAAACAAGGAGAATTCTTAACACCAAACAAAGCATTGTTTGAGATACCAAAGTCTTTTTAAAGCCATGTTCTACTAAAAATTATAAATGACAAATTATGAAGCACTTATGAGAGGGTTTGAGGTATCATTTCATATATGAAAAACAGCAAAGCCATACGTGTTATGCAAGCTGTTTTTCATAATAATTATATATATAAAAAAACAATTATTATTAAGATGATTACTCTAACAAAAAAATCTAAAAAAACAAACAAAACAAACTGAAAGTCTGGTGAATATAGGACATTAGCATAACAAAAGACTAACTCATTTAAGGTACAATTCATGCAATGTCACTGTTGAACATTAATTACAGTCTGAATCCTATTGTGTTAGTCTGCCTGTTTCATTTTCACCTGTAATAGCGATTATTGTCTCCACATCCTTTATTTAATTCATGCCACATTTGTTTTAGTCAGTTTATTACTCAAATAGGAGGTATATTCCAAGGCTTTGTATGGTTTTGTTGAAAATATAGACTGCAAAGGGTCTTACATTGAATTGATTAACGTCACAGTTTTCCTGTGTACCAGAAAGAATATTTCATCAACCTTAATCAGCACCCTTCTTTCAAGAAACAGGTTAGGTGAACCCCAGAGAAATCAAGACAGAACATTGAAGAAGATGCACCGCGTTGTTACATTCCAATCTTTTTGATTGTTTAATTTCCCAGTTGTTGCTTTTTTTGGTTTTGTTTTCCTTTATGTAACACAAAAGAGGAACCCATAACAGTGCCATGGAAAGGGGGAGTTGATGACAGATGGGATGAAGAGGTCAAGTCAAGATGGGAGACCGACATGGTGGACACAAACAGCATCATGCAGCAGACAACACTCACTTCATGCTTCAAACACAACACTCTTGTGACAAATAGACCAGTTAAAAAATTTTAAATAATAAAATTTGTTTTCCCGTGTACCCGACAGACTCACCATCCTCAGTTGGCACATAGATGTTTAAATATAAACAGTCCTCGTTTTGATCCTGTATGTAAGTTGCAACCATATCCAAGTTGAAGGTGAACCAAATGGGCATCATAATTTCTGGCACAGCGTTATGAATATTCTGTGGGCAAACAGGTGCAAAATGGGTGGCGTTCCTTATTCCAGACCAGGAAGATGGAGGTTCAGGGGGCATAAAGCGTTTTTCTCCGACAGGAGGTGCGGCATAGGGAACTCCGAGGTACTGATCGACCGGTCCCAGAATCTCACTTGGTAATGGAACCCTCACTCCTCTGAGCTTACCAAAGTGAGTGTTTACAGTTGGGTAGTAACTTTGGCCATCGACCACCATGACGGACAAACAGAAACTCAATATCCACAGGATAACATTACAGTATGATCCAGTCATCAGACAGTGCCATTCTCGTAACAATGAAAATGGACGACGTCTCCTAGATGTAAGCCACATTGTCCGTGAGAAAGACCGCTAGTGAGGGACACCACCATAAACACCAAACTCAGCCTTGATGTTCTTGCCTCTCAGTTGTTGAATCCTCTTTGATATGCTGTTAACATGGGTTTGGTAGAGATGAAGATAAGTCAGTAAAAATCTCCCTCTGGACGAAGCAGGGGACTCCCTTGGTTGAAGCCGGGCCTTCATTCACAGATGGCTCTTTTCAGTCCACTGAGCAGGGCACTTAGCTGGTACTGTAAAGAAAAAAAAAACAAAGGGAAATTATAATCCACACTGTTTAGAAAGCAATCTATCAATTTGATCCAAACGATATGCAGAAAACAGTTCACATTTTTTTTCTGTAATTTATAAATTAATTTTATTTTCTAGACTTCCATTTTTATACACATATAAAAATGATAACTCAAGTCTGTCATGAGCAGGGATATCTGTTGAAAAAAAAAAAAAAGACGACACCACTTAAACAAGCAGTTTGTATTACTCGAAACAGTCCTTTAATAATGCATATGGCTTGTAAATTGCTTTTCTAAGACAGATATCAATCAACTGTTAAAAGTCATGCTTACCCTCGCTGAAACACAAAAGTATTGTTGTTACACTTGAATGGAAAGTTGACAAAGCATGATTCCATATTCCTAAACTGTTCTCAAAGATGCAAAAACTATTTCGCCTGCACATGTGTCCATTTCACTACTGCAGGTGACAGGGTAGAACATCTCTAATGAGACAAGAAAACAGTTTCACAGTAGTTTTAAATGATGATAGAACTTTGACTTGGACAGACTCTTAAGCATTAAATAATTTAATCAAAAGGAAAAATTGTGTCTTCAGGACGAGTCCATATTTTTTTTGATTTGTCCATTTTGCATGCATAACGCTGGCGAGGTGGCTATAGTGGAGGCCCCCATGCATGCATTGATACACACATGTGCACACATACATACATACATACATATATACATACCTTCTGTAAGCATGTCACACTTCAGAGTTTTACATTTCTAAAGTTGTTATCTAACTGCCAATTGTAATAAAACCTGCTATGTTCTTTAGCGCAAGTGTTTGAGAGCATCTGTAGATATAAAGGTATGTTTGTCCATACTGTTGATGTAGATCCTGCTGATCTTAATGATTCTAATAGCTTTCATTTTGTCAGAAGTTATTAGACTGGTTGCGGATGGATACATGACCATGCCTAATATATCTGATTCTAATTCCTCTGATTTGACAGAGAAGTCTAGTGTCCAGACTGGTCCAGAGTCATCTCAAGCCAATCATTTCAGCAGACTTTGATACACATATACTTACTTTCAACCCTCAGTCAAAGCCTGTAAGATCTGCTGTCTGCAATATTTGTAGCTTTCAGCTTTCATAGATGACTCACGGTACAGAGAGTGACATCTCTCTTAATGTCTAAACCACATTCAGTTTGTGGCACTGCAGACCTTGACAGTGCTGGTGTCAGCACCCGGGCAAGAGCCCGGGGCCCCAACGCCAGAGGGGGGCCCACACACATACAGAAAAAATTACAAATATGAGTAAATGTACTATTCCTGTGCCAGCTATCCTACTCAAGCAGCCTTTAGGGTTAGAAATGTTTAGTTTTCAGTAAACTAAACTGTATGCGTGCAGTGCAGTGAAACATTTCAGATCTCCCCTTTTTTCTTTTCTCTTTTCCTGCTTCCCTTCTTTTCTCGAGTCCTGTTCACTTAGTCCCGCCTCTTCTCACTCCCTATTGGCTTCCATCGTCCCCAGTTCTTCGTAAAGCCAAAAGCTATTGGCTGATCTCGATGCCAGAATTATACAAATGTGCCAATTAAAGACATTCTTTAACTGGCACATTTACTTTCCAACAACCAAGACTTTGAATCGACAAGCGTTTTGTCGAGCCTCATTATCATAACGTCTATTATCATATGCGTAAACGCCTATTATAATTATATGATTTTAAACCATTAAAAATGAAACCTGCCAAACCTCTGAAACACCCAAATAAAAAGAAACACAAATCTGGATGTCAAAAACAGGAAAATACTACAAAAAAAAAAAAAAAAACATCTAAAAAAACTGCAATAAGCACTGTCACATTTTCTAAGTACATTTTAAAATGATTATTTCTGTAGTGTGTGTTCTGTTTTCTGTTAATTGTGTACTAAGTAGGCTACAGTAAAAAAAGAAAATGTGCTAAAATAATTGAGTTTCAATTAAAAATAATCTTTTACTATTTTCACACTGTACAGTAATGTGTACAATACAGCAGCATGATTCATTTTGTGTTACCGGTAGGCTAAAGTAAAAAGAAAGTGCACTGCAGATATTTATTTGATTTTACTACTGTATTTCTTACAAAATTACTTTTTTATAATTTTTTTTTAAATCGGACAACTCATGTCTCCAGATATGTCCGGTTTAGTGACAGACTACTGATTATGAAAACCTTTTTGATAGAAAAATATTTTTGATTTGGGGGTGAGGTCCATTGCCCAGGGACTACAAAAACCAGGAAAGTCTGTTTCTTTGTTCCTTAAATGCAATGTCATTTTTAAAAGTAATATTTTGTAATCTCACTAGCCCCCAAGACACCACTGGAAGATGCCAATTGTGAACTATAGTAGTACATTATCTAGAGAAACTGAGCTGTGCAACAACACAGGTCTTGCTAAATACGTTTTAAGCCTGTGGAGCAAAAGAACTAGATATATGTGTTTATCAACACAAAATTAAATAGGCCCCCCTAAGGCCCAAGGCCCATCCTAACTTATTTTGCCACCCATGTAAAGACAATATTCCAGAAAAACAGAGAACAGTTGCTCACAAAGAAGACTTACAGCCTGATGCTTTTCAGTAATTTCAGTGTCTTGATGTGGTATTATTTGCAGCAAAATTAAAATGGATAACTAAGTGTTAGTTCTCACAAGAATATAATTGGTACACCTTTGAAAAAGGATACTCACTCACTAAAAAAATAATATACAGGTGTTTTAGAAAATGAAATAGGGGAAGGTATCTATCTAGCATACTCTTTAGAACAAATTGCAGTAAACTAATTGAATATGTAAGTTTTCTGGATTGGATGTCAAGGTCAAATTCCCCAAAGGTATTTTTTTCATATCTACTACAACAAATAATCTCAGAGCAATGAGCAAATTCATTTAGCTGTGCTGTACACAGAGTAGAACCTGAGGCTCTGAGCATGTGACTAAACAGCTGGACTTTTGTCTCTTAGCATTCACAGTGATAACATATTATACTTTGTAATACTAATGTTAACCCAATAGTTTGAACAAACACTCACAGGTACAGTAAGCAGTTTACTGCTAGCTTGGGTTCACTGCACAATATTTATTCAAAATCAATTGTTCAGCGTTCTACCAAGCGTCATTCCTGAATTATAATAGTATTCCTCAGATATGTTTTGAACTGTAGGATGTATGAGAATGAATGAAAAACTGCCAGCAGACATTGTACTAGCCTCATTACAAAAAGACCTTGCTCAGGTCAAAGGTAAAACACGCTGGTGACTTTAATAAACATGCCACATTTCACTGTGTGCAGAGACAGTAATAAAGGAAGATTCAAAACACATGCCACAGCATAATAAACAGATATCCAGAGGATATATGTATTTGTATTTAACAAAACCAGAAAAATACATATTCTAGACACACATATTCAGACCAGGAGAGAGGCACAGACAGACACTGCAGTCAAACCAGGGCTCAGACCAGGAGAGAGGCACAGAGAGACACTGCAGTCAAACCAGGGCCCAGACCAGGAGAGGCACAGAGAGACACTGCAGTCAAACCAGGGCTCAGACCAGGAGAGGCACAGAGAGACACTGCAAACAAACCAGGGCTCAGACCAGGAGAGGCACAGAGAGACACTGCAGACAAACCAGGGCTCAGACCAGGAGAGGCACAGAGAGACACTGCAGTCAAACCAGGGCTCAGACCAGGAGAGGCACAGAGAGACACTGCAGTCAAACCAGGGCTCAGACCAGGAGAGGCACAGAGAGACACTGCAGTCAAACCAGGGCTCAGACCAGGAGAGGCACAGAGAGACACTGCAGTCAAACCAGGGCTCAGACCAGGAGAGAGGCACAGAGAGACACTGCAGTCAAACCAGGGCTCAGACCAGGAGAGAGGCACAGAGAGACACTGCAGTCAAACCAGGGCTCAGACCAGGAGAGGCACAGAGAGACACTGCAGTCAAACCAGGGCTCAGACCAGGAGAGGCACAGACAGACACTGCAGACAAACCAGGGCTCAGACCAGGAGAGGCAGAGAGAGACACTGCAGACAAACCAGGGCTCAGACCAGGAGAGGCACAGAGAGACACTGCAGACAAACCAGGGCTCAGACCAGGAGAGGCACAGAGAGACACTGCAGTCAAACCAGGGCTCAGACCAGGAGAGGCACAGAGAGACACTGCAGTCAAACCAGGGCTCAGACCAGGAGAGGCACAGAGAGACACTGCAGTCAAACCAGGGCTCAGACCAGGAGAGGCACAGAGAGACACTGCAGTCAAACCAGGGCTCAGACCAGGAGAGGCACAGAGAGACACTGCAGTCAAACCAGGGCTCAGACCAGGAGAGGCAGAGAGAGACACTGCAGTCAAACCAGGGCTCAGACCAGGAGAGGCACAGAGAGACACTGCAGTCAAACCAGGGCTCAGACCAGGAGAGGCACAGAGAGACACTGCAGACAAACCAGGGCTCAGATAAACATGTATGTGCCTTCCTTACTGTGAAATTAGTACAAATAATCCAGTAGCTCACCATGGTCCAGAAGTAAAGTACCAAATGAACCCAAGCAAGACAAATGTCTGAAAATCATGCAAGCGCTCATTCTATTGATTCTTGCCACCTTTGGCATTGCTGTCACTAATAAATACTATAAACAGACAGTGCTGACTCAGAAAAGGGCTGGTTGCTGTCCTTGCATTTAAATAATAAAAACATTTTTGACCATGACCTGTGGTAAAGCTATTTAAAGCTGCAGTGTCAATCCTAAACTAAAAAAGTCCACCTCTAACATACACTAAATCCCCCGCCAATGTCAATGAACAGTTTAATGACAATTGAATAAGTGGTTATAGCAATAATATAACACTCTCCAACTCTACCAAAACTATACATTACATTCTATAATCTCTGGCAATATAACATTTTGTGGCAATAGCGTGTTCTTAAATATATACTCAGTACAATATATATATATATATATATATATATATATATATATATATATATATATATATATATATATACACACTTTACACTTTAGGTTGTTTACAGAATGCATTTTGAAGCAGATATGTTTATATGGAAAAATACATTGTTTTTGGTTCCAGTGTAGGCAGAGGCAGCTGTTTGTTTTACATTAATGTAATTTCTGTATGCAGAACCTACACCGTGGTCTGATTTGAATCTATGCAAACAGTTTTGTGTTTAATTAGCAGTTAGCTGACATTATTACATGTGATACTGTACATTGTGTTGGAAAGATTACATTATGCACATTAAAACTATGGCCCTGTGTTTGATATCTATTTGAACTAAGATTTAATTAAGAGTCATGTTACATTTAGCATATGTAGACTACCCAACTAAGATCATTTGTGTAATGTTGCAGATTACACTGTGTAACAATTATTATTATTTTTTTTTTGGTTCCTGGGTAGTAAGTGTTATTTCCTAATTGCTTATGCCTCAAAAGTATAGAAAATGGCTATTATTCCCCACAAACTTTGCTTTTGTGACCAGGACAGTGATATTTTGAAATTTACCTATTTTCCAGAACATTCCAGATAGATTCAGTGCTGAGTAAACTTGGAGTAACTTCTAGAACTTTCTAGAACTTTCCAGTAATATAAATAGTAGTATAAATACAGGGGCCTTAAGCCCACCAGTTCAGTTTAGTTCCAGCTGCCTAAGTGGATACATATCTGCATTTTTCTGAGATGGCATCAAGGTCATAGGAGACTTCAAAATGGTGGCATTCCTGATGGGTCTCCAAGGCGGTTTTACCAAGTTTCCCTGATATCTTTGCCTTTGGGACAGCAGGGACATCAAGGCGCACTACCACAGGCGGGACTGGCCACATCGGACCGAGTTCTCTGTGGGGTGGAACAACGTCAAGTGGGAGCCACTGGTGGACCCCCGGAAGGTGCTGATGCCACCACTGCACATCAAATTGGGCCTTATGAAACAATTTGTCAGAGCTCTAGATAAGGAGTCGGCAGCCTTCAAGTACCTTCAAGACTTCTTCCCTAAGCTGTCTGAGGCAAAGGCCGGTGTCTTCGTCGGACCACAGATAAAGAAGATCCTGGAGTGCAATGAATTCCCCAAGAAGCTCACTAGTAAGGAGAAAGCGGCTTGGAACAGCTTTGTCGCAGTGGTTCGGTGCTTCCTGGGCAATCACAAGGCCGAAAACTATGTGGAGCTGGTTGAGACTCTGGTGAAGAACTACGGCACAATGGGCTGTAGGATGTCCCTCAAAGTCCATATCCTTGATGCTCATCTTGATAAATTCAAGGAGAACATGGGAGTTTACTCGAAGGAGCAAGGTGAGCGCTTCCACCAGGATATACTGGACTTTGAACGCCGCTACCAAGGACAGTATAACGAGAACATGATGGGAGACTACATTTGGGGGCTGATTCGTGAAAGTGATTTACAGTATAATCGTAAATCTCGAAAAACTACTCGCTTCTAAATCTTTTGTAGTCATTTTTGTATTACTTTAGTATAAATACATGTTAATTTGGATTCATATGTTGTTTTTTTCTGACTTTATGTGAACGAAAAGACACAAATTCGCCCGTTTTCTCATTGGAAATAGGTACATTTCAAAATATCACTGTCCTGGTCACAAAAGCAAAGTTTGTGGGGAATAATAGCCATTTTCTATACTTTTGAGGCATAAGCAATTAGGAAATAACACTTACTACCCAGGAACAAAAATTGTGTTACATAGTGTTATGATTTAGTGTGTGTTCAAAGTATAGGATAAAAACCTCTGGTTTTCCAATAATAACTGGAGGACCAGGCACTGAAATTGTATTGCGAAAGCAGACTGCAGATAGGGCAAAATTATTTATAAACAAAGGGTAATGAACCAGCAAGATCCATCAATCACTGTGCATAAAAGCCTGCTCTTCAAGACAAAGGGACACTGGGGTTCTTCTGTCTAAATTGGCAGAGGTTCTGTAGGTTTCAAGATGTCATAATCTTTCTTAATATTTTGGTATCTGGTGACATCTTTACAAAAGCTATTTTTAAAGCTACATTGCTTCTGAAAGCCAGTAAAATGAAAATAACATGCATGCTGGCAAGAGCACAGACTCAATACAATCAGAATTAGGATCCATCCCAAAGATATGGTCTTTCATATTCTGAACACATACTGCGAAGAAGAAACAGACTTTCTTTTGTTTAGATGTTTCTTTTTGTGCTTCTGGAGAACCACTGAATTTGTCGCCAGGAGTTCTACAAAGCTAGAATCCCATTCTCAGTGAAGATATTATCAGCAATATAAGTTACTGAATTTTAAAGCTTTACCGCTTTAAAATTTAATATTTACAGATATTTAAACTTTTGGATACACTTCAAAATCTAGTTTTTTTAGAAAGGTTTTAATAACAGCTTTAAGCATTGATGTCCGACATAGCTGCCATTACCTGCAGTTAGGTGTCCCTGCCGAAGGGCACTTGATGAATGACATGGTAAATTATCTACAGGTAATGACTTTTGCTGAGAATATTAATGCTATCATAAACCAAACAACTGTTTTGTGTAAGACATTTTTTACATTTTTGTTATAGATTGCTTAGGCTGCTTGGAGTTTATGTCACTGTTTCAAACGAGTTTCAAGATTAAGTCCTGTTAACTTTTAGAGGGCCTCTACCTGTGGGATAAAGACTGCTCTAATCAGAACCTGACACGATCCATGAGATTTATAATTTACTCATAATAAATGTAACTTTTATGAGTCGACAGGTTAATTTGTAGCAAATTCTGGCCTTATGTTCTCTTACCCTGACAACCCTTATAAAGGCGAGCAGGACATTCCCTAACAAGAGATCTCTTAAAATACTTTCAACAATAAAAGGGCTCTCACATACCACACAGTTGCCTTCCAATTGTGCAGTGTGCATTTTCCCACTGCCTACAATGAAAGTTCAAGATAAAAAGTGGAAAAAACATTTAAAATGACATCAGAATCTGAAGCAGGATTTCAGCACTTAGAAGCTGCTGAGAGATCACGGCCCGGAATACGTGTCTCCCAGCGAGTAGCAAGCTCCTATTATTGTACAACGCTGGGGTCCCACCCATCACTGTTCAAATCAAATACCCCTAAAGTGCCTTGATTAGAGGATGGCTATTTCACGTGGAGAACAGAAACACAACAGAATGGTCACTTTATTGCTGCTTTTTTATTCATAATAAAAGTCCATGACAGGTAACATTCATGTAATTATTGTACTACTATAGCCCCTATATTATACGGTATGATCGAGTTATGTCAACATCGAAGGGAATTAAATCAAAGTCTTCAGCAAATTTTAGGACTACCTTAATTGATTTTAAAGTAGAAAAATAATATCAGGTACCTTATATCAGGTTGGGTCACTGTTTGCCCTAATCATAACCTTGACACAATGTGGCATATGCTCCACAAAATGCTGTAAGGTGTCTTGAAGGATGTTCATCCAGTCATTGATATTCCATCCAATTGTTAAACAGAGGTAGGGGGATGTTCGTTATGATTAATGCATCTTTCAGGTTCATCCCAATCACGCTCCTTTGGAAGATGCCTGGAAGTCTCTGTCATGCTCCTCAAACCATTCAATAACAATTCTGGCACATGGGAGATTGGTACATTGTCATCTTGAAATTATCCACCACCATCAGAGTAATCAAGAAAGTCAGAGTATAGCAGGAGAATATGCCCCACACCAGGGAGATACAGTTGCCAAGCAGTAAATTATATATATATATATATATATATATATATATATATATATATATATATAAACACAGAGAATTAATTTAAATATTCTGTTTTTGTTTCCGTTGAAAAAGAAAAACACTGGCATACTGTATTTGTTCTATACTGAGCATTCTGGAATGAGAGTATTTTTACTAGTACTTCAGGCAATACTCCGAAGTATTTAAAATGGATAACTTAAATTAATTTCTTTGGGATCCAGACAGACAGCTTAATACCAATATTTTCTAACCCATTTAAGTAATTACATAAAAAAAAAAAATCCCTGCAATTGTGGCATAAAAAAAAAAACAGCACAATGGATTAACAGAATCCTAATTTTACGTGTGAACAGCTAAATAAAGCTGTCCCTTGGGGCATTCAACAGCAATGAATAAAGACAAAACATTCTGAGATGTTCAAACTTTAAAGAAGACAAAAAGACATGCTGTCAAATTTTCTGCTCGTTTGTCTATCCTTGTACTTCCAAGACTCTTATCAGTGAAGGCTCTTTAACAAATGACCTGCAATGACAATGCAGTGGCACTATAATGAAAATGCAGTGATTTTGTGCTAATGGGCATATGTAGCACAAGGCAGCCAGTAGTGTTGAGTTTAGATCAGCAGTGAATCAGGTGCTAACCTATGCTGATCTTCATTACTTGAAAGAGTCGAGCTGACAATGGACACTGACAGGCTTAAGTGAATTTAACGGATTGATAAGAAAGATGTTCTGATGACTGACAGAGCCGACTAGAGCTGTAAGATGTTTGACTAACAGAACTGATTTGTGTTCTACTTGATCTAAATCCATTATGTTGCCACTGCTGGCAATGCCGCTGTCTGCAAGTACTTTGGTATTCTATAGCAAACCATCTGGACTTCCAAGAAAATTATTTCCAGTAATCATGAGCAATATAAAGAGATCAGGCACCATACGACTTCTCTATTATAAGCAACCTAAAGGACGGAGTAAAACGATCTTAATAGGTGACAATAATTGAGCGAGATCTTCAGATTCCAATTGAAAGGGGGCGGGCAGAGTGTTCTTAATGGTGAGCAGGTCTTTGTATTGAGCTGGTCAGAAGGAAGGAGTTTATTGTATAATAGGTGGCTGTGTAAATCAATATCTATATTTTTCTTTTGTAGATATGCATCTATTGGTTTAATGGGTTCCATTTGTTACAGCTGTCATTTGTGGTTGGCAGTTAGAAAAATATATTACATCTGTGCACATACAGGGATAAGCAGTGCCACAAATATAGCTTTTCATGCCATAGACTATTGGAGGCCTGGGTTGATGTCTGGCTTGGTTACACCTGACAAAACCAGCTCAATTCGCCAGTCCCTGATTAAGAGGCCCAGACTCAGCTTTGTCAGACTGTAGCCAGTGCCATTGTCCCTGACCTTTTTATGACCACTAAATTCATAAGCACAAAACTTAGAATCACAAGCTGACAGCTGTACCAGGCTATTAACTACCTTGTGTGCTAAGAGTGGCAGTAGACCTGTTTAATTAGATACATTTTCCACACCCACACTTTGAAGAGTTTCTACTGAATAGAGAAATGGTATTTCAGTCGCCCCCTGGGGATGTAAATAGCAGTTTTGAAATCTGTCAGTGACTTTAAGGTTTGGATTAGGTGTATGTGTCAGAGATGCTCCTGGAGGCGTGGATGTTCCTGGGGTATTAGGCACTGAACCAAGTAACACTGCAATATTAAACTGTAAAGTACAGATCCAGCTATTGCTTGGCAATTCTACTCTTTTGGGGATAATTGTGCCCACTAGCTCAGGAATGACGGTTATTATTATTAACACCCCCTTCTTAGGGTGCATATCCCTGCTAATCCAATTATTTGGGCAAAAAACGCTGCTCAGTTTAACAATGCAGTCACTCAGAAGTTAAACAAATTACAGCTGTGTTGTGGGTTATATATCTACACTGGTTTGTCTGCCTGTTTAACAGCTGAAATCACCGCATTGAATTCAAATAGCAGTTATGAAAAAAATGTGGCAGGTAAGATGGATACACAGAAACATAACACAGGCATCATATTAGTACATTGTTATGCTTACCAATTTGGAACATTAATTATCAGGAAATACTAAGGCAGTTAACATGGGGAAGAAGGGTCAGAGCATGGACATTTGTAATGTCATATCTCCCTTGTTTTGTTTTACAATGGAGCACTGAATCTGATCCAAGACTGCCCATTTAGCTGTAAAGAGAAAAGAAGAGCTTATCTACCTAATCAGAATTTCCTGACAGCTCATCATCTTAATGCTTCTATTGATCCACTCCTGCGTGGGTGCCACTTGCCTGTCTACATAAGAGTATTTAAAGCCGGTAATTGCTTAAGGAAACACAGGAGAATATTTCAAAACCAGAGGGGCAACTTTTGGGTCTGTACATAATCCTCTTAATGTGTAAACACATTAAAGCATTACCGGACAAAACGTCTCCTCATTAAGAATGAATACTCTGCATACCATGCTATACAGTATTTACAAACTGTATTATCTAAAAGTACTTTGTTGCTGCATACTGCTTTACTGTCTATTTTTAGAGTTTGTCACGAAATATATCAATGCCTGTCTCACGTTGATGTAAAATTGGCATCACAAATTATAATCAGCGACGTGGATATTGAAAGTACATTCATTGATCTTCTTTCTCTGGCAGACTGAAGATTTGAGGCTTGAGTCTAATTGAGTCTAATCTAATTGTATACAATTATATACAGCACGACTGAATAGTTGCTTTTGTTTTTCCAATACTATTTACTCTGTTATAGGAATGCCAAATTAAACTGTGATTCTTGACCTGAAAAGGTATACTGTGTGTATAGTGGCTGTCCTGCATAGTAATACATAAAATAGAATATTATATATATATATATATATATATATATATATATATATATATATATATATATATAGCCCAATTGGAATTTGGTCATTTTAAAAGCTTTTTTTTTTACAGTAAATGTAACACATTTTCACAGAACAACATCAATCAACTCTCCTACCCATGTTCCTTAAAACAAGGTAAAGCCAGTCACCCAAATAAAGCTGACGCACTAACAGATAACGTCTGTACAGCACTGAAACTCTATGTTTAGAAAAAAACAACAACTGTACTGCTGAACCTCGACTTCTTTAATATTAGCATCACAAGGGTATCCATGTATTATAAAATAAAATAATAGAGGGGCCTCTTCAGTGAGTTACAGGAAAACAATTCCATCTCTGGTTTCTGTGACAGTTTATAAATTACTCGACCTTCTGTATATATATATATATATAACACTTGGAATGCTACAAAATGTGTATTTTCCAAATGTAACATTTAATCTATAATTACAGAACAAACTAAAATAATTTAGCAGTTAGGGTTCTGCTTAGCGATAATAATTTGTATATTGTTTTATTTGAAACCCATGCTATAGTTATAGCCTCCACGTACATATAGCCTGCTAGGGTTAATAACCCTTTAAGGGGGTCCTGAGAGACAGCAGACACACACAACCCAGCTGCAGCACACTATACTACAGTATCAGACTAAAGCTTTGTTTCAACGGGTGAACTATACTATTGCAGAAACAGTTATCCCATTTCTGTTACACATTTGTGAGTTGAAACAACACGCTTAAGTAAAAACAGTGGTGTGTAGTGGCAGCATACAGGGATATCATTAGCTGGTCTCACGTTGCCAAGTCAACAATGTGCCGGTTAGTAAAGAGAATGGGAAAGAGCAGTTTATTATTCATAAATATTGTTTTTCTTCCCAATGGAATAATATGAAAATAAAATGTTTTTTCAGATATGGGGGAGGTTCATGTTGCGCTGCATCTAGCTAGCCAGAACATAAATATTGATGAACATTCTGTTCTGCTGTCAAGGAGGAATGGAATTAATGCAAATGTTGTTTTATTAATATCACGGAGATCATCCGAGCAAGTGGGTGACAACGAACATTTAAAAACAAATTAAAAATCCCTCGGTATTTCACGATTTGTCATTCACAAATGTGGTTCATTCATGGTTAGGCCATGTTGACAGTAAATCTTACAAATACTTACAAATTATTTTATGGTATAAACGGCCCTTGACTAATTCTCAGTTTTCAATATTTCATGTTTATTTGATGTGAAAGTCATGAAAACCATGAAAAAACAGCCTTATAGGCCTAAAATATTATCATGCATGGTTCTGTCTAGCTCTGTCGTGTGGTTTCAGAAACAAAGCTAAACTGTATTTTCAAAGTTTTTTAAATGTCAATTTATCACTAGTAATTTGGCATCCAATTTGTAAAATGACAAGGTTTTTTTTTAATCCTTTCAAGGAAATTACAGGATGAAGTTAACACTTTTCCTACACATTGTTATTATATTATTTCATAGCCAGTGGTCCTTCAGATATTTGTAATGGTCTAAAAAAAAAAAAGAAACATTAATTGTTTACATTTCAGTCTAAAGCTCCATAATGACCACTAACATTCTGCAATTATCTCCTGTTTTGCAATAGTGTGGTGATCAGTATTCGGACATGACTGAGATACTAGAGAGGATTCAGATCATGTCAACGTAGAGAAACCAGGTAAAAGGCTTAAATCTACTGCAACATTTCAATGATTCAACTAAAATATATGTAAAGTAGCTTATTCAGGGTCTCCACAAAGGGAGGATATAGTTATCATGAAAAAGTAGATCCCCCTGACCTACATCCACAGTATATGCACATGTAAAAATGTAAGTCTAACATATTTACTTACATAAAGACATATAGGCATCTCCTTATATCCATAGAAACTCTCAAACACTTTGCAAATGTGATTCTCAAGATATATCTAAACCTCTATACAATGTAAACGTGGCTGTGTGCTTTATGAACGTGGCACCTCCCCTACTGTATATCCCTGATATTCCTCCATATCACTTAATCATACAATAGCACTAAAAAGAAACATCTTGTATTTCAACAAGATTCAATTCTATACATGTTTTAAAGACAGCTCTGTTAATATATAGACAGTTGTATTCAACCTCTCATAAGAACTAAAACTGTAAAGTGCTTCCAGAATCACCAGTTATGAGCAGGGCATGTCTACCTGACTTTGTTCTACAGTTTTGTATGTGTTTAAAGTTATGGCTGAATAATCAATAAGACAAAAAAGCCTTTAACTAGGTCAACAATGGTTCCTGTATTTCACTGTAGTCAACATCAGAATAATAATTTTAAAACAAAAGATCTTCATCATGATAAAATCTTATCCTAGGCTTGGTTACAGGAAACTAGATGACTGCTGTTCTTTCTGGTTATGATCAGGGCTGTGAGTACTGTGGGTCACAGGGAAACCTTAATGCAAGTCCAAATGCGTTATTTGTAGTACTCCTGCTGCTATCATAATGAGGGATGTTGGTGTGATGCATTATAGCCATATTCTTTCACACTGCAAAGCCAATACAGCACCTGACAATATCATTGATTGCTTGAAATGAAGCATAATGGTACTCTAGATTACACATCTGCAGTCTGTCTCATTAAAGGGGATTGAATGTCTAGTCAGTAGGACAGCAAAGATCAGGGGCAGGAGGCTTGACCACACTTGTCTGAACAATATTTAAAGGGAAAGTCCATACTGTACAGTACAGTGGGGGTGACAACAGTTTAGAGTTTTAATATTTGTTTAAACTTTTACATGTTATCAGAAATATGCTTTTGAAAGTGCTGGTCTTTGTGTTTAATATTCAGTATTCATTCTATTCCATAAACACATTTGTGTTGACCACATGTCTTATATAAATTATACTGTAGTCATTTATATTAGGAATACTAAAAGAAACAACATGTCAATGGCAAACATATTTTCCAAATATGTTAGAGTTTAAATGTTTAATCCTAAAATTAAAACCTTTAGGAAATTAAACAGAATCAAACACCCCATCATTACAGTAGGTCTCCTATCAACATTTCTACAATTACGACAGAATGTATTGTATTTAATAAGGTAGGAAGAAATATTGCATTGTGCAAAAGCAAATTCAGGGTTCTTGCCATGTTAATTAAAATTATAATCAACCATGAAGTTCAAGCGACCCAGCTATGGCTGCTTTTGTCTTTTGTGACTGGGTTGAAGGTATGTCATGTGAAGCCTTGCTCCTATGCGTCAAACTAGAAAGGTCTTCAAATAACCCCATACATAAAAATAATGAAGGTAATTAGTGTTACTGCAAAACTGAACACTCTTTTGTTTGATAAGACAAGTCACTGAATGCAACCACAAGCTAATTAGTTCTCTTTGAAATGGAATTGTAGAATCTTATCTTTATTAGAAAACATTTCTACAAAAACATTTGTACATTTTTCCCAAAGTAAAGGGCTTTTTGGCTTCGATTATGTAATGTAAAAGACAACGAAGCACCCTGTTATGCATTAATCTGAACAGCACTGCATTTGAAAGGTTTATAGTAGTGAAATGATTACGACACGATGGAATGTGGTTTCAAATAACTGGAGCTACCTCAAGCGTCCCCAGGCAAGCATTGTGGTATATAAACATTTACATATAATACAATATATCTATATCTTCAACATAATCATATTACATACATATTTTAACCAGATTAAATATTAAAAAGATACAAACTCTCCTACTAAAAATGTTAATAAAATCAAAGTGCAAAGAATGTATAGCACCAGCATGTAGAATCTCACAAAGAAAAAGTTTATTTTGAGAAAGAAATCACTGCATCTCATCATTTCTAATCAGTCATGGATGCCCATGATTTGAACCAACCCAAACTGTGGTACTGGAAATAAAAAGGTTATTATAGTTGAACCATCTTTGACCCCAAATGGTTCTTCAAGACAGACACCAGGGGCAGTCGGATAGAAACCCCAGAACCGTTTGAGTAATTAACTTAAATGGGGAAGAATAAACATAAATGGCAGAAAAATGCTACGGAAACGATATTCTATTTTCTTTCACAGACAATACTTTACTGTATGTTCCCGCCCTGTACTGCTGAGATGTACTCTGCTTTAGGAAAGTAATTTGACTGTAACCTTTAGCTTAGTGGATATCACTCCAGGGGAAACTCTTATTCATTATACAGCTAACCCACCTTCAGTCACCATGGTTTAAGAAAATCTGAAATTTCCCACATCAATGTTATGTTAATTACCTGAGGAACACTCCATCAAGATAAGTCCCTATAAGCGCTGCACAATAGCAGAATATACTGAGTAATTTTATAAAGCCTGTTTTCTATCTTATCGTCTACCATTTTTCATTCTTAATTCATGTCTAATTATTTTCCAGTACTTGATTAGCCATATCGTTTTTTTTTTATATAGCCATGTCGTTTTTTTTTTTTTTTTGCTTTTATTGTGCAATTTTTGTGTTGTAATCCAAACATAGTAATCCAAATATACTGCTATTGTGTACAGTATACTAATTATAACAATACAGACCAACATCCAAGATTAAAACCACAAAACAAAAACAGTAAAACTACCACTTTGCTGAACTGGTAAAGAAGAACATCCTTTTGCTTTCCTAAGCACTGCTAACATCAGCCAATGCCACAAGAAAGGCATGCTGGCCTACATAAACTGCGCAACCATTAATTCAAATACAAACTACCAGTGTAAGCCAAGGCAAAGAATGACGCTGGGGGCTCTGGGGGTATTCACCCCACCAAGGAAGTTTAGAGAAAAGGTTTGATAATATCAGAGTGCTA
Source organism: Acipenser ruthenus (assembly GCF_902713425.1). Classification (NCBI taxonomy): domain Eukaryota; kingdom Metazoa; phylum Chordata; class Actinopteri; order Acipenseriformes; family Acipenseridae; genus Acipenser; species Acipenser ruthenus. The sequence goes on along the minus strand of NC_081214.1, from coordinate 18,836,991 downwards.
CTGATTTAAATGTAAACTTCATTCCCAACAGAGCAGCTGCGTTGCCATGGAAACAATCACTTTAGGCCCTCATAGTGCCAGAAACTGATCAAGTGCATGGCATTCAATGGAACAGCAATTAATTTACAAATGGATGTTTTTAACTGCCACTTTCAAATCTACTACTACACCACCATGCTTGCATTATCTAAAATCGTACTGAAAATTAAAAGGGCTGAGCAATTGATCACCCATAACGCATTGAAACAGAGATTATTTCTGGCATATGTTTTCATTTCCGCTCCTTGAAAAATTCCCTAAAAACAAAAAGAAGCTTGTGTCCCTTTTGGCAGGACTGGGGTCTGATTCACTCTGCCCTTGTTTGCTCAGGGGCTGGGTGATGAACGGAACTGCGACTGAATAAGCAGACACAGACTTTACCCCATGCTTTGGATAATTCAATGAACTCCCATTACAAAGGTTGGGAGTCTGAATAAAGCATTATATAAAAAAGTTCTGCTCATGGTAAAGTGTCACAAGTCTGATATTTGGCAAAGGTTGTATTTGACTACATCTTTTTTTTTATTTTCATACCGAAAATAAATGTCATTATAATTTGCAACCCACCATACAAATATGTTTTAAGATCAATTACTGCTATTCTATGTCTCTCAGTGTATTTTTATTTCCAATATACATTTACAGTAACCTACATTAGGCCATATAAATTTGGAAGATCGGTGAACATACGGCCCGAATGGTATAAGCATGGATTATCAGAAATGTACCGTATATAAATTTGCCAAGCTTTGAAAATAACTCCCACAATGAGAATGTATTGGTCTGTAACTAGCACACTACTGTAGTTGCCAGCTTTTGAGCTCTATTCATATTTGTCAAAACTGTACCTATTTGGTTACTTTAATAACTTCAAAGGGATTTTAATACTGAAGACATTCACACAAACACATTATTGCAAGTACTGTATTAATCTGTAACGATTCTCTAAGATGCAAACGCATTTACAGGGGTGACCTTGAGTTGGCAGCAGCTACACAATCTGTCACACTTAGACACTCAAATACTGCTCTAAATTATATTCATTATAAAGGACATCCCAAAAGGCTTACCATACATTAAAAAAAAACCCAAAAATAGGCCATCCTCTATATTAATTTCCCCAGAAATACAGTTTTTAACCATTAAGAAAGATTTCAAAAGTTGAAGCCTGAACACAAGTTGGCCTGATATAGTTAACACATAGCCTACCACTCATTTTCTGTTGTCATGTTGCCATTTGCTTTGCAATCAATATCTCTACATTTTTAAGTATCTGTAACGGGCAGTGCACTGCCGCTAGGATTCTGACCACCAATCGGAGAGATGGGATTAAAAACTCTTTTTACCACAAAGCAGACAAGCCTTTCTACTGCATAGTGGTTAAGGTACTCACTGGTGCAACACACGAATACCACTAAAGTCATTTCTGCTTACGCTTGTGTTCTTAGAAGTGTGTTCTGTATTCGTAGAAGAGTGTTCTGTGAAATACATTAGAAAGGAAAATGTATGATACCCGGTTCTGATTGGGTTTATAAAATATCAAGAGGTGAACCCAGGGAATTTGTATTTTCCAGTGAATTTATTGCACAAGTAAGGTGAGAAATTGGTGGTAGTACCTCGCTATTGAAATGTTCCAGTCTAGCTTCCTCCTGGCAAAGGTGTATAGATATATACAGTGTCTGAGGTAACGCTCCAATTTGGCCCTGGGCTGACATTACCATAATTCTTAAAATGAGTGAAACAGTGAATTCAAGGAATGGAATAGTCCTTTTTAAAGGCTATGCACTTGACTGCTTGACTATTTAAAGAACGACCTGTGCTGAAGCAAACCCTCAAAGCATCTCAGTACAATGAGAAGTCTTCTTTATCCACACACAATATATACATCTGACCCCTTATAAAAGTTCACCACAGTAAATGTGCTTTTAGATTACCATTGTTCACCATTTATTTTTAAATGCTGTACCATACCTCTCTGAGCTTTTTTTTTTATAAGGAATGGTTGACAACAATGTATCTGGGTGCTAATTATTTTAAAATTTAGAACACCTGGAATACAATAAATAACAAGGTAAATGTTCTTCTTTTTTTAAAAAAAAACTTGTTTAATTTAAATAATATTTAGCTATTTGAGTTTCTAAGTTGTACCTTACAATGCAGCAGTGAGGAATTCATTATGGAGGTTAATAACTGGCACACATAAAAATGGTTCATTTTAAAAGGCAGCTAAAACTCAGAAGGACTTTCAAGAAATTCAGGGACAAATTACTGCATGATAAATGGTCAGCCTGGAAAAGAGTAATCGTTTTACCCGAAAGTTCATAATCATCTCTTTAAAGTAATTAATTAAACATCATCAACAAATTCCACCACAATACTGAAATGCAGCCACCTGCAGACGAGAGATGGAAGCTTTGTTCCTCTTGTGATGATTTTGGGGAATGTAATAAAAAATACATGTAAAGGAACGACAAGGAATTATAATTTACTTTGGTGAACAGGATTATGGATGCCACAGTTTTAAATGAAAAAAGCAGATACTAAAAGTAAAAGTGCATTGTTACATTAGTGTAAGCAATATCCTCAAATGCTAGACTCAAATATAATCTCTCTACACAATTAACTAACATCAGTGTGTGGGTGTTTAAGGGGATGGGGTGGAGGCATTTCAGAATTAATTTAATTGCAGCACTACTGAATCTTGAATTTCACCACACATGAAGCTGGTTAATCTCAACCATCTGATGCACCACTCCAGCTTGCATTTTGACATAAGCTTTTACTATCGCATCTGGGGATAAGCTGAAAGGAGAGCTGACATGTTAAAGCGAGGAACACTGACCGGAGAGGAGCGAACACCTCTTTCCCATCCAGTATCTCGTCTCAGTGGTAATGAAAGGCATTCTAAGGTGCATTATCACATCCGTAATAGTGCTTTCATCCTCTTCCACGAGGTGTGAAGGTCATAATCATATTTCACTCACAGTCAAAGTCAAAATCTGAAACTCTGTCGTGATTGGCAGCGAGAGACTAGGCACCTCACAGCTGGAAGAATAACAAATCGATGCCTTTGAACAATTCCACCTGAGCAAAATCAGGAGCAGATGGTACGACAGGACCAAAATAAATAAGCAAAGGCAAAGAATCATAGCAGCCACACACATCACAGACACAATATACAAAAAAACAGTCAAGTGATTTGGGCACATGAGACCCATGTCAGAAAGCTGTCTATGATAAAGATACATCTACAGTGTGTGCAGTGGACAGCCAGAATATATTAATGTCATATACCAGGTGATTTTTGGATCCCCTGGCTTTTATGAGCTGACAGGTATTAAACCCTTTAACAAACCAATAACTGATTAATCCCTTTGAATAAAACTGTTACTAAGCTATTACAATACCTTATAGCCAAAAGTAGCATTCATGTATTAATAATGGGATTTTAACCCTGTAATTTGTAACAGTTCTTTTATAGTTTTTACTTTATTTATAGGGAGAACAGTGGAAAAGAAATGACCCCCTGCAGACACGGAAAGTGAACTCCTGTTCCTAAAGGGCATTCTAATTAAGAGGATTGAGTAGCAGCTGGGCTTAATTAGCTTGTTTACCTCTTAGCAATCTATATATTGGTTGAATCCTGTTTACAGCTCAACTTGGTCCCTCTTGGTAGCAGTTCTGTGCTGCTTTTAATAAATGCAGTTGTCCCCTAATATAGAGTCTGTTTCTTAAAATAAGTATTTTTTATTAAAAAGTAGATATGACACGTTTCTAATTCATTGCTGTCTAAAACTGGATCTTGAATTCCTCAGATCAGAAGTACAGTATATGTGTCAGTGTTTAAGATATTGCCGCTGTCTCATTTTTTTTCTTCCTGTATTGATTATTTAAACGAATCATGTTTTATTGACTGAAGCAGTGTGCCAGCAATCATGTGTGCAGTGGTCATATTACCAACTCCTGCCCCCTGTACACCACGAGAGACTAGCCCTTCCCAGTTTCAATGGCCTATATTATTCAATTACTTATTTATTTGAAGATTTCTAGCCTGTTGAGATGTAGCATCTCATATCCAGGGTTTGGACCTGTTTCATTTATGAGGTCTGAAGAAGTCTTTTTAAAATTAAACTAGCCATTGCAGAATATACTAATATATATATATATATATATATATATATATATATATATATATATATATATATATATATATATATAGCTTTTTTTAATGAAAAGCATTCATCTTATAGGCCAGCTCTCATTTCTCAACCTCTTTTAAATGGAAGATGGAGGTATTATCACACCATGATAATATGTACGACCCTACAGAGTCTATTTGACATTTCACATGTACTCTACTACTTTGAGAATATTTTTATGATGACAAATAGTTCTGTTTAATAGTTAATATCACAATAACCTGAATGTATGGACAACAAATAACAAGGAAATATACAAAGGCTACACTACAAAGAAGAAAAATACCCGCCATAACACTGTCAACAGAGTAAAGGGCTAACCGATTCAACGGTGACTGCAGCAAGATGCTAGTAAGAGAAAGAAACAGTTCTTGCACCAGTAGATCTAGCATTGCATTAATGCTATAGCAATCTGACCAGTGTAATCAAGTGCTACCAATCCACACATTTTGCATTGCTAATTTAATGAACTTGGGGCTACTGAGATTCATAAATGATGCCCTTTATGATTTTAAATTGCGTTCTGACATTTCAGAAATTAATCACAGGTTCAAACTTTGCAAAATCAGCTTTAATGAGGATCTGTATCTCTGTTTAATGATGTTGACATGCAACCCTTGAGATTGGGAAGTCATAAACAAGGAACTAGTTTCAGAAGCAAGGTCACATTGTAATGTGAAGTAGGAGGCACCGAAGTCTAAAAAAGTGCATAGCACCTGTCTGACTCTGAAAACAATTAGAGCAACTGTGGCCTGCATGGATTCCTTTTTGAGTAATACAAAACTTTAAGCTGATTTTGAGAGAGGGGAAACATTAATAAGTATGTGGTTAAGCACATTGTTTAACGAATGTTGTGAAGTTTGCACACTATTGAAATCAGGAATCATATGTAACAGCCTCTTAGCATGCTGTATGAAATAGGTTATTGTTAAAATGGGGGCATATGTGCCACAAAACATTAACTGACCCAAGACCCAATATAAAGGTCAACTTAGTTTCCAGGTGACTTACGTTCAACAAGCTGTAGCCCCAAAGTTTAACATTTCCAGCCCAAGACCACACAGATTGAAGAATGCTCATTAACCGATCTTTATATTTTTTGTGGAAGGAATCCCCAAGGAATGGTTAATTGAATTCTGTTTTGTGACAGACCATGCAAACAGCACCTGTCCACAAGCAAGCTCAGGCATCATTTAAACCTGAATGTAACTTACAATTAAAACCCATAGGGTTTGTTGGTAACCCTACATAATGAATTTAGACAGGTCGAAATATGTGCCATTTAATAATGGGCTTTTGTGCATGGTTACCTTAGATGATATAACAGAGTTCTAAATGAGATAATAACACCTAATTTGTGTAAGCCTACTGTTATGCAAGCAAAATAGTACCACAATCATTTAAATGAATGCATTAACTTAACAAATATTTATTTAAAGACATCTTGGTTATAATGTATGCAATATTCCTCAAACTAAATACTCATTATATTTAGGTAATTGGATTTTTTTAATATCAAGAGTCATTGCAAGTGTTATTAAGTTTAATGAGCAGCATTCTAAATCAATTTCCTTTCCCTACCTGGGACAAAATGTGATAATTCTGTTTATTTTGTTCACTGATCACATTGATTCATTTGGTAATAATGCAATGTTCAACTGCAAACTCCTAAAGACTATTCTACTAGAATAGGGAAACAGGGGCGAAAAATATTATGATCACAAAACTATCAGCCACATTTATGGATATAAAAAAAAATATTGTTGAATTATTTTTGGTCTATTCCTAAGAAACTGTCATTGTTTTTTTTGTTTTATCTCGCAATTACAGGGCACATTTAAAATAAGTTGTCATTTCCCTATCCTTCTGACCTCTGAAGATGAGACAGAATTAAAATATCCATAAACTGCTTGTGCAAACAGGCCTGGTTCTTCTCTACAGTGGTTAAGACACTTGTTTGGAATGTGTGTTGTCTCCGATTCGTGTCCAGCCTCCATCTCTCTCCTTACCTTTTTATGATGTTTGCAATCGATCTGAGTGCAAAGAAATGCTCTATTTATTATAGCCTGCTTTGACTGAGTTCAGTAGCGGCTCTTCAGTTCTAGTAGATCTTTTGGTTCATTTTGTTCCCCTTGTAATACATTGCTGGCTCTTACTAATATAAAAGACACTTTGACTGATCTAGCCTACATTACATATGTCTATGGCAGGTAACTAGAATGGAACAGCAGCACCAAAGCACCCTAACAGACTTTTCAAAAATTAAACACCACAATATTTGAGTAATTGCAATAATTCAGACTGATTTCAAGCATTGTAAAAGGCAAGGGGACAGTAAAAGAAAATTGAATTTGAAGCTACTTAATCTTTTCCTAACTTGAGTAAGCCACACTTCAGATCGGGCCCTGATGGATGTAGCCACATCACAAACACCGGGTAATTAGAACAAACTCCCTATACCCCAACCTAACACTATTAAATCACAAAGCAAATCCACAATCTCTCCTAAAACCACAGAAAAAGCTGCCGATCCCTCAGCATGAAGAGTAGCTGGATATGAGCACTGTGATCCAAGGATTCTTACTTCTTCGATTTCTCACCCTAGAGACTTGACCAGTCACTATCAGGCTATAGATGGATGTGCTGTGTTAGAAGCAGATCAATGTTTATCTTGTTAAAGAGTAGTTTTACTCACAACCAGTGTCCTTCCAACCACTGATCCATATGCATTCTTCATCCAACCATAAATGATACAAGTAATCCTGCAGCAGAAAATGAAGTGTACACCATCAGAGGGGCTTTTATATGGACTCAGAAGAATATGTCAGATTGATGGAAGTGATGGTTTGGAAAATGAGTATAGAAAGAAGAAACACAGGGGAAGCGGGTCTTCTTTCCCAATGCTTTTCCAAAGAAAATCTGACTTGAAAGCTTACTGTATGTGCTGTGGAGAGCTCAGCTGACCCTGTCAGTGTTCAGATATTATTTTCTTTCCTACCAGGACAATATTCCCCTTAGCATTAACTGACCATACCACCTACAGCAGCATCCCATACATATGTTGACACACAATTGATTTACAGCGTTACTTATAAAACTTCTGTCCAAGCACATTTTCATCAGATTCAGGCGAGCAATTCCCAAGATAGGTCTATTCAGTTGATCTAAACAGCCACAGAAGAACCGTTTCTGAAAACCAGTAGCTATATACCTACCTACATATAATTTTTTTTTTGGGGGGGGTGGGGGGGTAGGGGTGCCAGATGTCATATGCTTTTACATGAACCGTTTACAAGGGGGGGGGGGGGGGGGGGGGGGTTAGTGGTCATATTATAAAACAGTATTTTCACTACCTTCAGTATAAATACCATGACTGATATCAGCTTCCCATTAAATGCAGTCTTCAATTTCCACACAGTAAATCATTTTATATTTTATTTATTCACTGATCAATATGAATGCCAGAATTTTCCAATTTATGTTTCTCACTGAAATACAGATTTGTTAACAAAAACAATCACAGAGACTGTGGCTACCACTTCCACCCCACCACTTTTGGTGGAGAATTCTGGTGTAGACCAAAGGAGCAACTAAACGAGTTCCTTACAGTACATAAGAGGACCAACTCATTGGACAATCAGCTTTTTCAAGGGGTAAGCACACTGTGAACTGAGAAAGCATGTGTAACTCTGGAGGGAAAGCACCTTCTTTTCACGGGAATTCATGGAAACTGGGGTATGAAGGATATGGATACAGAGTGATACTAACCACTTAATCTAGTTTTATGCTTACATCTGAAACACAGAGGGATGATTGATGTAAAAAGTGGGGAACCAGATTATTGTATTGTAAATAATTCAAGTAGTAAAAGTTTGCAGCAGGCTTAAAATACAGTAGAGGCTTGTAGTGATTCAAAGATGAATCTGTTATGTGTCTCATGTGCAGCACTGGTAGAATCTAAGTAATTAAGGATAGTGCCAAAAGATGTACTGAGGGAAATACAAAACAGTTCCAATTTCAGACAGATGACAAAACAACACTGATTTACTAGTCCAGCCGTGTGAGGCTTAACCTGTTATCTCAGTGAATTCACACTATTACATTGATCACCGCTGGCTTCCACTGTTGTGCTGGGTGTCTGGTTGATATGACAAGGAGCTTACTTCTGCCAAACAATATTTAAAAACAAATACCTCTAAAAAACTGACTGACCTCACAGAAATAGCATTAATGAAGTCAATGGTTTCCTACTGGAATGGACATTTTGTTTCAAAATGTAATAGACATTTACAAAACTTTTGCCATTTGCTACAATTCCATACAATTAATGGCGCTTTTTAATGGTAGCAATACCATTGGCTTAGGTACTCTGCCCTACTGCCCATGATAATGATGCTAACCTTGACCTTGTCTCCATGGTAACCATCATCATTAAACACTTGAACTTTTTCGAGTGATTGAGAAAATGTATGCCTACTACAAGCTAATGAAAAATAATATTTTATTTTAACAGCTAACATGAAGCCCATCCTGCAAAATCACTGATAATGTGTCATTTGTTTATCCCGTATGCTATGTAAATTTCAAGGGGGCAAATATTTTATTTATTTGGTTTTATTTGAGACCCAAAGCTTGGGAAACACTTTCCTCCCCAATTTAGAATGGATAATTGTTTCCACACCTGAGCAATCCTCACACCAGCTCAGATCCTCCGATCCCACGACCAAGTCATTCACCTCTTTACACGCAGGAGCCCCAAGTGGATGTCATGGAGCTACCAGCCCCTGCAGTAATAATGCCAGTTTGTTGTGTGGTGAGGAGAAACAGTCTGAGCGACTGTGATTCCCTGATTGGTGGGAGCCCCAGAGCCAATGCAGCATCTCCTGTGGAATCCCCAGTGAAGATTATCAACCTCAAACAGCCAGCTTTTGTTCCTCTGGCTGTATGACTCGCCCTTCACACCACGCAGCCGAGCCTTTAGCAGGTAACCACCAGTTTGGTAATACTTCTGATATCCAATTAATGTGATCTTGTAATTTAGACTCCTTTATTAAACTGCTTAAAATAAAATCCCCATCAATGCTCGCACAGGCCAGTCATATTTACAGCGTGAACTTTTCTATACGGTATGAACTAAAATACACTCTTCTGTAATGAATTATGTGCAGCCCCATATACACGCCATTACTGCATTTAAGAACTAAATGAGTCAAACTTTTAGATGCGTTTGTGTGTGCTGAGCCCAACAGTTGGGTTACAATACTTAAGGCATGTCAACTTGATTGAGAGAACCCAAAACTTGGCTCCCATACAAAATCCTGACATTTAAAAAAAAAAAAAAGAAGAAATACACTGATTACACATTTAGCATTATGGTCTCAGAGCCTTTAGGGATTAGTGTCTGGGTTGGAGTTATCGATCATAAAAAAAGTTTCTAATTGTGTAGTTAATCAGGGTTTTTTTTCTAACGTGTTGCAGCCTTGAATATATTTACCAGAATTTTACCAGAATTTTGAGCTAAATTACTCTGCTTTTCATTTTCTACCTACGCACATACCAGTACATTGCTAAAAACTCTCCATGTTGCATGTCTGCCAAAGCTCTCTCCCCCATGAAAGAGATTTATTTTAATTATTATTATTATTATTATTTATTTATTTATTTCTTAGCAGATGCCCTTATCCAGAGCGACTTACAATCGCAAGCAAATACATTTCAAGTGTTTATTTTAAAATCATAAAACATTCTACAGAGAACTGCATTTAAAATTTGTGATAATCGCTTCCTTTTATTGAGATTTACACTGCCTTGCCACCTGATCAGAATGTGTCTACCCGATATTATTTGGCATCGATCTGTTGTGGGCATGTATACCGTGGGTCCCTTATTACTTTGGAAGGCCAAAAGAATGCATAGTTTACTTAAGCATTGTTGTGGATCAAGTCCACCCAACAATGCTGCACATAGTGATGGCTACTTTCAAGACTTCAGTATAATGCACCAATCCACCATGCCAGAACGGTGTGATCTCAATACAATTTGCATTGCAATCCTCTGCCTAACTAAAATATGCTGTAAATGACTGAATGGGTTTACAGGTCTCAAGGCACTTTGCAGCACCTATAGTAGTCTATCCCACATCTTGTCAAGGCTGTGATCACATGGTGGCCTGGCCTGATATGTATTAAACTGGGGAGGCAGTGTATGCAATGGTCTGTTTTTCTTTCAAGATTTTAATGGTGTTGATACAAGCCTACTCCATGACTGCAGGTAAAATAAACTCAGATGTGTGCTGAATAAAGTTATTCTCAAAACCACAGACAAGAAAAAAAGCTTTTGCTCTTTGTGCCTCAGAATGACTGACAGAGGTGAATATTTAATAAAAAGAACATGAAATATTTATAACACAATGTGTTTACAGCCCCGAAGCTAAATACAAAATAATATATGAAACTCCCAGACATTAGCTCTATGAAATATAGTATTACTATACACACCCTTAACAAGATACAAAGTCTATTATCAGTGCAAAGGGTTTTACTTATTGTACCGTGAATCTACACAGACAGAAGTCATGATTAACTAAACTGCCACACAGCTCAATCCATCAGTTAAGCTGTATAGATGGAAAACCCTTTTTTTTTAGTCCAAAACCATTGATACTGTCTTACCTAATGCAATGATTGGGGTCGTCACAGATTGTATCCTGGGTTAATACGTTACGTCAAAGTACATTTACCAAGTGTACCTGGCAAACAATACTGACAATAATTCAAAAAATGATCACCATTACAGCTAATACAGCTAGCAAAGTATTGTAAATGGCATACTGAGTATAAAAGTGGAGATGACCAAATGCTTTTATGAAATAGCAGCAAACACCACAATTGCTTGCACTGTTAAAAAATGATGCAAGTGTAATTGCAAAATTCTCCTGACAACTAACTGCAGCCATTACCTTAATCACAGCAAAATGCACCATAATGGTCATTGGATAACAACGAAAAAGAAAAGACTTGGTAATGCAAGGATCTTGATAGTCATCTAATGGATTTGTTGACCATGACAGGAGGTATGTCTAGTAGTAAGGCTTTCAATATTGACAATATAGGCTACGTTTATATGAAATGAAGCTGTGTCTCACTATATTTTATTTCTTGGCACCCCAAGACTAGAAATGCATACATTTACATGAGACCAGTTATGCTGAACTACTCCAGGGAAGAAGGAAGAACACTTATAATATAATAATGGCTTACAAACTTATAATATAATAATGGCTTACAAAATTCAGGTTACAATGAGCAACAGCATACAGTGGCTGCCTAGTTAAGCAATATAACTCTGACTTGCTGGCATTATGATCTGGCAGTTGACTGCATCTGAGGGCTACTGTACAGACAAGGTCAACTACCAAAATAATCAGGGTTTTATTGCGATTAAAAACAGGTGCTTTTTTGTCATTTTAAATATTTAAAATCTGTAATTTACATATGTATTATTTATTTATTTTTTATAATTTAGTAGTCGCCAATTATTTTATTATTTTCTCCCAATTTGGCATATCCAATTATTTTTAGGCTCAGCTCACCACTGCCACCCCCTTTTGCTTCTTTTCACACTGCAGACTCACCGTACAGCCACCTCAGAGCTACAGTGTCAGAGGACAAAACAGCTCTGGGCAGCTTACAGGCAAGTCCGCAGGCACCCTGCCAGACTACAGGAGTCGCTGGTGCGCGGTGAGCAGAGGACACCCTGGCTGCCCTAAGCCCCCCCCCCCCCCGGGTGGCACTCGGCCCATCCACGTTCATCAGTGGAATAGCCTGGACTCGAACCGGGCTCCAGGCTATAGGATGCATCCTGCACTCCACACGGAGTGCCTTTACCAGATGCGCCACTCGGGAGCCTCCCAATTTACATGTGTAGTTACCTTTTTTTTTTTTTTTAAAGATAGACAATCTAATCTATCTGAAAGTCCGCCGTCCATCTACGATGTGGTAATGCCCTGTAATGGAGCTTCCTCTATGCATTCAATATAATTTTGCTATCAAAGTAATCAACTTGCAGCATTTTAGTCACATCGGTACACGAGCGCACTAGTCCCCTCTCAAGACAGTATCGCTCTACAAGGACATCGTAATTAATAAATCAATTCTATGGCAACAAGAATGTGAAGTGCAGCTGAATATAAAAACTGAACCACAGAGGACAAAGGAGCACAAGTGAATACTGAGAGGATTAGGCCTAGCATAACAACATCTGTTTTAGGTTCATCAAAACAATAAATAACTTTACTCTCCGTACCTGGTTCATATTCCTTAGTTTTTTGCATTTTTATTTTTCTAATGCTACTGTCATGTTCTACATCTAAAACCTTGCTACTATCTTCACTTACAGCAGACACTTTGTAAGTGGAATTTCAAACTCAAACTCCGCGGAACTCATGACAACATTCCCATAATATGAGACAAACATTTTAACATTGAACTAAGTGTAACAAAAGAGCAATTGAATTGAATCTCATTACGAACTAGTATGACTTGGGAAGACATGTTTTAAGTGGCATAAACTCAAAGTGTTGAAATCGGTAAGAAAATAACCCACGGTCTCTTGTGCCTAAAGGCACTCTAAACAGTTAATTATTTTTACTGATTCAACACTTACCATTGTTAATCCCGTACATAAATATCAGTCAATAATATCTACCAATTGTGAATTCAAATTCTGTTGATTTGCTTTCACAATTAGTATTTTTCTTTTGAGTCTAAGTGTGATATTTTCAAACCCCAGTCTTGAATCAACTCTGATTTTCTGAAGAACACATGTTAATTTCACAACAAAAACAGAAAACTATATATATATATATATATATATATATATATATATATATATATATATATATATATATATATATATATATATTCAAGTACTTTTAAGTGCTTTCAAGGTTTTTTTTATATTTTGTAACATTAACATGATTGTTTCTCCTTTCAAAAACTAGAAATCAATTAAAGAATGGAAAAAACTCTGAACATATGCAGCCCTAAATCTTTTAGGACAATCACAAATGTATAATACGAATTTTCGTCACACATGGGATACAGTACAGCATTAGAAAATTGAAATGTTTCACCCAAAAGATAGTATTAAGTAGAATTAAAAAGAAACTTATGCATACAATTTGACAAATGTTTATTTATTTTGTAGGAGTTTCTAGTAAGCCTACTTCATAAAACAAGATAAGCAGAGAGGCAGTGGTAGTCTGATGTTAGTCTACACAATTTTTCCAGAATACTTAATGATTTTACAGATGCATATAAACAGCCAAAAATAGATAACACTTTAGATCAAAGACCACCAAAATACTTTCTGCAACACAACTGAAGCCCAGTTGATAGATTTTTTCCAGACCACTGATCTTTTGAGGAATACTAAAATGATCTTTACAATGCATGTCTATATTTTGTGATGTATCCTCACTAGGCATTTCAACAGATTTGCATAACAAACACATCACAATAGACCTGAAAAACATTCTGAAATGTTTGAACTGTACTCATGTGGCCCTGCAAACAGAATGTTCTTGTAAATCAGGAGCTTTCATCTAGAAAAATAAAAAGATGAAAAGAGTACTTCTGAAAATAGAAGATGCCTACTCAACAACATCATTTAAAGAATTAAAAGTTAAATGTGCCTACAAATGAATCATGAAACAGTTCAATGGTATATACTGGTAGATTAAATTGAGGATGCCTTGAATAGAGAGAAGTGCAGTGCAGTATAAACACAGTATGCCTAGTGTTCCGCGTTTTATTTTATATATATTAAAATAGGGATAAAATCGGTACAAAATCGTTTTTAATTGAAACATCTGTAAAAATCGAGGAATAAAATCTCACAAAAAAACACTTTACATGTGGAATATGATGAGTAGCAGTTCTGGTTTCTGATTAATAATGTCCCTGGCATGTATGATGAAGCAGAATCTGTGCAAGTCGAAGCCACATTTTCCCAAGTCAGCTGGTACTTTACGAACGTTTGGGCAATTGCTATGATGACGGAAATAGTATCTTTAAATATTTACAATTAAGATTGTTGGCGTTAGGCAGTGTTTTACTACAGAAAGTACGAAGTCATCAATACACACTGATCAGCAATAAACAGTGGCTGTCCAGCAAAGCACAGCGCTCTAAAAAACTCATTAACACAGTCATTCTTCGCTTTTTTTTTATAAAGCATGTGTAAAAGCAGGATAAAGGGCTTGCTTGCCTCTCAGCTCACTTTCTTGTTTTAGTTTAATGTGTCGCTTGTTTTTCAGTATGTTCTTTTATTGTCAGCGCCCACATGTACCTCATGCAGCAGTATCTGCAGCGCTATGCATCCTCTCTCATCTGACCCACTTCTGTTATTTTTGCTTTTTGTATACTTCTAAACGCTTTCTTTTGAATATTCATAACTGATTTACTTTTTCTCCCCATTCCTCATCCACTAAAAATATTATATTTTCTTGTAAGTATTTCAATTTAATTTTTGATCAAGCTAGTAGTTACTATGCCAAGCAGTTGCCACAATAATCAGACTTCGATTGGCCAACATAATCAGATGATAGTGTGTTTGTGAAGTGACAGAGAACCATAGTTGAATGTTATTTGATCCTACATCTAAACATCTGCTGTATCTTAGGATACAGTGTAGGGTAGGGCTGCTTATTACAATGTCAGAGTCAAAATAAAACAGCATTTTAATCAAATTATTGTGTATTTCTAGAAAATAGTACCCAGGATAATATTGAATAATTGACAAAAAATCGGGTATAAATCAGTAAAATCCTGTTTCGGTAAAATTCGGAATAAATCGGCAACACAGAACACTACGTATGCCTTATGACAAATAAGTTCAAATGTTAACCCCTTTCATGTACCTACAATAACATGTTGCTATCTTATTTAAAGTACCCGTATACAGTAGGCTGCATCCTTGCTTCATTAACATTTCTTTCCTGATTTCACTATGTCTGTTATCTTTGTTTGCAATATTGATTTTTGTCAAGCTCTTCTGCACTGTACAAACTTTATTCACAGCATGGACATCAACATTTAAATATTGCCAGTCGTTTATTTTTCACAAAACATATCAGAGTATCTGGTTCATGCATGCTGGTGCTCCAATTGAAATGAATGGCATATTATGGGAACAGAAAACAGAAGAGCAATGTTGCAGGAGGGAGCATACTCTGCATACTCTAGGGCTTATAAGAGAAATGCTTTCTCCTGCCACTCTCAAGGTTTTCATTAGTGACTCATGATGTGTGAATAAAAATGTCAAAACAATTCGGATTAGATTGAAAAACATTGCAATACGGGAAAAAGGGATAATAAATATTAGTTGTTTTTTTTTGTATACACTGCAGGGTGTTCTGTAACACAAACTAAGTTGTTCAGAGAATTTTTAGAGAAAACTACATGCAAGGTTAAGAGTTTAGGAAACTATTTAGATAATGCATTCAGGCTGTGTAATATATAAAACCGAGGTTGAAGATTAATGATGAGGGAAAACAAATGTGACGTCTTGTAAAGTTTATTTTTATATAATTTGTTTCACCTCCTTCATTATAAGAAAAAAAAAATCTGTTCTGAGAAGCACTTCAGGTGTCCTGGAACACATGAGCAATAAGCTGATTGCTCCTTGTTGACTACTTATCTTAACAGAATGGGGACATTATACAATTCCACAGTCAAGTTAATGAGGCAAAGAAATCTACCTGTATAACACCGGCATACATATTTATAAGCTAACACCTTTCTGTAATGGTGGGGATCTGCACATTGGGAGACATAAGGAAGGTAGGAAGTGACAGTGCAGCAAATCCATACATGACACTGTAAACATGGCCCCACAATGCGAGTAACATACGAACGTAGCTTACATTTGCAACCAAAATACCTGTAGGTAAAAGACCTGTATCCAAAGCAAGCTACCAAGGCCATTTCCATTGCAAGTAGACATTTGCAGTCCAACAGCTTAGCTCTCATTTATGCAACATTTTCAAGTCGTTATTTGCACTTCATTACCTGAAACGTCCCCTTAGTTCTGCTAATCAAGCTTTTGATGTTTACTATGCTTTGCAACAGCTTTATGACAGCTTTTTACAGCCCATTATTCCACAATGAGCGTAACACCACTGGGTAACCATGTGGTCTGCGAATGGCTTTGAATACATTTAATCTATTTCCCCCACACTCTTAAATATCATGGAATGTGGGATACATTCAATAGGGCTTCTTACAGCTGGATCTGCATGTATCTGTTGATGTTAACCCTTAGAAACAGTGAAGTCAGACTGCTTTTCCTTTTGAAAGAGACTATTGGTAAAGAATCTGTCCTCCCAAGCTAAGCATTCTTCCATTATGTTTGGAACACCTGGAATACGGATGGCCAGCTGTGATATCTGACTGTGAATCACAAGGTCCCATAAGTGCATTACATTGGGTCATGGGGGATAGGATCTCAATTGACATACTGAACCACAGTTGGGTTTTTAGCCACTACTTATGCCTGCCTAAAGTATATCTCCATACTCTTTTTTTTAATATAGTATGGCACAAACTGTATGTAGACTAGCCTATAGCATAACTCTGCAGCAGTGGCTTAGTGAGGGGGTGTTATTGAGTGCTCCAAGCGTTCTCTGCCGACAATGTTTCCTATACCACACATGCCTTTCCCACTTGTTTGAAGAAATACCACCCACTACAACTGGTTGCAGTCTGAGAATTCTGCGAACTGCCTTCATTGCTAATATCTAAAAATGGATGAAATTAAAGAGAAAGCTAACCCCAGCAACAGGGAGGCAGAACACTGCGTTCGGTTTATCTGCATTTCAGACAGATCTTAAGTGTTATATGTCAGCAAATGACAGACACCCCAACACTCTACGAAAAGGTCACTCTTTCATGCGATATCACAGCAATTTGAACTTTTCTTTTGGAGTCTCTCTTAATTTACGGGTTCCAGGCCTTGACAGGAAAGAGCTGTGAGGAGTGGCATGAGACAAACAAAACCTGTGATGCTATTAATCCCAGAGTCCTACATTTCTAAATACAATCGCATAAGGAAGCTGGTGCATTCTTCAGAGAGGGGTACACAGTCTCTTGCAGGTGTGTGTCTACACTGGATATAACAGATCAAATGGTAACCAGCTGAAACTCTGCAATATTGAATTCCTGCATTAGGAGAAGGTGAGCTTAAGCCCGATCTTGAGACAGGACCACGTGTTAGCAGCTTTCTACATGACGGGTGCCCTGGTGAATACACTGGGAGCGAAGACACTGCTAAAAGCTTCTCCGTACACCCAGGCCTGAAGAAGCTTAGAATATTTGGGATTTAGGTTTGGGAAACGTGAAAAAAAAAATCATGCAAAATGTATACAATGACACACTCAAGTTATGATCAAATGTGTATTACAATGCGTGCAATGGTCCTGATGAACCAGTTTGTGTGACAATTAAAAATAAAAATAAAAAAGATAAATTAATGAGGGACAATTTGTTAAGGCAAAACTTCAAGATACACTTTGCAAAATACTCTGCCATGTGTTAGTTAAACAATCAATATAATGCTTTCACTTAAGCCAAATCTTATTATTTTTTTAATAAGGGTATGATGTTAAATATCATAAGCCTCTGGTGGATCAATAGATTAAATCTTTTAAACCTCGATAAACGCATACATCATTTCCGATAAATAAATGATCATATTGCACTTAAAGAGTACATAAGGACCTTTTTATTTTATTGTGTTACATGTTCCCATGTGTTACTACAAGTGTTTACGTAAGGTGTGTGTATTGTTTTGACATTTTCACTGGTAAATCCATCTCAGTTACATATGTGAGCAGGAGGATGATGGGAAATGTAGTTCTGATACGTCCATACCGGTACATGGGAAGCCATCTTAAGGCAAGGAATGCAACTCAAGATTAAGAAAGTGGTCAAAATGTTAAAAAAAAATTAAAACAATACACACACCTTAAGTAAACAGTTGTAGCAACAAATGGGGTACTTAAGTACCCTTTAAGTGTATGTGTAAAATAGTAATAGTAAATATTTACAAGCTATCCAAGCAAACTGATTGAATAACGTTTAAGAAAATTCAGCCTTGTCATATAATTTCCAAACTGCACTGTACTGAAAACTGCCTGCTGTCTGCTCCACATTGCCTCTCATGGTGATGAGCCGACAGCCAGTCTTCACTCACATTCACATTGGATTCACACAAATAACACTCAATTTCAGGCTAGATTCTTGCAACTGAATGCCAAAGTACACATCTCTCATGTGCCCATGTAAGGTATGGATGAATCTTTAACACATTAAGTGCTCTGTCACCTCATACTCACATATTATGGATCATAAGAGAGTACACGAGAGTACACCTACTCTTCAGCTTAATACAATAATAGTACAGTTAATTATCAAGTGCTGTTATCATTTTTACCATTACATTTTAATTATTAAATACTGTTCCCTTACATTTTTGTGAGGTTTACAATCATTCAAAATAGTTGTAATTAGAAGTTTTTTTTAGGAGTGTTAGGAAACTTTTGAGAAGCAGCTTCCATGGTTGAAAAAGGGCATTTGTTACATTAGTAAGCTTGGTAATCAATGATCTAAGCAGAAAGAGCAATAGAGAACAATACAAAACACACACAGTAGGCTATATTAAGCAGGTAAAAGAAGTACAATTAATTGGAAGCTGTGACCTATCAAACAGCCACGATTCAGAGGAATGGTATTTTTAGTAACAGCCATGTCCCATGATTTTCTGGTTACTAGGCTTACGGAAATGACACAATCATAAGACTCATCAGAGACAATTATAAGGGAAATGTATAATAAAAAAAAAATCGAATTTACCTGTCCGCTGTCAGTTATTTTTTTTTATAAGAATTTGAGACCAGTATTATGAATAGACCTGCATTCAATGTATAATTTACAAAACAGTCCAGTGTTTCCTGTGATCTATAGGTGAGTATGGTGAACATCTAGTTTCATGATTCTATAAAAGAACTACGCACATCACATGGAAGTGTGCAGTAATCTGCTGCATCACTCAAATCATTGCCTTTTCATTATGTTCTATCCTAGATTTTAAGAAGTTAAAGCCCCAATCTGTCGGAATTATGACGTTAACTAATAGCCATGACACTGGTGGCCTGTTAGCCAGTATATTTTTACTTGGCACTTCCATTCTTGCATATTTTACTGATCTGGCCTAATAAGAGAGGCTCAGTTTTTCAATGTTTTCAGCATCCTTTTATTCACTTGTGTTGAAGGAAGAGGCCTAGTCAATGCTTGAATCTCAATACATTTTTTGATTTATGAATTATTTTAATTATAGTGACTCCCACCAAATTAATTAAATGCAGATAATTTCAGATTGTTAGCCCATTCATAATTCATTACTGTTTTTTTTTTATACATAGGAAAAATGCTAATTTAGAATCAGTTTATTTAAAGTATAGTTTATGCAGTACAGTATTTACAAAAAGACACAGATTATGGGTTTCCAAAGGACTGCAAAATTACTATGTTTCGATGGCAAATATTATGGCTTTTATGTTGTATTCAAATGCCAAGCATCTACTGGGACCCCAGCAATGTCTTCATATTACAAGCTTTTACTAAGCTGCTTAACAGCTTGTCCCAAGGGATCAGGGCTAGCCCCAGGGTATCAGAGTTTCCATGGTAATTTACCCACAGTGATGTTAAGGGCACTCTGATAGTATTCTTCAAACCTCAGTCCTTTCAACAGAACGAATCCTGAGCAGCATGCAATTTATGCATTTTACATAATGAACTTAAATTGCTACCGCCAATCTCTGAATTAAGCAACAGCGAACACTGCATGTTCTGTAGTACACATCTATACTGATGGAAAGACATAGGAAGTCAGGTAGTATGATTCATCAGTAAATGTTGTTAAGTAGTTCTATTTGTTCTGACAAAGACAATAATATCCAAGCACAAAAAAAAGTCACTGCACCTTCTCTAAAGTTTGTCATTTTATCCAAATATAAAAGTGATAAGTTTCTTTTGATGCTCAAATATAAGTGATACGTTTCTTTTGATGCTCAGTATATATATACACAGGGTTCTCCCCAGGAATTCTGAACAGCCAGGCGGCAGAACTTTATAGCCGGGAGCACTTTTAACGGAAAAATAAACTTACCTTTTACGTTAAATATATAATACGACAAAGAATTTGAATAATGTGTTGTCTTTCGTTGGCTATATCTGGTTGCGCTTTTTTATACTCTACATTTTCTTTTTCATTACTGTTTTTTATTATGGTAAATGACCGTGCTTATTTAGGCACGCTACGATTTGACTGGGGATCGAGAACATAGGTTTATTGGAGTCCATGTGACAGATATTGTTTAGTGGAACCTTTACATGCATTTTGTAGAGTGTTAGTCCATGTCATGTACTGTAGCTTTGTTCAATGCAGCTGTGAACAACATATTATAAAAATAGTATTGTGATGTGTTACAAAATTGTCGACCGCAACTGAGATGTTGCATGCTCTTTTAGCGACTGCCATTCATCTTATTGGTGACACCTTATTTAAGCTATAATTACTACTCCATTCTAACACTGCCTCCAAATGGGAACTAGGAAAGTGGATTCTGTTTTGTAGAAAGCACAAACTACAGCTCCTGTTTCACTGATTATAATATAAAATTGGCTGAAATGTCTTGAATTCAATGTAAGAAATTGGTACAAGGCTGGATTTCCACCCCCACCTCCACCCCCAATCAGATAAGGCTTATTATTTGCCTGGCTCCAGAAACAGGCACACAGTCATCTATAGCCAGTTACTGTACATATCAAACTAACAACTGATTAGTGTCGAATGCTTGTTCATTTAGGCTCAAAATAATTCTGACATTCTCTGTGTTGTGAACCTAAGATACCCCATACTTCAGTGAACTAAATCTCATGCACGGTGATGCACACAACAATAGACTGCACTCAACAAAATCACACTTTTTATGGTGTCCTATCTCTTCCACTAGGTTTGATGAATTAAAAATAAAAACGGTTCCTCTTTTATAAGGAGAACAATCAAGACTAGCTACGAACTGTCACTACCTATTACTAGGTGAGCACTGATTTAAACCGACAGCCAGGACCTCTGGCAGCCATGGCATTTCTGCCTGATCCTGTGGAGAAATTAAAATATGCAATGCACTCAAGAAAGATGGATAACATCAATCTCCAAGAGCAAATGCAAACCTTTGGAAGGCAACTGCTAAGCTTGAATATGCAGACTGTCCTACTTCCCCTTATTTTAAAGTACCGTCTCAATTTAATGAATATTCTAATATACCATAAAGCATAGAATACAAAAATGTCAACCCTTGTGAAATAATTTTAAAGGTTTTATTTGTATTCAAATGTACAAAAAAATGCTTCTGTTGTTTTGCAGTTATGTGGAGTATTAAGATTTATACAGTGACATAGTACCATAAAAGTATTACACAAATACCAACTATCTGAAAATTAAATAAAAAGATTAACATGAAAGATCCATGTGTTTTATTCAAAACTGAATTGTCCTCCAGGCACTGTACTGTCAGGTACCTAGCTATGATTTCCTGAGATCTCCATCCACCAGAGATGGTTGTCAGTAAACTAAAGATAAGAGAACAAAAGTTACAATAGACGATTGGGATAGGCAGAATAGAGTCCTGCATCAGGTCAGGTTTGGGTCAGAATGTGAACTTTATCGCGGTTTGCGGTTCAGGTCATAAAATGTAATTTTCAGGTCAGGCTCGGGTCTGAAAATGAATCACAAAAAACGTTATCTGTCCTCACCTGTAACCCTTTCCCAAATAACGTGTTAGAAGGCAAATGTACCAGTATTTCCTGCACTAAATCAGGAGGTGATTAGCGAGGAATCAGCTGACTATTGCAAGATGGTTTTATCACGTCTGCTTGCTGACATTAAAAATGTATGTGGACAAGGTGAAACAAAATATATCGCAGGGTTTATATCATGTAGTGGATAATAGTTTGAAAGCTAAATCAAAAGTGTGGAATTCTTTTTGAATCATAGCGAATGAATATAATTAACGTGATGGGATTAATTGCTTGTAAAACCTGTGGGTTCAAATTGGGTTGCAGGTCTTATTAAAACGGGTCGGGTCACATGTAAGAAGATAGTGTTGCAGCAGGTCGTAAAAATCAGACTCGCGCAGGACTAGTATTTTTGTAAATTAATAAAAATGTAGAATTTCCAATTTTATGTTCTCTCACCACAGCAATCCCCACAATGGCTCAGGCCAAGCCAGTGGCCTATTTTAACCCAGGGGCTTCACAGCCGATGACGGTGAGCTACCATCCTCTTAAGGACAAAGGCCAGTCCTGCAAGTGTCCGTTGTGAGCACACCGCTCACCTGGCCAGTAGGGACCGCTGTAGTGAGATGAGGAGACCAGTTCCTGTCTCTGTGGAATTCCCAGTGAAGAGCTGCAATTTTTCATAGCCACAAACCTACTATACTGGCTCACCAGGCACACCACATGCCTTTTTCAAGTGAGCGACTCGGGTACCCTTAAAACTGTCAATTCATTTGATCTCTCTTTGCCCTCCTCCAATATTACTGATTGGCTCTAACAAAGACAAAGGGTTTCTCACAGGCTATTCAAAGTGATTTAATGAAGTCTCATATGTCTTTCAACATATCGCCAAAACTAAAAAGTACTACTTTATATATTATGTTTGGGAGTTATGGATGGCATAGTAACTTGCCTTAATTAAGTGTCTCAGTTTTTCGTGCGATAAACAACACTGAAAACAACAGAGATTGAGATGAAATAACAAAAAAAAACAAAAATAAAAGGCTTCATGATCTGTATTAGAGCTGTTTGATCAAACACTGCGGCATCATTTTGAAATCCTGATGCTGCCGCAGGCAAATAATTCACAGTTTAGAAAATACAAAAGAGCATGGGAAAGGAAAACGTGAGAAAACCAGCACAAAACACAATTCTCACCTAATCATTAAAAAAAAAAAAAACTTTGAAAATAAGAACTGTAAAAGGCAGATCATTTGACAATTATATTTGCTATGTCTTAACAAAAAGGTGATCCCTACTAAATGATCACACAGAAGGAACAACTTGCATAATGGTTAAATAATGCAAAATCCACTGTTGAAATTAATACCACAAGTATTTTGTCAAATAATTGCTGTTGTATCAAACATGCTGAAGCTACTGCTTGTTGATTGTTATTTGACATTTCTTGTTTGCTAATACTGTACAGTTGTTTTGTGCCTTGCATTGTATTTGTACAACTCACCGTAATCTGGTAGTCTCAAAGGAATAGCCTTGCCTTGTCTCAGAAAGCTCGTGTACAGGATGTATAGTTTGAACAGGCATTCTCCCATAACGCCAGGCCTGAATATTGCTTTGGTTAGTGCTCTGTTTCTAGAAAATTGCATTTTAATACAGCTTATTAAATATAACTATATATAACATGCAATCATATCATTTAACTACCAGGTCTACAATTGTTTTAAATGCATTACTATAAATTACTATTTTCACTGAATATTTAAAGATTTTGTCAAAATATCTAAGCATAAACTAGTTTTGATTTTGCTGTTTATGAAGATTGAGTCAATACCATGCTTCCCCCAGCTCAAAAATGTAGTATCTTTCTAAACAATGCATCCTAATGGTAGCTCTGGGTAAACCATGTTCGTATATCAACTTCAAGAGCAGCTCTTCACAGCTTTTTTATATTAAAATGCACTAAGGAGAACACTGCAACCCAGACCTATGTGTCAGATATGCATTTTAATATAAATACTGTATACATTTTAAATGTACTGTGACGAATGCCTTGAAAAAACACAACATTCCCATCAGGGAGATATGTGTTTCTGAGAAATGAAGTGGAATACATACATACTTAAATACAATGGAACGTGTAACCTCCAGGAAAACAATGTATTTCCCATATGACACATTATATTTCTGTACATTACATAGGCCACTTGCTGCTTTAAAAAACACAACAATATAAACAAATTACAATTCAGATAAGTTGTTCGATTGTGGATAGCTTTGCGAGAACCTACACCAAGCTTCGGAAAACAAAGCTTTCATAAAGCAAATTGGGGGTCAAATCAAAAGCTAATACATGGCTTAACCCAAACACAACAACCCTATAATTACATAAGCTGCCACCAAGTCGGATGGAACAGACCGGGAAACAGGCAGTTGGGGGGCGGAACTAGGATCTTGACAGACAAGAAACTGAGCCAATAAGCCATTCTCATGAATCAGAGCTAATCAATCAGTGATGTTCAGAGTTCTGCATGCTATCTAAATGAGCCACTGAAATAAAACTGCTATTTCTAAATCGTTATGGGATCAAGGCAAACAATTTATTCTCACCTACGGTTTACAAATGGATTCCAAGTAAACCTCTCACTCAAACCAACTGTTGCTATGACAACATCTAAATTTCAGCAAAGGAAGACTGCTGTTATGACCATTTCACTACTAAAAGTGATACTACAATTGAAAGCACTTTAAGTTCAGGTTTGCCTATGCAAATATCAATGTTAGTCATTTAGTTTGAAGCTGCTAACAGCAATGTGACTCTTCCCTCTCTTAGATACTATAGTTTATGCTTGTTATCATATCTTCTGAGCAAGAACAATACTACTTTTCTAAAACAGCTCTTCAGTCATGCTAATGCATCTAGTCAAACAAATCAAACATATTGGGATATGTCAATTGGTGCAAAAAAAATAAAAAAAACAAAACAACGTAAAAGCCAACCTCATAGAATTGTTATGAAAACGAATGGAATTGTCTTAAGCGATTATGAACATCCAACAGTGATCATGAAAAGTGGCATTTCTGTTGCAGAGACAAGCTGCTTTGACCTTACAATCCAGAAACTTGAAGAATGGCATACCCTGCCAAGACATTTTAGTATCAATTGAAGCTTCTGGTGTTTAAGGTCAAAATTGTTTGTGGCTTGACCTTACTTACTGGCAATGTGTTGTTTGTTTGTTTTTTTGCAATCTTGCCTTGCAGACAGTGTTTGCTGAAATTCTGCTCCTTTCTTATTAAACTCTATTTCCATCAAAAGAGCCGACTGAGGAATCATGAAATCAGACATCATCCCCTGAAAGCACCCAACTGAATAATGTACCTTTTTACCATGTATACGCAGAATTTACTTACATTTGTGCAGTGTTACTCAGGTGAATCATTAATAAAGATAGTGGGATAGAAATGCCTATATACCCAAGAAAGGATAACACAGGTATCTTTAAAACTACATTTACAAGGGTCTTCACACACAATCTTTTGAAAGAAAAATTCCATTGTTGATTAATGTGCAAAGCTTTAACTCTTGACTTATTTACAGAAAAACCTGCATATATATGCAGATCATTATCTGTGTATAACTTCAATAAACCTCACAGAGGCCCCTATTGAGTTGGTTGACATCAGGATATTTTCCTTTCACACACTTTTTTTTTGTGAATTGTACTTCGGGTAACAGACCTTGGAAAACATATTATTTTTTTGTGGTAACAGTGAAATACCAATATATCAAAAAATGTAATAAAAAGTTTCCAAGGTTACCATTTCCATAAATCTTTACCAAAAGTAACAAATCCATATCAAACAAGCAACTTGACCACTGATATGCTCTTTGCATGGTAGTAATAGCTCTTGTTTTCATTTCTATTACCTTGTCTCACCTACAGGGATCATTATCCATAACAGAACTGTGTCACATGACATGGCACAATTTCAGTTTTTTACCAAATAGCTGCTGCCATTAAATGTACTCCCATAAGCTACTTTAATATTCAGACAGTTTCAGCTCTTCAGTCTAATGGCACCCGCATGACATGGCAATTAATAATAACTTATGCTTTTGTTTTCACTCTCCCTGTCAAAGGTTCTGTTGCAAGGTAAAACATTTAATCCAATGACCGTCTGAAGGTGACACAACTAAGGTGACAGACAAACATCACAAAGAGGAGGCTTCATGAAGTAAAGTTGTCGCATATATAATTTTTATATTTAATACATGTTGTATTTATTTGCTGTCCCTGTCTATATGCCCCCCATGTCTTCTACCCCCTTGTTACATACAGTAACATAGGCGTCACTCTATGGGTTTACACAACCAGTTAGTGCATTTCTGTGCGTAGCATGCAAAATCAGCCATTTTAGCAGCCATTATATATAACATGGTACATCACAGTTCTGGTATCCTGGCTGAAGCATATACATGTGATTGATTCCATTACCATAAGCAGCTTTACTTGAATGAGCCCAAAGGTGCTGAACAGCAGTGTAACAGTACCTGGGTTGAATCCAAGAATACAAATCGCAGCACCACTCACCTCATCTTTGTCACCAGAGCAGTACTAGTAAGGTCGCTATGGTAACAGTCACATGACTTCCAAAACACAGTTTTTGGCCAAGCAAAGTCAACATTTCGTTTTTGACCAGCTGAATATACTAGGTGATTCAAGCTGCCTTGAATGCAGTTTAATGGTTATAAAGTCTCCCCTTTGAAAGTTACAGCCAGCATTGATTGGTCCTCCACTACCTTCCCCCTAGCAGTTTTTTTTAGCATGCCTGCCTGCTAGCAAACTGACATTTGGTGGCAATATTGGATTCCACTCATAAAACAGGATTGTTTAAAAATATTTCATGTTAAATCAACAAAACACACTGACATCCTAATCATAGACAAAACCCTCAGAAATTAAATTTCATGGTAAAAATGTCAGCTTTTCTCCTTATCTTTATCTTCATCACCATACTGTTATGTTGTATTTAAATAATCCAAGTAGCTTTATGAATGGCAGCCACTGATTCCACCTTTATGGATATGCCCCAGGCATTGTTTTTCACTGCTGCAAACAATGGCACTTAGTATTCAATAGGCCTATTCTTAAATGGCATCACTTTATAAACAGAATATAGTAGGATTCTAGACAACACAGTATTATTAGTCCATGCCTGCATTGCACATTAAACATGCTTATAATTAAAACACTAGCTAAACATTTGTATTACTGTATTACATTTTTAACTGGTTTATGACGTGTCATTATAGAAAAAAAGAACAAAGCATGAATTAATGTCAAGAATTAGATTGGTAATAGATTGTTATTACCTTGTTGAATTAAAAAGATTGGTAATAGATTGTTATTACCTTGTTGAAATAAAAATCTGTTCATATATTTCTCTATTTTATTTATTTATTTTTTTCTCTGCCAGTCCGTTAATAAATATTAATACCTGTTAAAACAAAACAACTATTACAGTCTAAACTTGTTTGGATGCAGCCGATACTCGATTGAAATGAAAAGTAGAACTGGGAATCTTTTTTCCTTCCTTTTGAATTGAGTGTGTGGAGCCGCAGGGTCCCTGGTAGAGACCAGTATACGAGACAGGAATATAAATAGAAGTAAAACACAACACATTCTAAGTACATATCCATGCAAAATCCTGCCACAAAAATAAAGAAAAACATGGCTCCACACCAGAAAAAAAAAAAAAACTGTATGGTAAAAAAATATTATGTGAAACTCTAAAATAATAATATGCACTCTACTTTGTATAACGGTTAATGTTGTTCCCTTTGACGATATATATATAAAAAAAAAACTATCAGTTTAAATGTTTCAGCTCAACTCGCACAATTACTTATTCAAAAAATCACCATGACAACTCCGAGGTTGGCAATTTTTGCTATTCAATCCTTCTGCTAATTCTTAATAATGACAGAATTTAACCGCTTTGGTGCTGGCCCCTTCGGCATGTTTGCAAAATAATTCATCATGAATTAATTAATGTTTTAAGTTTTACAACACAATTCTAATGATATCAAATGCACGGGACCAACATACAAATTCTGACGATACTTACACTGAACTTTACAATAAATTATATTTAAAACTTAAGGTGGTATGGTAACCCATTCAGATTAAATATGTAAAAGTCATAACGCACAGAATATAGGCGTTCACATTGCTGGATAACGAAGATTCGT
This sequence comes from Acipenser ruthenus, assembly GCF_902713425.1. Classification (NCBI taxonomy): domain Eukaryota; kingdom Metazoa; phylum Chordata; class Actinopteri; order Acipenseriformes; family Acipenseridae; genus Acipenser; species Acipenser ruthenus. The sequence goes on along the minus strand of NC_081214.1, from coordinate 18,808,645 downwards.
GCAAGCGTTCCTTTAGAAATACATTCATCAACTTAGTTAGTCACAATAATGAAAACGACTAAACAGAAAAAAGCTAACATTTTTCTGACTAGTAGAACAGCCTATAGTCACATAAAAAAAGCTTTAGCTGAACACTTGAATTTGAATCCTTCAATATTTTGGGCAAAAAAAGTGCTTTAAAAGTGTCTCAATGGTCTGAACTGCATTGTGAACCTTTAGCCAACAGGTCTTTGTATACATGTTGAACATGTATTTAATATCAAGAAATGCAAATCCCAACTAATTCTGCAAGCACTTTCTGCTAACATGTTTTCCAGCCGTGAGTTTTGCATATTCATCTCATTTTCTGAAGAAACATTTTCAAGAAAGCTGCTACATTTTCAGAAACGTAGGCCATTTTCCCTTTCACGAGACTACACTAATGTGCCAAAGGAGGAAAATAACACACATGAACAAATTTGGAATCAAGTTAATTCAATGAATCGAATTGCAGCCATGTTTATTCAATAAACGACTACAGAAGCCGGTCTGAAACACAGCCGGTTTCAAAGATTTTCACAGTTATGTTATAATTAAGTAAGTATTAATTAGGCTGCCTGCAGAAAAAAAAAAACATATCCATTGATAAACCGCTGTCATGCAACCAGAAATCCTACCGTAACAGTAATGTAACTAAATAACCGCAGCATCTAATTTTTCAATCCTAAATGCTATAGGCTATTCACTATTGCCCCGTATCCACTTCTGGATCTGTATCAGCACCGCAGCGTAAAAAGTACATGTCTTGTTAATGGCTTTAAATCATTTTTTCTTTTTTTAATGATAAATATTGTGTTCTCTTCATATTTTGGGTCCCTCTATTGTCTTTAGATCTTATCTCTACATAGTCAGTAAAAGATCTTGGAGATTAAAATAATGTACTGTCGGTATATGGTGAAAATATATTTCCAGTGCATTTTTAACTGAATTCAGATTGCTTCACCTTAAAGTATTTTTCAGGTACTAGTTGCATAAAATGATTTGCATTTTCTAAATACTTACTTGCTAATACAAAACAGCTGATACATTCTATTTTCAAAACCTAAACTTTTTTTTTTCCACCAAACAAATAAAACGTTAATAACCAGGTGTTTTGTCTACTTGATATGTCATTACATTTCGTTATGCTTCTCGTCATATAACCATGGGATTTAGGAAAACCATAACGACCACTAATTTGACCCTTCAACTAGATTAAACAACAACAACAACAAAACACCTAATAAGAAAAATCTTCCCCAATTCCACTCACCTGCTTTGAAGAACTATCAGATTACACATTTGCCTGCTGAATAAAAAGCCACTTACAGTTGATAAAAAAAAAAACAACCTTGTCTTTTCAATATTTTCCGAAATTGATTCTTCCTTTCCTTTTTACCGTGTGCTTCTCAGTAACGTTTACCACCTTTTCTCCCGTTGCATCCAAATGTGGTTTTACCCTTTTTTTCGATCCAGGTTCAATGCTCCGTATTGATGCTCCACAATCTTGCCCATCCGTGAGATTTCAGTCTGTCTGTGTCCGCGCTGCGCGGTCATGGTGCAATAAAAATGTGCGCGCATGGAGATGCGCGTTCCTTAGCAACTGGGGGCACACGCTTTCAGGGTCACGCTGTTTAACTATTTAAGAACCGGTAGCTGAAAAAGTAACTAATTCAATGTGCTATTCTGTTTTGTTATTGATACTTTTTCCAAATTCTTTCACTGAAAAACAATGTACAGATATCCATTGAAACCTGCCTTTCCACTTTAAGTTTTTTCTCTACATTATGTATTATTATTATTATTTGTTATTATGTATTTTTAATCATTTTGGTAATGGAACAGAGATAGAAGATGGAATTGGCTATATGAATGTTGTGAATCAACTTAATTTATACGAGACACAACTGAACACAATTTGTAATTTTTAATATCTGTATTTAATAAAAAAAAAAAAATGTTACTTTGACATAAACTTTCACCACACATTCAGTTTGGTAACCTTTAAAAGTGTGTTTGGCCTTTTTCCCTTCACACACACACACACACACACACACACACACACACACACACACACAGTAAATATGGATTAGAGAAGAGGGCTATAATGGAAAATGATTGCCCTGAGGTAAGACTATTGTTACTGATAGAGGACATTGCACCCTGGAGTTAACAATAGTCTTCCTGAGGGGCATTTAATTTTCCACTATGAGCTGAGTCTGCAGTACATATTTAATATATGAATCAATCAAGAAAATAAGTGAAGCAAGGCTGGATAGTAGATATGACTCTATATATGTTGTTTAAATATAGCTGATACAGCATAAATAAATAAATAACAGAAATAAATAACAGAACATTTTTGTGAAGTTCATACTGAATAGTTATCAAAGTTTTTTTTGGCGTCCAGCTCTCCGTCTGGCTTGCTGACTGCTGCATAATTCAGTTTATCCCGGCCGTCATATTTGTTTACATCGTCAAGTTGAATTTCAGAAAGTCACAAAACAGTGACAGCGACGTTTAATCACAATTTTAGCGTTTGGAACATGTTTCTTTTGTAGAATGTTTTGTAATTAATTGTCTGTTAAGTCACAGAATTCACTATTCAGCAGGTTTTTTTCAGATTCAGCCATTTTCTCTTGTTGTAGGTAGTGCAGGGGAGAAGGGCGTTCCTTTGAAAAGGTGCTGGACTGACAGTGATGTGAACCAATCACATAACAGAGGGAGACTATTGCCCGGTGGTGTAAGAATGTTAGGGCAATAGTTCAATCTATTTTTGCTCCTATGATGAGGTTTTAACCAATCACAGGCCAGAATTCATATATTCAAATAATCAGTTTGTATTTAAAGAAGCATCAAGATCCTCCAGTTCTAACAATTCATGTTATAAATCTCAAATATAATGCTCAAACCTTATGCTCACTTGTCCTACAATTATTTTTGGATAAGTAACCAGTTCTATAACTATTTATAATTTGATCTAGATGTCGGCAGTCATTGCTGTTTAAAACTTTTAAAGAAAGGGTCTTTGTGAAAGCCACCTTCTATACCAATGTGAGTCTCTAGATTATTTTTGTCTCTAGAAGTAAGTGGGTTCTGTCCCTTTCTGATATGAAACAGTGGCAGTATTTAGATCAATGAATAGCCCCCACTGAAGCCTACTTAGATGCATTATCAGTATTATAAAAATGGGCTACATTATTAAGATATTGCAACGCAAAACAAGCAAATGAAACATAAAGTATGGTCTGGGGCAATTCCCATTAAACAGCATCTGTTTTCATGTCCCAAAAGTGAAACGGGCAAATTAGGAATCCAAATTGTACAGTAATTTATGAAGGGAACAGCATGGAAATACAAATAAAGGATGTATTTTTTTCTATTAAAAAAGGAATTGTCTGTCATCAAAGTCCCAATTGTGTCTATTCATTTACTCTGCAGAAAACTAGGTAGCTCATAATAATGTCGAGAGGTTTGACATAGTCCAGCCTCTTAACAGAAACAGAAATAACTAATTAGCTGCTTCTCCCCACTGTCAGTCAAGGGACCAGAAGAGAAGGAAATAAATTGTACAAGTAAATGTCAAGTGCCACAGTTTTTGAAAATGTGAATGCATATATACTGTCTCTAAAATATTTCATTTAATCATTTTGTAGCCCCTTTCCTGGTCATAGCCAATATTTACCATAATCTTGTTTAACAGTAGTTTTTAATGCACGGTATTTCATAAAAAGAAAAAAAAAACGACAACAGAAGAGACGCAATCTTTCTCCCTGCATGCCACCCTGTCACTCTGCAGCACCAGGGGGTTATTAAAACAAACTCATCTCCTGGGGTCATGGTGACTTTGTCTCTCATTTCAAACCCATTTGAATTCATGCCATCCTGACCCAAGCTGAACTTGCCCCATATTCACAATGTGCCAGAATGGTTTTTAATCTGTTCAGATGCATTGGCGGTGGCATGCAAATGTCGAATATGTCAAGACATTTAAAGAATAAAAAGCTTCAGATGCTGATTTAATGGAAAGGGTTTAGTCTTTTCCATTATTTTTAATAGTGTTTGCAATCATTCTAAATGGTTCTGAGTTTGGTTGCTCCAAAGCTGAGATGTAATAATGTTGTGCTCTACTATACTGAGTTCAGTTCAATGTTGGATGTTGAGGCTGCAGTAGACCTGCTGTAGACTGTAGAAGTTAGCGCGTGTTAGATGGGAAGGGAGATGTGTACTCCAACTTAGTACCAAAAAAACTAAAGTAACAAATTGCCAACAAAATATTCTTTATTATTTATTGCATAGTTTATTGTATAATTTGTTCATCTACTCACTATTTTGATTTTGTGTGAATTTCTACAGTACAAAGCAGGTGAAACTAAGTCAGTCTCATATGGCAGAGGAAAGACTGGACAGTCTACAGCCAGCGGTTTTTATGCACCTCAGTGAAATCACTGTGTTGCCATCTTGATACTCCCGGAGAATCAGACAGCCAGTTTGTTTTGCATTATGAATAATGATCAGTAACTACCATATCATTTGGAAAACATAGCACTACGCATATGTCACTGTTTACTCTTAAATAAATACAATATGTGCAAATGCTTGAACAGCCGTTTATTAGATTTATCGTTCAGTGTAAAGATAAATGTATCCCAGTAAACAGGGTCACTTTTCAAACTTTCTCTCGCTGATATAAGGGCTGCTATCTACATCATATATAGATTGATTGATGCTAGACACTCCCCTATCGCAATCCTAGCATAACACATGCTGGCTGTCTGACTTGGGAATAACAAGATGGAGCAGCAAAAGATTCAGTAAGCTGGATAGAATCAGCATCCAGTCAATCACCCCGCCACCAGAGCTCAGTGACACAGAGGAATTGTTCTTCTTTTTCATTTTATCAGATCCTATTCATACAATTCTAACTTATTCTTTGGTTAAATACAGGTAGTGGACAAAAAAATGGAAACACCTGGGTAAATGAGGGACACCAAGTATATTGAAAGCAAGGGCTTCCACATAGGTGTGGCTCATGCGTTAATTAAGCAAATAACATCCCAGCATGCTTAGGGTCATGTATAAAAATGCTGGACAGGGCTGGTTGCCTATAATTATGGCTAGCAAGGCTGCACGAGGTGACCTCAGTGACTTTGAAAGAGGGGTGATTGTTGGGGCGCGTTTGGCAGGAGCTTCAGTGACCAAGACAGCTCAACTTGCTGATGTTTCACGAGCAATGGTGTCTAAGGTGATGTCGGCATGGAACTCCAAGGGAAAGACATCATCAGCAAAGGGCAACAGTGGGCGGAAGCGCATACTCCAGGATTGTGATATCCGTGCATTAATTCAAAGTGCAAGGCAAAACAGACGAGCAACTGCAGATCAATTGACTGCAAATTTGAACCTGGGGTGCAAGCAGCCAGTTTCACCAAAAATGGTCCGCCGAGAACTTCACAGAGCGGGATACCATAGTGGCCCAACTCCCTATTAAGTGACTTTACATTGGTGTTTCCTTTTTTTGTCTGCTACCTGTACCTTATTTTTCTTCTTAATTTAGAGTGTTTTTGTTATATGTACCCACATTCTTTGAATGTCACCTCACCAATGTAACCCATATCTTGACCCAGAAGAAGTAAAGACAGAGGTCATTCATTCCTGAGGTCTAGCTAATCATCTTTTTTCACAGCGGAAACAAAGCAGTGTTTTAACCAAGCAACTAAACCCTGGAGGACAGCTTGACTTGTCTGTCTGGCCTTGTCTGGAGTCGGACAGTAGGGGCCACTGTGGCTGGGGGAAAACAAATTAGCCCCAGGCAAATTCCTGTCCCTGACCCCTGGCCAAGTTTCACAACTCTACAGGACCAAGATTTGAACCAGCAAGCTCCTGATGCATGACTCACCCAGCACAAAGTGCCTTTTACCAGTTGAAGCCTGTTTTAAAGAATATGCTTTGCTCTTCATCGGTTTTCATATGAACTGTTTTTAAATAAAGTATGAGTAAAAGAGTGTAAATTCCACAAGGATAATAAAATGAATGGCATTAATTGAATATGCTTCACCTGATATAGTTTTTTGTTAGTAATTTTAAAAATTAAGTACAATAAAATGTATACATTTTGATGTTTTGGTTTGAAGTGTATCATTGCAATGTATACATTGTTATAATACCACCACTGTGTGTTTTATAGTTACCGGTATGGATGAATTAACATTTTGTTAACCAATTAATGGAATCTACAGTCTAATTGAATAAACTAAACTATAACTAAAAGAAAAACATGTTTAAAAACATAGAAATGGATTGACTGAAACAGCTCTATTATCCTTCTATTTTAGAGCATAATTCTGTTCTAAAAGTTTCTATTTCTGTGAATGTTTTGAGGATGGACTGCCATCACAATTCCATATAATGCAGGACTTATGAGATATGTATAATAATATATTTAAATATTGCTCATGAGTTCAATTACCTGATAAAACTAAGAACCTCTCTTCCACATCTATCTGTTTTGGGTTTTACATTCTGGGGTCTAAAAAAAAAAAATTATATTTGGTAGCAACTGAATGCCATTTCACAAATTGGTAGTACTTTGAATTCATGAATGGCAATTAAGAACTTCTTTATTTTATTTAATTTTCATTCTCATGTACGCGCCATGTAATCCTGTTTAATCATGTGGACAATAAATGTTCATTATTACAACAGCATCAGAAATAGACCTATAAAAACAACACCAATGAACACAATTTTGTATAAGGGTTGTAAACCTATTCTATTTTCTGTCTTAATATCAAATAAGACAACACATACAGAACCTACCATTTATCAAAAGGGAAAGAATGCATAATTCAAACCTTTGAAATTCATCAAACTGTCACAGTAAATATCTTTCCATGCTGTTCACTGTCCACCCATTTATGATTTTTGTAAATAATCTAATTAATGTTGGGAATAGATTTAGTAATGGCTTGATGTGATTATATTATGTGCAGCTGGTCGAATGATTAGCCTAAGGAAAGCATCCGTAGAAATTATTTACCAGAAAAAGACAATAATGTGGAAGCCAGCTGCATTTCCTTTAAAAATTTGGTGAACTAAATAAAGTATTAACAGATTGTAAAATAATAATAATAATAATTAAAAAAAAACAACAATTTTTGCTGATGGCAGTTTGTTTTAGCTCAAGCTGTCTTGTTGCTTTAAGATGGCACACACACATCTATCAGAATAAAAGGAAAGTGACAGATTGGGATGCTAACATTTTGTTGTGATCTTATAAAGCATTTAAGGTCTTGTCCCCCAACAAATTCTTTTGACAAGTTTTGTTTGTTCATTTTTGGATAAAAAATTGAAACTCCAGCCATAATGCTGGTAATAGGGTGCAGGTCCACCTTAGCCAACAAGCTCAGCACTAATTACAAAACACTGTATAGACAGATCCTTCAGGATCATTTTGAAAACCGACATTACATAGAAGCATTCCTAACATTTTTGTCGAGTGTGTTACCATAGCATTTCTTTTTACTGTAAACTGAATAGATCATTAATAAACTGGTTAATGGGTACAAGTTATAGACTTGCACTTGAAATGCTGAATTTAGAATATAACAGTACATTTGGTTTATAACAAATGTTATGAAAGCATGTTCTGAATACTGATATGCCTGCAATGTCGGTTTTCAAAGGATTCTGTATGTTTTATACCATGTTGTGTAGCTTATAAAGGTGTCACCTTCATAATCTTGATCTAAACCAAGATTATGAAAATCGAACATCTGTCAATGCATTTGAGTTTATCAAGTGTATTTCTGTCTGTAAAAATATGTAACATGCCGTGAAGGATCATATTAATGATTTAAACAAGAGCAGTACTTGGATCTGCCATGTTTAGATTAAATTAGTTCAAAAGCTTAGTTCATTATTACAAATATACTACAACTTTTAAAAGTGTTTCTATTATTTATTTATTTACCTTTGTCTGAAATAATAATTGTAGACCACCAAAAATTAATTTTTTGAGAGCAGGACTCGAGATTTAGTTTGAAGCATTTCATCAGTAAGCAGTGGATTTAGAACAGGTGTCATTAATTAGCATCATCTTTTGAGCCATGCTTTATTTGCCCTTCCATTATTAAGTAGAAACAGAACAGCTGAACTTCATAGAAAACAAGGGGACAACGACATCATCAGGTGATCTACATTAAACTTCCAGTGCATAGGACAACAATAAGACAACAATAAGACCGGAGGAGCGTCAAGGTGGTCAAGCAGTAAACTGGGTTTGTGGTGGGAGAGCGTAGAATAGATGTTGTCAATTTTGTTCCGATAGAAAGAGGAGAAATCATGAATCATAAACTATCACAAACTACAAACTAGAACAAATTTAATAGACCCTATAGGGGCCTAATTTCCAAAGTGTTTACTCCAGTCTTTACTAAACTCCTATTCTTTTTTAATTGTAATGCCAAAATGTTCATAAAAATTATTTGTAGAAGATATAGTCGGCCATTGAACAAAAAACATGGTCACAAATCTGTTATTTGGTTTAAGATCCGTATTAGCATAAGAAAGGGCAGAATCTCGTCCACAATGACTTCCCGCTGCAGCAGAGGTGCAGGAGAGGACAGTGGTGGGAATGCCTCAGGTAGAATAACCTCAGGTAGATTCTGATTGGCCTGTCTGAAATGACATTTCCATTTTAATTTCCACAACTCAGACAACCGCTACCCAAGTTTTCTTATCTCTTAACAACCAGAATATGTTTTGTAATTCAGTAAAGAAGGAAAAGATCAAAGATACATGTTCCTGTGCTTCAATCCAATGCTGCAGATTTTAATCTTTGCATCTGAATCCAAGGATTATCCATGATTTACATCCCTACCTTCTGCCTCCTGCTTGTTTCCTCTCGAACAAAATGCACCTCCACACAGGGCACTAGCTCGATTACCAACCGGATTAAAATGTCATGATATTATACCTGGCATTGTACGCTTTCCATTGCTCATCCTAATCCTGAACATCCTAAATGAATTATCCAACAAGATTATTATCTTGCAAAAGGAAATTCAATCCTGTACAGCATATGAAGCTTCCTTCCTTTTGCATTGGCTTCAAAATAGGGCCAAGTTTCCAATGTGTAGATTTCAATCGAACTTCTTTATAGTGGCATTGGTGTTTGAGGTTATTTTTTTTTGTATTGTATCAAAAGGAAACTTTCTCTTTTAATTCAATGCTTTAAAATACATATTAACTTTATGAACATTTTACTTGGTCCTACATTGTACTGTGTTGATAATCTTTTGGTTCTTTAATTGTTTTTATGTTAATTTAGGTTTATGAAAATATTCCAAAACATTGCTACTGCTTAAACTTTGCAGTAAGTCTTCATTGCACATAGACCACTGTAATGAGTTTGAACTACAACACAGGAAGAGATTGGGCACCAGGAAGTACAGTAACTTTAAAACTTTCAAGAGACAAGAGAATGCTGGAAAGAAAGGTTCCATTCTTATTCTAAAAGTGACAACTTGTATCTGGACTTAACTTTGCAGTGTAATATCGTATACAGTCACCCACTTAACATAATTCTAGCAAACAAAATAATTAAAAAAATCTTATCTGATTTGCACTTCCATTAGCCAAATATATCTGAAATGTGCAGTTTTGATAGAAACATTGCATCTGGTACTAATCTCTCAGTTTCTATGCCTTATTCTCAGGTATCTTGTACTCCCTTGGTCATTTCCCCTTGGCTGTGTTCTGTGTTAAAGCAGGTTTGTCAATAGGGGAAACAGCTGGTTGGTTTATGAAAGTAAAGAATGACCAATGAAATGGCCAAGCAAGTGAAACACTAGCTGAAGTATGGTGTGCAAACAGAGACTTCTTCAACCAAATCTAGTACCATACATGACGTCCTGAAATAAAAATACACTTTTACTATAACATGATTTCTTTCAAAACAGGACATTATATAACACATGTACGTGCACAACCTGTTGGCGTTATTTAATTATATTGTGAGCTAAAGCATTTTAAGGGGACAATTACACAATTTAAAGTACACTTAACCAGAGACCCTTTGTCAGATTAGCTACAGACAAAAAATTTCACCAACAGTGAAGTTAGCATAGGTGACTCATCTGCTTTTCCATATTAGTTCTTTACACTTCTAAAATGGATGATCCAGTCCTCCCCCACACACATTACTGCTCATGCTCTTCTGTGCTAGCAAGGAGATATATTGAAGCCAGTAATCACAGTATGCAGCAACATATTATTACTAGCAGTCTTATTAGTAGAAACTTTTTTTCTGTTTTTCCATAACCAACAGGGCAACAACCTGATGTTGGAATTCACTTCAGTCGAGGTGAAGAGGATGAAACATATGACCACTGATGAACTACAACTCCTCCAGATTTGCTAAAAAAAACCCTACCTATCAGCCTAGCCCCAAGGTATATCATCTGCTATTTGACACAAGCTTCTTCCAAAAAAAAAGTGAATCTTAAAGGGATATTTATACGTTAATATTTTCATCTTTTTACATTTCTTACATGTTCAATATCCTATTATATACGTTCTCCGTCATTATTTAATAATGCTTATTAATTTGCATAAAGCAAACACACACACACAATCACATTATATAAAGATTAATTTTCCAACGTGTACATTGTTGTGAAATAAATTGCATTGTCTTGCTCTCTGACTAATCATTTTTATTGCCAGTGATTCTGGGAGATTAAACAGCTCCTATACAGCCACCATGGGTGTCCGATTGTGAGGTCTGTGCACAGTGATGTCGGTGGTAAAATGCACAAAGCTCCCTTGAAACTCATGCATCTTTTGTCATTCACGTTGAAGGTCATTAAAACTATTTTCAAAAGATTAAAGCTTTTACTGAAGAAGTACATTCTCTTCAGTCTGCACCCAATAAATACAGGTGAGGTCAACTGAACAATGGTGCTGGGGCTCAAGATGATGACCTTCATACGGTTAGGAGAAGCTAACTAGGAAAAAGGAGGCATTTCTATTTAATGATCCACTCTTCTGGTCTGAAGAACTTATACTTATGTTTAAACCACTACTGAGGCATTAGATGTACTAGATTTGTTTTAGAAATATTATGCTATGCTAACTTGTACGGGTATTTGTGTGGGAAGAGCTTATCACCAGGTATTTACAAAAGTGAAGGATGCACAGCTGGTGTTCTCGTTTTTCAACCAACCCCTAACATTGCAACAATGCTACAAGACATGCTGTAGATAATTAAATTAGACGAAACAGTTGCTTTGGTCACATTTCAAACAAACATCCACATATGTTTTAGGAACAAAAGGAAAATATTGCTGCTGACTTAAATGGAGCCTTCTGGGTTTCTATCACCCTGCTAAATAAGTTTGGAGCAACGTGAGTGCTTAATGGCCCAACATGCCTGAACCTGCAGAATAGCAGTCAGCATATTTAGCTAGCTATAACGAGGAAAGGCGAGGAATTTCAGAGATTTTATTTGTGATTCCAAATAGTTGTGCCTTTTTAATTTATCTTAGGAAAGCTCCAGTGAGACGCCCCCCTTAACAATAACAACTTGAATCATGTATTATGGTATCTGTAGCTACCGGTATTAGAATCTGCACTGTGCCTTGTTAAAGATAGCGATATGATCTATTTACACAGAACAGGCTTCCTTGAAAATGAATAAGAACCAAGTTTGTAACTAACTCAATGCTATAACAGGGTGACAGTATATCCATATTGGATCATTGCTTCTATTCCTATCAGAAGAATGTTAAAAATAGAGCATTGGCCAAAAGGCACCCCGCAGTCCTTGCATGACTTTTTTATGCCTACATGTGGGTCAAAGGCCTTCAATGAGCATGAGTTTATGAAGCACAGTGCATGATTGACAGTTCAGTGAAGGCATAAATTCACAACCTACCTCTGTAAAGTGCCTTGTGATGGTGGTCCAATATGAAAGCTGCTATATAAAACTATAGATATTATATTATTGTTATACTGTTTCTTTAAACTGCTCAGTCCTTCCACAACCAAAAGTGAGCTAAAATGATCCGTTTGACTACTGTTATGGCCTGAATATCGGATTGTTAAGCATGTTATAGGATAGATGTAGCCCCAGTGACTATATTAAAGTTACCAGAGTGGCAAGATAAAGTGTCTGATGGGATTTACTTTCCTACTCACAAGAATAATATATGGACTGAATTGCCCAAATAAGTGTAGCCAGTCCTTGAATTCTCTCTTATCAAAAGTTCCCCATGGTAAATGTAAATTGCATTTTTTCAAGCCAAGGCTTCACACTGCTTATATTTTAAAAGGCTTCTACCACATATCCCCTCCCTAACTCACACACAACACGGCTGGTCTTATGAGAAACTTGAATTGTAATAGCCATTGCAGCTTTATACCGATACACACATAATTGCATATTTCATCTTCCAATACCATATGAAATTCTCTATTCCACTATTTATTTTTCAACTCTTTATGAAGGTAGGTAGGGATACACAACTCCACATCATGCTTTAGAGGTTACCAATGAACTAATTCATGGAATACAACCTGAAAATAGATGCTATTTGTTCAATTAATACAGTAATTAAGGGTATGATTGTAACATATATTGGGGCTAGAAAGGCACTCGCTGTGCACCACTGAGATACACAAGCGTCTTCTTCCCAAATTGCAATATGGATTTTATCCTGTGCATATTTTTAAATGTAACATCGCTAAGCATGTTTAAATAATGCTGTCTATCTAGCCATCAAAAAAAGCAAAGTAACAGAAATACACTTTAATGTAGAAATACAATACAATACAGATTTTCTTTTCTTGAAATTGAATGCCATCTAGCCATGGCAAAGGAGTTAAAAATATACACAAAGCACAAAGAGAGTTGGGCAATAACACGACTACAGACTAATTAATACAATAATTATCGTTTTTTTTCCCTTGGTTTCTCATTGACAGTCAATTGAGTTAAGGTGACGATTGAGGCAAGATTAAGGGGAATTCAAAATGACTTTATAATAACTAATAACAATATCATTATTGCCTGCAGCAATTTAAAGCATTATTAAAAGTTACCACCTGCTGAGTTTATCGATTTCTGGTGAAGAAAAGTGAAAGAAAATATTCTGGAGCACTGCACAGGTCAGATGAGGACCAAGGTGCTTTTTTAAAAACCACATCTAAACAAATATTTAAATGCCTATTGGAATTCAATAGGATTTTATCATTTCAAACGTTTTACTGGTCTGTGTGTGGACAAAGGAATGTTTCATCCGGTGATTTATTTAAACTCAACAACTATATCAAATGAAATATTACAGAAGGATTCAGTGCAGTCAGTAAATTAGCTTCCAGCTTCAGCAGGCATCTAGCAGACAGCAGATTGCTGTAATGCCAGTGTATCAGCTGTCATTCAAAATCAATCTGCATACGATTTGTCCAGTTTTGTAAGACTGTCAGTGCCCACTGCCAGCTCACTAAACTATCTATGTAGAATACATCAAATAAATCAAATCTAAATAAAAGTTTCTTGTTTTGCAATATAAATGTTGTTCTTTCTTTAAAACTTTACAGTAAATGTCTAATTACTGTGTATTTACATAGTAGTTACATAGTAACCCATATTTTGATTCAAAGCAGCTGCACTGTAGGTGTGTTGCATTTTTTCATTTTACTGTATTCTACTGAGGTAGAGAGCTGAGTCAATCCTTCCTCTTCCAGAAGAACACTTCTGCTCTACCGACTGTCAGCCTCTAAAAGCAAAAGAGAAGAGGCGTTCAAAATAGTGTGACATCAGTGGTCATGGTGTTGGTTACAAACAGCTATTTGGCACTGCTCTATCTCTCTAAGCATTTCTCCGTCTTACATCCATCAGCTTCTGGGCTCTATTTAAAGCAAGAGTAAATCTGGTTTAATTAATATTTTTAATCACCTCAAACAAATTGAATTCAAGCAGAACGTCAAACAACATTTTCTAAAATCTACGATTTTGGAAAAAATGGCAAATTGCGAATATGTATGAATGAATTATTACCAGTAATAAAAACACTACATTATCTGATAATTAAAAGTTTAAAGTGTTTTTTCATGTTCTAAAATAAAACACTAAAATTGAGTTGCCCAGCCACAATATAAATAACCACGCAATAGGGTTAAAAATCTGTTAACACAGGGTTTTATTTATTGTTACAATCTGATTTATATTGAACTTATATGTTTATGTTGATTCTGATAACAAAAAAAAAATCGATATATTTCATGCACCAAACAGGATCCTATCATCACTGGTTATAACCCAACTAAACTAAACTAAACTAAACTAGCCCACAACTTTTTTTTATTAAGACTTTAAGTAAGATTTTTAATGATGTGTTTATATGTCTTTATATAAGAACATAAGAACATAAGAAAGTTTACAAACGAGTGGAGGCCATTCAGCCCATCTTGCTCGTTTGGTTGTTAGTAGCTTATTGATCCCAGAATCTCATCAAGCAGCTTCTTGAAGGATCCCAGGGTGTCAGATATGTATGCGGTACAGCTGATAATGCTCAGGAAAAGTAAAAAGTGCTTCAAATCATTATTCTTGTCATTTTAATTTATCCTAGACTGTGTGTAAACCCATTTCCAATCCCAGTTTGTGGAATTTGGCAATATTAATGCAGTGGTTAAAGAAAAGGGCTTGTAACCAGGAGGTCCCCGGTTCAAATTCCACCTCAGCCACTGACTCATTGTGTGACCCTGAGCAAGTCACTTAACCTCCTTGTGCTCTGTCTTTCGGGTAAAACGTAGTTGTAAGTGACTCTGCAGCTGATGCATAGTTCACACACTCTAGTCTCTGTAAGTCACCTTGGATAAAGGCGTCTACTAAATAAACAAATAATAATAAATAATAATTATTTTTAGAATTGGTTCTTCAAGTTTCCACTTTTCAACAATATGCAATATTGCTTTATGGAAAGGGAAACCAAACCTTGGTTTCAGCAGCCACTCCCTGTTATAGGGATTAGCTCCAGTTTTATCATACCAACATATTCCATAACATGTTATGGGTTAATAAGTTTCAACTGCTTGTACTTATCGCAAGTGAAAAGTAACACCAAACTTGATACCAAGTTGAACGCATTTACAGCCTGTCTTTCAGGTTGATTTCCACTTTACTCCTTGTAAGTCCTAGGGAGGGAGAAATAGAGAGATAAAGCTATCTCCCACTTATAAGGTTTCCATCTGTTCATTATTAAACCCCAGACAGAAAAGTAATTATATTGAGTTAATTGTAGTCACATCATATTGAGTTAATTGTAGTCACATCAAAGTGAACAATTGCCAATGGGTAAGTGATAAAATTTAAACCTAAAAGTCATCCTCTTCAAGAGAGAGTCTGATAAATACTACATATATATATATTAAAAAAAAACTCTTCTGATTCCGAAATTCCTTTAATTTTTAATTCAAACTGGATTTCAAAGTAATGCCAAAGTGATTATTTCATCATCCAAGAGTCAGTGATGTGAATTATCCTGATTTAATTTTAAATACATACTGTATATTTATAAATGAAACTGATATTCAAGAAGGACCCTCTCTTTTCTTATCAAATGATCTGCAATTACAATGCACTGAAAGTGAATTGGTGAAAAATTATTCAGTACTGCGATCTAATATTAGCACAATGGCAAATGCTAATATTTCTATTTAGGTTTCTGTCTTAGAACTCTGTTTAGTTTTCACCAACACAGGTGGAAATCCCTGATGGGCTGATCTCATTCAAACGTGTCTCTGGGGTATATTTTAATAATCTAAACAGTGCTACATCTTAATACAGCTTTGTTTCACTGTAACTTTATTGTAGTAATGTTAATAAGTGGGTCAATAAAACAGCTGGGAGGAGTGGGGTGTGGGACACACACACCAGATGGTATAAACAGAGTTAAAGATCATGAAAAAGACACCGCTGTGTTACTTGCTCACATCCATTGCTGGGTTGCTCATACTTCCCAGATATTTACACAGTTTATGTATTCTTCCAATCTAAAATCACAGGGTAATGGTTTTTGCAATTACTAAGCAATCACCATACAGGGATCGTGTGCCTTTTCAAACAATGCAGCAAATTCAATTCCAAAACATATTTGATGAAACTTCACATAGGTACTTATTGTGAGATACTGTTCCATATTCTGAGGATGTGGGTTACTGCATAGGACATTTATTTGTTATTTTACCTTTACCAGTCATGACTGTCACCATTGAAGATTTTCTTTGTTGCAAAAAGAAAACATGCCCCACCCAGTCGTCCTGCATTTATTCAACTGCAAATACTTGTTGGAGGGTAGTGTATAAATATCTTAGATTGGTGTCAACTGAAAACAGGAGATTACTCTGCCGGTATAAAATGCTTACAAATGTACTTTAAATGGGGAACCTGCTTAGCTAATTGACTTAGTTAAATCATAAATCACTGCAACTCATTAAGGTTGTATAATGAAGTCAATTTCATTATCCCCGGAGGAAAGAGGTAAATATGGACACAGGCCTTTGCTGCAGGTTCCGCAATTATTGACTAAAATCCCTGCCCATCCAAAATCATCTGAATAATGTATAATTTGATGAACTTGATAATTGCAATCGACAAGTCCTGATGCTGACATCAGTCTACCTATTGAAACATTGCAGCTAATTATTAAAATACTGAGTTTTCAGCTTATCAAGTACTTTTCATCTTTAGTTAGTATTCCTAGTGACTGGTCGATCTTGCTGGGTCTTGATTCTTCTTGGATTATAGAGCTGTTTGCTGTTTTTGAATTCTTTCTCTGTCAATGGAAAGTGACGTAATAAACAACCCATTGAATAACTGTTAAAGTGAGGCTGTCAGTATAAAAAGAAGGGGAGACTGATTTAAGTATTCAGTTTCCTATGGTTTCAACCCTTTCTGGAGAATTCTGGGGAAAATATTGTCAGTTTTGAATGTGAATAATGAAATAGTCATTTAAAACAAAGAATTGTCTTAGACTTATTTTTAATAACTTCAGTGTGCAAAAAACAACACTCCCACAGCATATCTATAACTACAAAGCAGAAGAAATTGATCAGTAATATATAAAAATATATATATTGGACACTGGCCAGCAGCCAACAAAAAGAACAAAATGTACCTGCTCACAAATGAATCAGAACGGTCAGCTCTTTCCCAAGGGAATGACACAGAGGACCTTATTATATGAGATATGTATGTATGTATTTTTTTTTTTAAGTGTAATGTTTTAATTCAGTAGCTCAGTTTGGGGGACTGTCTTCTTACTCAATGTACCAATCCCTGGAAAGCAACTAATAGAAGCAAAAAAATCTTCCCTCCCACAAGCATATCTTTCAATCCCTTAGTCACTAATGTCCTTTCCTAAGAAAGGTTTTGTAAAAGGATTATGGAGCTTATTAAGATTTTTTTTTTTTTTTTTTATCAAACCGCCACACAAATAATGCACTACATTTGTAAGCAATTCTTTATCATTTTAATGTCATAATCCTAGTCAGTTTTAAGGTGCCTGTTTTGCTGTTAGGCAATCGATAGCCATGTAAATACCTAACAACCTTTAAAAAAAGAGGCAAACCAAAACTTCATTTTAAATTGAATAGAATGAAATACAAAACGGTCTCAGAGCAACCTTTTGTGTCAAAATACAGAAAGCAGAAACCATTGTGCTGCAACCATAATAGGAATAAGAAACAGAAGCACAAACAGCATGGCTAACAAATCTGCACATAACTTGGTTTCATCTCACAGCATTAACTGACCAAGTGGCCATTAACTAGGAGGAATGGACCGATTTCTCTGGCATTATTACTTAATTGTTACACAACTATTCATAACAATATTGATGCCATTTTGATAAATGGGTTACTTGTAGACTCTCAATATTTCAAGACTTCTGAAACCTACATAGCTGTGGTATGTTTAAAAAATGTAGCTAATTATGCCCGCTGATATAGCAGCAGGTATAACAGATGGTATAATGGAATAAGCTTTAGTGACTCACATCATTTGAAATGACTGTAAAGAATCCAACCGACAAGGGAAAAAGAGTCTTTTTAAGATGAATTTTATTTGTACTGAAATTAGGTAATTAAACAAATTAAAAAGCCAGTTATTACATTATATATCACATTTAAATTCTTAGAGGAAGATTAGCGATTTGAAAGAATTTCAATAGACTGAACAGAAAGCAGTAGCCATTTTACCCCGTGGTGCTCCGTCCATCCGCTCCTATTTCAGAGTGAAGAACCAGCTCTCGTACTCGACTGACTCGACGAGTATTGAAGAATACAAATCTATAGAGAGAAAACTGGCAAATAGTGGGGGAAAGTTTGCTTAACACTAAAAAACAAGATACAGGTACAAACAATTGTCTGTTGTGTGTTTATGGAAGAAAATAAAGAAAGGATGTACTGGCTATGTTATTTAAAATTAGAAACCATACATTATTTAGTTTTAAGTCTGTATTACTGTTTTAGAAAAATGGCCAGAGAAATTTGGAAGGAGAATTCTGTGTATTATATAGAATAAGTCAGAATTGGAGCCTTCTGTATAGATTGTACTGTATAGATTGTGGTAATGTTTTTGAGATGTAAGATGGAAATGTAATTCACACCTAGTGCTGCATCCCCTTAATGCATTTTAAAACATCTCCAGGAATGGCACCCAATTGAATTACAAAAGTGATGATGATATGTAGATAATCAAATAGAGGTATTTATTTATTTATTTATTTAGTATATTCAGCCACCAATAAATAATAAAGGATCACATAAAGAATGTTTGCTCTAATGGATCTTAGATACTCAGAAAGGCTTTTAGTTTTTATTTTAAAATATTTACCAAGTGAAATGATGCAGCGGTATGTGACAAAGTGATGTTAGAAAGCAAACAGATGAAGTGGTCCGAGAGCATGCGAAAACATTCAGAGGCTCAGTGGGGAAGGGGAGGTATTCCACACAGTGGTCAGAGACCTCACCTCAACTAGATCCTCTTGTCTTGAAAATCACAAAACCAGTGGGTTCAAAATGCCTTTGCTCAGGTCTGGTTATATACAGTTATTTAGAAAAACTAAGCTTATTAAATAAAGTCCTTTGGTCACCCAAAGCAGGGTCCTATAAGCTGAATTCCTGAAGTGATTTTAAGAATGAACAGACCTGTAATTTCAGCCCCTCTGCACTGTGAGTCAGTAAATGGTAAATTTCTACACAATCACAAGTCCACAGGGGGGCTGAAATTACAGCTACTCACCTCTAGTAGTCATTTTATAAAACCACCTCACTTTAGAAATTCAGATTTTAGAAGCAGACCAGGTGGTTGAAAATGGGAATGTATGTGTAACAATGACTTGAAAGTGACCCTGCTGAATTGCTTGAAGTTTACTATATAAAAAAATAATTAAGAACAAAAATTACACAGAGCTTTTAGAACGAAAACTTACTCACACAAGAAAAACTCACACAAACAGCACTGTTACAGACAATACCATCATTAAAATGATACGCATCGTGACTTAATACGTGGTAAGGTTTTCTCAGTATGCTCATTTTGCAGAAGTATTGTATAAAGTTGAAAAAAAAGACATATTGCATTCTTCTTTGTCAGTTTACAAACCTAGTGTAACAAACCACTTGGGAATTGATCATACCGTGTTTTATAATGAAAAGTAGCTGCATATATTTATACATAAAGTACAGAGAATTCAAAAACAGCAAAAAGCTCTATAGCCAAAGAGATTCAAGATCTAACGGGATACTCATCAAATCACTAGAAATACTTAATGAAGAATAAAAGTAATCAATAAACTGAAAACTCACTATTTTAATATGTGTGCATGTATGTGTGTATGTAGAAGTCATCTTTAAGGCTCTTTATGGCTCCAAAACAGCCTCGATAGAGAAGCCAACGTGATTGACATTCAGAGTGGCCAAAATTAATAAATATTTTCATGATTTCTCTGTAGTACTGCCCTCAGTAATCCTGCCTACCAAATGTAACCCATTATCCTCAGCAGCAAAGACAAAACACATAAAAAATGCTTTAAAAATATTAAAATAAAACTTGAAAAGAAGTTGATATCAAAAATAGATGTACTGTATATAAAAAAAAAACAGTATTTGAGTGAATCAACAAATCCAATAACTTAACCGTAAATTTAAATGGAAATGAAATGTGCAATGTACAACACAGCAATGTTTGTCATCATCAAAAACACTGATTTTAAGTTTTCTGAAAAAAAGCCAGTGGATAGAAAGAGATTTACAATATATTGGAATAATCAACATAGCACATACTGTACTTCTACTTTTCAGTAAAACAAACAGGCACAACATGCATATGGATATTATCTGTGATACTGATATGCACCAAAAAGGTTGGAGGACCTTCTGGGCCTGGTAATAACGCATTCCAGGCAATAGCAAAAGACAATTGTTTGTTGAAGACAATGAACCAAACATTCTAAAATAAATGCTAAGTAACACATTAGATAAGAGAAAAGGAACAGTGTGCAACAAGCTAGCACTACACACCAAAGGTTCGCCTTTTAAGATTCCTGTCTGTCAATTAATCATACTTGTTACGTCAGACAAAATTTGGATCATGACCAGCGAGCGCATATGCTCACATAAAACAAATCTCTGATGGATCTCTGGATCAGAGGTCATTGAATAATGATGAGCTGTCACGAAAAGGAAAAGAAAAGGCCATTAGTCCCACTAGTCTGAATCTTTTTGTCATCACACATGCATTTGCAAAGTCTATTCAGGTCTGAGCTCAACAACAACAACAACTCCCAAACATAGTTTTAATGAAAGCAGTTTTAATGAAAAGATACTGCAATGTAACCAGAATGGGCCCCTAGACATTCTCCAAAAAATAAAGGTAGCTGACACTGAGAATCAAGGCCAAAGTGGTATTCACAGACGTAGAGCATCTCAGCACTGGAATTTCTATTAGCGACTCAGAAACAACACAGGACTGCTTCCTTTCATAACAGGCCGCACGGCTGAGCAGTCAACCAGATATAATACAGCTCCAAGTCTTATTTAAAGCCCGAAACAAGCTAATCTGCCCAGCGATGCGGCAAAACTAATAAAACCTATACTGTTGATAAGAACCTTTCACAGCCAACGTTAGCGCGATACTGAAGCGATGCAAAAACAAAAATAGAATTGAATCCTATTTTTAGCAAATATGTTGTGCGACAGAAGGAGACAGCTCCCTATCCAAGCACGTGTTCTACCAAGAAATAACAGATTCTAAAAATGAACTGGAAAAAAAGGATATCTTTTTGTATTCATAATTGTGGTTCTAATTAGTCTGAGCTCTATTTCAAAGGCCATTCAAATTACATATTTTTGATTAAGTGTTTAAATGAATGAATTATTATGAGCTACAAAAACATGAAGGTGAATATCATGGAGTAGCGTGTCAAAGAAGTGGATATACTTGTGGTATGTGATTTACCGATTTAAATATATGTTGAAATGCCATACATAAAGAGAATCATCCACTATAGATGACTATGCCTGGCATTGTAAATTACAGTATGTTTATTAATATTTATTAGCAGATATTGCAATGTCATCATCATTGCAATATTGACTCAATTATTGATGTAATTATCTTCCAGGTAAATGTTTGAACTATTGTACCAATGATAATTCTGGAAAATGACATAGTTTGAATTTCTGTAAAAAGTCTAGAGCATGGAAGCCTGTATAAAATTCAGTCTATGTTTGACTGTGCGTTACTATTAAAAATATCTAGACAAATTATTTTCTAATTATTATCAAAAGTAGCCTATACTTTAGATTTCATCAGAGTCGCCTGTTAGATAATTGCAGATATGTTGTGTCATCCCAAAGGAAATCACACTGTGTCTGATGTGTGTCTACTTCAAGTCTTAAAATAAGGCAAACCATTATTTACATTTTCAGATATCATATGATATTTATGTCAGCACAAAATGTCACATAGTCTCTTGGGAGTTTACTAAAGGGGATTGTAGTCAATAGTTATATTGATATAATCTGTCCCATGATCTAACATTTGTAATATGGCTGGCCTGTTGAACTAACAAATACTAATCCCATACATATTTTTTCTAACCCCAGAAGTTGCCAGGTTAATATGTTTTCAATGAGACTAAAAAGGGGTCAATTTAAACTGTTAAAGGTAAGTTTTTCTATATATGAAAAGATGCTAATAGCAGTTTATATAAGACAATTTTGTTGAAGACTTTGTGTTTGTTTTTACTAGCCCTGCAGATCATGAATTGCTAGTAAATGATGGTCAAAGATAAACAGGATTTAAAGAGTAAGTAGTGGGGTTCCGAAAAATAGTGTTACACGTGTTGCATAATATACCTGTATTTTTTCTTTTCATTATTAACATCTGACAACTTTTTACACTTATAACTTTAAGTTCTGTTTCAAAGATCTTTTAAAAATAGTCGCTCTAGTGCACTGACTGTGTAAGGATTATTGCCCGAATTGTCAAACAGCTAACACGGCAGTAAGGATCCATGTGATATAGAACAGAAAAGCCAGAGCACTCGTCGTGTTTTTTTTTTATTGCTCTTCCTGCAGTGATTTAGAGGACAGATCTCAAACCCCAGCGCACTAGAGCGACCATTTTGAAAAGAGCTTTGAAACAGACTTTAAAGTTATAAGTGTAAAAAGTCAGGATGTTAACAATGAAAAGATCAATTACAGGTATGTTATTTAAACAGTTGTAGCAACACAGGGGGATGTATAACGCTATATTTTTCAGAACCCTGCTACTTATGCTTGCATGTGGAATATGAAACAAATATAACGTTTACTATTCTAATGTGCAATCTTTTAAAAAGTCAATTAAATTCCTGTAACAAATTAAATAAAAATATTTCTGGTTGTGGGCCAATCACCTTTAGGAAATGCAGTTCCATAACCTCCAAGAGCTCTAATTCTAAGTGGTTGAGAATAGAGTTAGGATGAATCGAGGGTTAAGAGATTAACCACCCTGGGCAGTTCAGGTACTGTAGTGACTAACCTAAGAGGCTCCTTCAATTAGCTTTGTCCCTTTTGCAATAAAGGACTTCCACTTCTCAGTGACTGCATGGTACCAGGACATAAAACAAATCACATTCATACCATTAACATGAGCTGTGACTTAGTGGGGCCCTAAATACTATAGACACATAACAATAGCTTTCAACATACAGTAAGGTCCTCAATGTTAAAACAAATAAAAAAATGTTAACAAAATGCACAACAAAAACAATTATATGGGTCATCTAGTGACTCAATTATCTTCCAGGTCACTGGTGAGATCTCATTCTGTATTGAAAGAGGAAGTGCGGGATGTGAATTCTCTGCAGTGAAGGAGTTGGACTTTTGGTTGACCAAGAAGACTAGAGAAGAGTCATGATTTGAACAGTTGTCTTTTACAAACCCATTCTGGTGGCTTACGAGGACAAAATATAAACCATAGTTATTTGGGGGATGGAGTGGGGTGGTGGAGGATACAATGAAGCTGCTGTTTGAGGTGCAGGCACAACATCTTCCACCACTGAAGCGGCTGTGCTTACTAGATTCTCAGTGATTCTGAATTGTTGTTATTTTAAAATTGTACCAAACAAAACAAACAACAACTATAAATTGATGTGCAGAAGATACACCATGAATGTTATAGTACTGAGGTAATTCAACCCATGAGGATAGCCTAGGTGGGTTACAGCTACCTCATAAGTGTAATAAACAAAGCACTCGTTCATGGAGTATTCTGGACGTATAATATATTGATGGAAAAGAAGATAAATGCACAACATATGCCTTTTTTTGTTTTTTTTAATCGCACAAAAAATATATATTTGAAATGCGTACCTGCCTTTACTTGCTATAGCTATCCACATATTCTGACTGCTGTGCTGTAGGACCCAAACATGTTGGGCAGCTGGGTTTTCATGTTGCACACAAAATGTTGTTGCAGTTTGCATTCCTAAAACCTGTGTGGATGCTTAAACTGTGATTAAATCACATTGATTCATCTAACCAAGGCCCCTTCTTAAGAAAAAAAACCTGAATGATTTTATTATTGTTTTTCACTGTGACCATGTGGAGGTCCAATGCTTCCCAACGGGCCAGTTCAGCCTGTGGGACGAGCCTCTGTTTTCCCATCTCACAACTGCAGGAGTCTAGTTTAATCCCTCTCTTGAATTCAGCCCTTTCTGGTTTGGAGTACTATTTGTATTATACACAGGTGAACTCTCAACCACGCTTCATTGTCATTTTCCAGTAGGATTCTGGGAAGGAGAAGCACAGGGCTCATTAGGGGCTGTACACAACTGAAAACACGAGGAGAGTGTCAAGATAGAAACAAGGGCATAGTCAATCAATGGAGCAGAATTCAGGTAGGAAAAAAAATTAAATGTGCATCTGTTTGGAAAATGTAAACTATAATCATTTATAAAATAATAATCTGCAAAAGCCCTGTGCAAATGATGTGGTATATTTTGACCAACACAAATCCGATGTACTGTGCACAATGCATAGATGGATAAAATGTCCAGTCATTTTGTGGCTTGTATAAAAATCCAACATTAATATATTTGTGAGGTGGGTATTTTCCTGTGATACAATCATAGGGTTTAATTGGTAATCACCAGGTCCACTGATACAGGTTAATTGCCTGTCACACTGCTTTGTATTCATGTTCAATTTCTCTTTGGTAGCATATGCAAAAGAATTGCAGAAAAGGTTAAAAAAAGACAAGTTCATTGATTAATGGAACTATTTCAGACCTGGTAATTAATGTCCCATGTGGTTTTAAACTATGTGCAGTCCTATTTTCACTATGATAAAAATCTGTTGATTTGTTTATTTTCACAATAATTACAGATGAGGATATATAGATTTTCCCAAACATAGTCTTTTTTTTAAAGGATTAACTGGTCTTTTTATTAGTTTATCAATAGGTTACTATACATTACCTAAACTTAACAAAAAAGAACAACATTTATTACTGTGTTATCCATTTGTTAACAGTTACAGTAATAAACTACAAAAGTAAACCTTACTATAAAAGGCAGCCTGGATAATTGATTTTTGGTTAGAATTCCTTTTAAGAAATGCCTTACCTTACATTTAAAAAACAGCACTAAAGATGTTTCAGTATATACTGTATTAAAAGCAACATATGGTGATTCACTTTACAATTTTTCCTTTTAAATTTTCTACCGTGACAAGTACAGACCTTTCTTGTCATTACAGTGCCTCTAGATAGTCCTTCTGCACCAATGAGCACCAATATAAAACAATACAAACCGCCACCCTAGCTGTCCATAATCTGCCAATGCAGCAACCCAAGAAAATGTACTACCATCACCAAAATACTCCAGTTAAAATACAGAAAATAGCTGCTTGTCACAATATCTTCCATGTTATTTACTGTACAAGCCACATCTCTGTCATTCATGTACTGTAAAATAAAATGTTTTGATTGCCAACATGCAGTTTTTTGGGGTTATTGGGTTTTTAATGACCTTCCTTTTAACTGAGACACAATAGCACCAGTTTGGTATTTGTACTGTACTTGCTGGTTACAAGGAAGGACTGCAGAAGCAGGGACTATTTGGTCCAGAAAGTGAAGTTGTGTCAAGCAGATTTCAAGGATGCAAAAAGCTTATGTCCCTGGACTCCCTACAGCTACAAATAGGGATGTACCATTTTAAGGGCATACTAGATTTCTTATAAAACAAATAAGAAAATACCACTTAATAAATTCAAAATGTTGAAGCAGTTTATACATATTGCTCAGCAGTTCTTGCTGTGAAGCCCTAATGAGTTTTTTAAAACAGAGTTGCAGGAAATACATACAAATTCATCACTCTAATAGCAACTGTCAACACTTTCTTTATTCAAAGTAAATACTGGTGCATGAATAAACAGTTCTGTACTTCATTTGCAGCTAAACTGGTACAATAACAACAATATCCACTTTTTTTATTTGTCTATTAGTTTAAGGGTTAAGACTAGAGTTGGCAGTAATAATTCTTCTTGAGAAACTCAGATTCAGAAAGTTTCCATTTTGTAGGATTTTGTATAATGTAAGGGGACCAGCAAGCAGTACTGTACATTTCACTATCATTGTTACTATTTTGATGGATCATTTTTTGGGGGATCCAAGAAAAAATATGTTTATAAGAATTTCACGGGGCGTGAGCTGGGTTGAAGAGTAAGGCAGAAGAAGCAGCAAGAAGCTGTTAGTAGGACAGAAGGTGGTCACTGACTGAGGGTGACGATGCCGACACATCCCAGGGGTAGAGGACCCAGCAACCGAAATGAGATAGACAAGATGATCACTGACTGAGGGCGACGATGCCGACACATCTCAGGGGCGAAGGACCCAGCAATCGAGGACAGGATAGAAAAGAGGTCGCTGACTGAGGGCGACGATGCCGACACATCCCAGGGGCAGAGGACCCAGCAACCGAAAACACTAATGAGGGTTATGACTCGAAAAGCCGCCCCTCGAGAGGAGATTGGAGAGGTACCCAGCATCTGAGACTTCTGTAAGAGGCGCTCGTAAAACCCCTGATAGGCCGAGACGTCACGCTGCCTGGGACCTGAAATAAGGACAAAGCATTGAGGTTAGTATAGGACTCGGCCCGAGTGACCACGTCCTGAAAGAGAGGCAGAATAGAACAGAGCCTCGAGTAAGGCAAGATGAGCGCAGGAGCTGCGACAGGACAGAGTTTGGCCGGGGGTCCGCTCTGACTCACATGGTGAGAACCCCCCTGAAGGTAAGGGAGGCGGATGCCTAGCCCTGAGGTCGGGGAAGTGAGACTCACTTGCCCCCCAGAGACGACCGATGCGAAGGCATGTAAGAAGGAGGAGGAGGGGAGGAGGAGGAAAACGAAACACTAGACAGAAAAGGTGCAGGTGATCAGGGCTTAAATAGAAAATAGATGCTAATTAAGAGGAAATTAGAAAATTGGGAGATTGAAGGATTGGAAGCACCCAGCTCCACGCCCCCTGAACCACGCAAGCTAACATTTCACGGGGCGTGAGCTGGGTTGAAGAGTAAGGCAGAAGAAGCAGCAAGAAGCTGTTAGTAGGACAGAAGGTGGTCACTGACTGAGGGTGACGATGCCGACACATCCCAGGGGTAGAGGACCCAGCAACCGAAATGAGATAGACAAGATGATCACTGACTGAGGGCGACGATGCCGACACATCTCAGGGGCGAAGGACCCAGCAATCGAGGACAGGATAGAAAAGAGGTCGCTGACTGAGGGCGACGATGCCGACACATCCCAGGGGCAGAGGACCCAGCAACCGAAAACACTAATGAGGGTTATGACTCGAAAAGCCGCCCCTCGAGAGGAGATTGGAGAGGTACCCAGCATCTGAGACTTCTGTAAGAGGCGCTCGTAAAACCCCTGATAGGCCGAGACGTCACGCTGCCTGGGACCTGAAATAAGGACAAAGCATTGAGGTTAGTATAGGACTCGGCACGAGTGACCACGTCCTGAAAGAGAGGCAGAATAGAACAGAGCCTCGAGTAAGGCAAGATGAGCGCAGGAGCTGCGACAGGACAGAGTTTGGCCGGGGGTCCGCTCTGACTCACATGGTGAGAACCCCCCTGAAGGTAAGGGAGGCGGATGCCTAGCCCTGAGGTCGGGGAAGTGAGACTCACTTGCCCCCCAAAGGATGGACCCCCGGCACCTCACGAAAACTCCCACACCGTGCGACAAACAAGAGACAGTACATGCCTACGCATAACATAAACAAAAGACCAGAAGGACAAACAGGACAAACAGAGGGAGATTAGTAATTTGTTAGTAGGATGCGACTATGTGTATACCTGCCGCTCAGTGGAGAGGAAAAAACCCCTTGAGGCCGATTAGGGGAAAACCTCTGGTGGCTCCGGCAGACAGGTAGCCCCCACTCCGGGCATGCTAGCGATTTTAAAATGGGCTGCAACTTTATGAGAGGAGAATGAATGAATGAAAGAATCCACTGCAGAAGAGGGCCAACTCCCCACACTCATGATCTGACTGTGATTGATGTTGGCCCTTGCAGCAGAGGGGGCTGTGCCTACAGAATGATTTTGGGGGGGGGGGGTAGAGGAGGCGTGCTCTGGAGGCGAGGTAGGTTGAGATCCAGTGACGGGTGATCCGAGGAGTGGGGTAGAGTAGAGGAGGGAGGCTTGCTCTGGAGGGTGGAGAGGTGGGTTGAGAACCAGTGATGAGAGATGATAGGAATCAATTAACTGAGGGTTCTTGGGGGGGGGGGGGGTAGAGGAAGGAGGCTTGCTCTGGAGGGTGGAGAGGTGGGTTGAGAACCAGCGATGAGAGATGATAGGAGTGAGAGGAATCAATGAACTGAGGGTCTAGGGGGCAGGGGGGGGGGTTAAGGTTTCTTGCTGGGGAGATACCTTGATGCTGAAAAGAAGGGAAGATAGTGGATTCTACTTGACAGCTGAATGAACTAACCATGCTGAAATTGATCCATCTTGGAGGTACGGCCAAATGATGAAGTAAATTAGAAGCAGAAGAAACTTCGAGTTCTGAGGAGACTGAAGAAGGCTGAGATGCAGAGAAATACCTTGACATTGAAAAGAATGGGCAGATAGGGGACTCTGCTTGACCGCTGAATGAAGTGACCACGCTGAAATGGATCCGTCGTGGAGGTACACAACTGAATGATGGAGTAAAATTAGAAGTAGAAGAAACTGTGGATTCTGAGCTCCTGAGAAGACAGAAGAGGGCTCAGATGCAGATGATCTCCATAGGTAGATCCTTGTATGGGGTGAAGTGGCGTTTCCGGACAGTAGAATGAGCAAACAGAATGTTCATTGATGTAGACAGGCGAGAAGGGGAGGCAGAAGGGAAGGCTCTTAAGAATCTCACGGAGGGTCAGGCGAACTGCTGGTATGGAGAAAACGGGGGGGGGGGGGGGGGGGGAAGAGAGAGAGAGAATCCCTACCGTGGATGATGAAAGCCAGGATCTGGTTTTGTTTGAAGGAATAGGATGAATCTGATTCTGGGCACAAAAGGCTGAACACACTGATCAAGCTGTCGAATATGCAGCTCTCGAAGAAGGGCGAGGGATGCAGACATGAAATGCGGAGCAGATTGAAGCAGGTTACTGAGAGTAGGTTTCAGTCAAATAGCAGCTGATGAAGCTGGGGAGTCTGGGGGGGGGGGGCAGCAGACGGAACTTGGATACCGAAAGTAGAGGCCGAAGGGGAGCTGGAATTGAGGGTTGAGGTAGCGGCTGGAACTGAACGAACATTGTAAATTGACTGCTGGGGAAGCTCAGCACCCTTTGTGCTCCATTTTCTGGAAACAAGGGAAGAGAGGAGATGTCGACCATCCTATAAGTTAGTTAATACAGGATCGATCAGCGGTCTGCTACTATCCTGTCCGCTTGAAATGGAAAAGGTGAACTCGCGTTCAGAGATTCGGTTTCACAACTCCAGTCATTCTCCTAGTAGTGGAACTCCTTAACTCATAATCAAGACGGATTTCCAGTCTCATACCACGTCTCTCACCATGCATTAATGCTGTAATATTTGAGAGGATGTGAGGACATCTGAATAGATTGCTGAGAAGGTCGAGCACCTCGTATTTTGATTAGATGGGGATTAGCATTAGCCTTGATTGTGGAATGCTGCCGTGATCTGCATATTGGAGGAAATCGGAAGCGTTGGAAGCTCTGGAGTAGTGCAGGTACAGATTTAAACTGTAAACTAAAGCAACTTTGCGTGCTATAATAGTGAGTAGATCTGAAGAGGAAGCAGAGATCTGCTGCAGTGAGGAGCAATTAACAGAGGGGACGGGATCTGCTGGACGGTGCGGAGATCTAAAGAAGTAACGATGAAGCGCGGTCAATGATGAGCAGTGGTCTGCTGTAGAAAGAGAGATCTGCTGAAGCAGTGATCTGTTATTGTGAATGGTGGACTACCATTGGTAGAGTGTGGTGGTCTGCTGCAGAGCGCAGAGATCCGCTGAAGCAGTGATCTGTAATGGTGAACGGTGGACTGCCATCAGTAGTGTGGTGGTCTGCTGTAGAGCACAGAGATCTGCTGAATGCGATGGATAAAGGTCTTTGAGTGAAAAGTGATTTAGATAAAGCCAGAGATGAAGAATGCATAGAGCTGAGGCCGCTGTAGAACCTGAGAGGATAAAGAATGCGTTGCTCTGAGGCTATTGCAAAATCTATGATTTGGTTGGGAGCAGTCTGAGTGTATTGTCTAATCGCAGGGTAGGAGGACACTTGACTGAAATGATGATAGTTGTAGGACATGGTTTCCGTTTCTGACTGGCAGCTCACGTTGCTGAAATGAAAACTTGAAGGTTGAATAAAGTGCCTTGGAGAAATTTGTCGGTTTGAAGGAGAGAAGCCAGATGAGGAAGCACGAATCCGGGAACAGGAAGAGGTCACTGGGATGGAAGCCTGATGCAGGGAAGCTGGAAGTTAACGTGACGGTAGATTCGGAGCATCTCAGAAAGCCGACAAGTGCGTGGCTTCATGAGCATGTCCTCGAAGGGTGGTGGGGGGGCAGGTAGAGTTGAAATTGAAGAATGTCAGTTGATATAGATAGACAAAGGATGAGGCAGGAGTGGAACTCCCGAGAATAACTGCGAGAATAAATAGAAAAGCAGTAGTGTCCGAGCTTCGCAGCGATACCAAACTCGTTTAATATATAGAGAGAGAACTTGTGGTATTATACTGCCATCCAGAGGTTATGATTGGAATTAAACCATTGACTTGAGTGAAGCAGGGTAGAATCTATGAAGTTATTACGATAAAAATCCTTGTCTATGTAGAACAACATTTGCTTATTCCCTTAGATTTAAATAATAAATGTTCTAGAGATGTTAGGACAGTTAGTCATGTATATAAATAAGTAAACGCAGTACTTAGAGGTCATGATTCAGCGCGTTGAATTCGTCTCCACCAGTTGTGAAAGCGCAGCAACAGGAAGCCGGAAGACAGCAGTACTGAGGCACAGAGCACGCAGAGCCTGATGAAGCTGCCTGGTCACCATCGCAACAAACCACTCCCCGCAGTCTCAAATGAGGGCGTTGCCGTGGTAACCATGGTCTGTAAGGCGCGGGTGGAAAAGTTGCAGTGCAGCACTGTCGTTGGAACATGTTGTGACCAGTCAAACCACGAGCCGCCACTGGTTGAAATGGGCAGGATACGTCTTTTAAAAGGTTGAACGTAGCTAATGGAGGTCCAGGGCAGGATCTTCCGATGGAACGGTAACTGTGCTGGCTCTGTGGGATCGGGGGAGGGGCGTCTGATTGCAGGCGAGGAGTAAAGAGAGATTCCGCCGACAAAGCTTAATGGTGGATTTAATAGATTTAAAGTAAGGCAATCGCTGACAACGTGAATGTCGATGTCTTGTCGAAGGAGCTTGAAAGTTTAGCAGAGGACCAGTCTTTCTGAAAAAGTTGCAGACAGGTTGAGTAATAACGCTGCTCTTGAACGGCGCTGTTGCTGGATGGAACAGGAAAGACAAACGTTGGAGCTCTTGAAGCCGAAAAGAGACGCTGTCTGAAAAGAAGGATCACCTGAGCAGGTAGGAAAATGATTGATAATATATCTTGGCAGCGCTGTGCAGAGAAATGACCTGCAGAGCGAGGCAGCGAAGTTTAGATATTTAGCGGTGGAGCACAAAACGACGGCGTCTGAGCGTTTGCTACAAAAACGAAACACTAGACAGAAAAGGTGCAGGTGATCAGGGCTTAAATAGAAAATAGATGCTAATTAAGAGGAAATTAGAAAATTGGGAGATTGAAGGATTGGAAGCACCCAGCTCCACGCCCCCTGAACCACGCAAGCTAACATTTACAGGATCTTGCTCGAACCTGGTACCATATTGCTAACAGGGGATTATTTATTTGACAAATACATCTTCAGTTCTATGCCTACTGTTTAAGAGACATTAGACCTATGAGAATTTAATTACTGGTATGACGTACAGGTATATGAACATATGCAACTCAAATACAAACATAGATGTTAACAATAGTCATCAATTCCTGTAGTAGCTTTATTCAATAGTAACTATTGGTAATCCACTCTTCAAACTAAAAACTGTTTTACAGCAGGCCAGTTTTAGTGTAAATTACCCATTTGAGTCACAAAGCCCCTCAAATAATAAAGAGCATCCTTCACTGGTAGTACACTCCATGGTGCATGTGCTGTTATTATCTGTTATTTATCGTAGCCTTGTTCTATTCTACCGATGCTCAATAAATGAAAAACAATAAATTAGAACTCATAAGCTTTTGCTTGTTTTGAGATTGCCTGGAGCAAATTAATCATGGAAAGAATACTGAATACATCCATTAAAACAACCCTGAATCCCTTCGAACTTTCTATTGATGCATTTACATCATAATCTATATTATTGCCAAGTAATTGGGCATGGATTGCTTTCTAGATTATCTTGGTTCTAAGAAAAAGCTATACAACATTTAAATAAAAAATAAACACATAGAAATGTAAGCTGTTTGATCAAGTTAACAGAATTTCCATGTGCAGACCCCAAATGTAGAGCCCTTCAGTAAACTATGGGACTATGTTGGCAATTGATCGTTTCATGGTCACATTCTATAACAATGACTGGTGATGGTGAACTGTATCACCATGTTCTGATACTCCATAGTCTTACTATGAAACTGTACAGTATTTTGCTGAGCATAAGTTAGCTGGTGCCATATTAAGCATTGTACAGTAAGGTTTACTATGGTAATAGTGCATAGTGTAGCCATGATAAAACATGCATAATACAGATATCAGTCAATTGTGGGATAAACAATGAAGGGAACATACACTGGCTACTGTACAATAAGCATGTCAGTGACATTCATCCCACGCCATGACTGTAAATACAAAATTAGATCCATCATTAACATTAACACGAACATGTAACTTGTAAAAATGTTAGTTCTACAGACAGAAAGACAGACTGACAGATGGCTATAAATACTCCCAGATTTCCATCTACACCATGTTACCAGTCTGTGAAAGTCAATCAATCTCATCTCATTACAATAGCAAACAGCAGCACCTGCAGCTTTCATCTGCAGTATCCAATCTGTTCTGAAACCAAACATTACACAAAAACCCTCTAAATGTAATACTGCCTGTCAAATCCTAAGCTGGTCATGAATTCTTCTGCACCTGCTCTGTGGAGCACATCACTCCAGTCTTAAGAAACTTTCATTGGCTACCAATACTGAGAAAGATCTTGTTGTTGACCTTATTACATGATACTTCATGGAGAGACCGATTTTTCTGCTAGCTACAAATCCTAAGTGGAGCTGACAGAGTCCCAATTCCAACCAGTAAGACTTTAGCTTGCTTCTGATTGAGAGGAATGGTAGTTCCTCGCACCAACTTATCAGTGAGAACTGCCAGAGACTCTCTATACAGCAAGTATAGTTTACATGTTTTCAGGGTATGACGCAGCAAAAGTAAATCAGCCAAAAGCACCATTTCACTTTTAATTTGAAGTTCGCAACACTCTTAAGTGAAATGTAGAAACAAAAGTCAATACCTGTCATACAGTAGGAGAAATAAGTGGCCAAAGTATGGTAAAAATGTCCTTCTCCTTTTCTCCTGTTTTTTTGCAGATTTTTGCAGACCCCAGGCACTTTTATCCACACATATGTATATTACAATACATCCGAGTTTAAGACAATTAACTTGTTTTGTCAACATGGAAATATACTAGGATGTCACAACTGTAAAACCACTTTCAATAACTTGGTGTTTTTTCACATTTCCAATGTGTTTTTGTTTCAGATAGAAAAGAAAAAGGCTGATAGCAGAATCACATTCAAGTTATTCCCATTCACAGGTGGAATTGTGGCACAAGTGCTGGTGTTTACTCTTGGTTTTGAAATGGCAGCAAGGCAGATTGGAATTATTCTGTTTGTCTGTTTTCTTTAACTTTTATTACATGTACCTTTATTTGGACTTTTCCTATTTATTTAATTAGTGAACTGTTAAGATGGCTAAGATTTTGTTTAGATGGAAACTATTCCCAGCAGCTAATGAATGCCTCTCAGGCCAATAAAAGCCAAACTTTCAGTCAATTAGATGTCTAATAAATAGTATTGACCAAAATGAATTGTGCAAGATCCAAAATGATAAACAACAATACAAAAAAGATGTAGTCTGTACCTTACACATGTTTTTAATAAATCCTTTAGTTTATTTTTTTGTTTGCATTTTATCTTAATTTCTTCTGTATCTTAACACTCTTATACAGAAATATTTCAACCCCCCCCCCCCCACATTTTACTATATTCGAATCTATATGTATAACTTAATGAGAATATAGTCCAATGTCTTTGCCACTGCTCACACTAATTGTAATGTAATTCAGCTCAGTTCTATTGCAGTTAGTGAGGAGAAACCCCTCAGTGACAGTCATTACCACCTGAGAAATCTCACCATTAAATGATATTCAAATTGAGGTGATAATGTTAAAATGAAGCTGCACTTCTGTGTGGTAGCATCTTCTCTTTCGGCTTCATTTTAATTGTCAGTACAGGTTGGGTTCCACTTATGCAAGTGTTGAAAGATATCTCACTGGGTAAATTTGCAACTTAATGCTCCAGCTTTGAATAACTTTTTGAACGGATCTCATTTTTTAATTGACCTTGTATTCTAACACAATATCAACACCATACTGTGCAGAATCTTTTTTTAATAAGGGGATATTTTGTTGTACACATGCAGGTAGTGTTGACTCCAGGGGACTTCTTTGACTCCAGGGGACTTCTTTGACCCCAGGGGACTTCTTTGACCCCAGGGGACTTCTTTGACCTGAAAAAAGAAACAAGGACCAGGGGTCACAAATGGAGATTAGATAAAGGGGCATTCAGAACAGAAAATAGGAGGCACTTTCTTACACAGAGAATTGTGAGGGTCTGGAACCAACTCCCCAGTAATGTTGTTGACCCTGGGATCCTTCAAGAAGCTGCTTGATGAGATTCTGGGATCAATAAGCTACTAACAACCAAACGAGCAAGATGGGCTGAATGGCCTCCTCTCGTTTGTAAACGTTCTTATATTCTTATGTTCTTATAATTCATTTCTACCCTATTCACACGAGCTAAAGGACAGATACTGTTGGGTTCTTAGTTTTCATTGTTTATTCTCAAGCACAAAAAATACCAAAATACAATCAGCTGTTGGAGTAAAGTATTTGTTTTGAGCCGACTCCTCAATGAATCCATGTAATAGTCTGATTTTGACACTAAATAAGAAAGCAAAGGAGTTGGATGGAAAACTAATCTTTTCATTTTCAAATGTAACCTTTGCATATTCTTTTAATGTAATTCTTACATTTTATATTTATCTTTCATGTAGAATCTAAAAAAGTCTAGTAACAGTTCGATAAATCCTCTGCCATTAGTGCCAACTTGTTACACAATAAACACATTTAATAATGGTCCAATGAAGAACCTGAGTCTGTTCGGAATTAAAACATATCAAAGTACATGGCATTCACATGGTTTCATCGTGTGTTGATCACATTATTTAAGTACTATAGTGTAGATAGGGTATTCGTGTGAAACTCTGCTTTACAGATGAATTTTCGGCCCTTGTAGTCTCTAAAGACAGAATGAATAAAGTATAGGTATCTAGAAGATCAAATTACAAGAGCCTTTAATTTATAGGGAAAACAGGTTGCAAAACTTTTTGCAACATCAGGAAAGTAATTTGTAATTTGTTATACACTGTATTGTTATTATAAATACAGTGAGGTGGGAGGGGGGTATTTTAATTGACATTTTTACAACTGCAAATTAAGCTAATGTATTACATATATCTTGTATAAGTATATCATTAATACATAACTCATGTACAAGGAGTTTAATGTCATTACCAATATTAATCACAACACTTTGTGTGCGTATATGTGTTGTACCATGTTATTAACTTGTCACAATCGTCTTGTCAAATACATACTTGTAAACATACATAGTTTGGTTTAACATGAGCTCAGATGGCGTGTGTTTCTCTATTTAATAAACCCAGGGTCCCGATTTGGGTCAAGGTCCTGTCAGTGTTTCAAAGACATCCCATGTGAAATCCTCTCAACAAGATACTGTATATTTCAACATGTAAAAAAAAATAACAAGAATCCAAAATGCCTTGTAAATTGAAATCATCAGTGGAAGTACATGTCATCTTGAGTTAAGTCTTGAAAGTAAGTTGCATAACAGTAGGCAATAGAATTGAAGTTTCATGTGTTAATGCATCAAAGCCCTCTGAGTAGTTTTTAGCATAACTAGTCAGAGAAAGAAACCCTCATCTGAATCTTCTAATGAGCTTTTCTTTGATTCGGTGATACTTATCAGTACTTTCACCGCAGGCTTCAATTAAAATACAGCCAAGAAATGCTCTTACATACAATGACAAAACAATAACAAGCTAAACCAAAGCTGAATTTAACAGGCAAAATTAATGTAGAGATACTGATGGAAAACTAAAATGCATTTAAAAGTAAACCCTATGAGACAAAAAAACTTGGCTTGTAGTTCATCACCAGCAATGGACCTCATTATAGGATGGTAAAAAAAAACAAGGAAGATCAATGAGAACTGACATAAATAGGAAATACTGTATGTGGCAATCAACTAATTTGTGTAATTAGAAGATCTAAAAATACCTCTACTGTTAATTGTTTCTGAATGTTCATTGTCATGTCTGGCATGTTGAACTGTATAAAAGTTTATAAAAACAGGATAACTTTCATTTTAAAATTTAAAAATATAACAGTTATTAACTGCCAAGTAAGAATTTCCAAGTTGTTAAGGGTACAATGTAGCAGTACCAAACAATAACAGTACCAAAATCTTACTGGCAGAGCTATTGAACGTACATTATGTGAACCACAAAAAATATTTGTAGGTTATACCAGACACATATCTTTGGAACAACTTTTGCTTTGTAAGAAATATTAAATTATTTTTTGATGTTTCAATTCTTATGGTTTTCATAACCTTTTAAGTTGCTTAGCAACAGGAGCTACCATTGCACAGTTTTCTATGTAGTTTTGTTTGTAAAATGAAATTTGGATTAAGGCCAAAAGAAAATAAAAACTAAAATATCACAAATATCCTCCCCCCACCCCCCAATGTCCTGGGACTGCATGGTTTATTGGCAAGGATAAACCATGCATGGTTTATTGGCAAGGATAAAGATGACTAAAAAAATAAAATAATGGCACTGTAAGCTCTTCCTTTGAAATTTAATTAATATTTCATGGAAAATCAATCTCACACAATTCTAAATGAGACCCCAACTGATCTGGCCTGGGGGAGTATGAGGCGTTTTTAAGTTTAGGAATGTGAGTGGTCAGCGTTTAACCTTTTCGGGTCTCGTCATTTTAATTTACCAATGGAAAGAGGTCTTGACATGAATATATTGTCAGAAATAAATATTGTGTTAAATTGCCACCTGCTTCAAAAAACATAGTAACCCTTCACGAGTAAGTAGCGGGGATCTGAAAAATATAGCGTTACACATCCCCACGTGTTGCTACAACTGTTTAAATAATGTACCTGTAATTTTTCTGTTCATTGTTAACATTCTGACAACATTTGACACTTTAAACTCTGTTTCAAAGCTCTATTCAAAATGGCCACTCTAGTGCACTGGGGGTTGAGATCTGTCCTCTAAATCACTGCAGGAGGAGTGATAAAATAAATAAATAAATAAATAAATAAAGAACAAGTGCTCTGGCTTTTTGTTCCGTTCCACATCATGGATTGTTATTGCTGTGTTACCTGTTTGACAATGTGGGCAATAATCCTTACACTATCATCAGTGCACTAGAGCAGCCACTTTGAAAAAAGCTTTGAAACAGAGTTTAAAGTCAGATGTGTATAAAGTTGTCAGATGTTAATAACAATTAAATGAAAAAATACAGGCACGTTATTTAAACAGTTATAGCAACACGTGGGGATGTGTAACGCTATATTTTTTGGAAACCCCGCTTACTCTTTAAATGTATAAAACACATTTTACATAATTTTCTGTTTTATGAATCATTTAACATCTATGTAAATTATGGGGAAAGGCTCAAACTAAGGTGCTAGCCAACCCTCTTTATGAATAAAAAAAAAAACGCATGCCAGTAAAACCAACAAAAACAGATGGTTTTGCATAACACCCTATATGGATTTAGTGAATTTTCATGTCCAAATTATAAATACATTCTCAATTTGTAATGATCAACTTCAGCCACTGAAAATAAAGATCTCCAACTGTTCAGTTTCAACTGTAATATAAATAGAATGATACAAGGAGCACAGTGGCTAAACGAGACAGACCACGACTGCAGTGCCAACGACAACAATTCAGGTAAAATCAATACAGTACCATGTATATAATTGTTCCACATCTTCTGGTAATTTGGATTGAATACAGTACTGGGACAGATGAACAGATAACACAATACTTATTTTTAAATTGCCTCGTTAGACCTAGTATATAATGCAATGTAGCTTAAAAGTAGTGATTGAACTTGGTAACATGGCAGCATGGGTGAAGTTGAATGCAAGTGACCTATCCACTTAGCCTTGAAAGCTGTTTAACACAACTGGTCTCCTAATAAAGACTTAACTGCAATACCATAATTACTTGATATATATCTCGAAGCGAGTAAATTAAAAAGGTGGCATAAATATGTGGCTTCATCTACACATTTGTTACAACTCAACTGTCCAGCCTATTTCAACACTGTCTCATAACATGTTATGGATGTGTGCACTAACATGTTGTGCTACATTGCCACATCATTATAGGAGACTTATCCTGGAAAGAAATATCTGATAGTTTATAATTTTCAATAGAGCCCTGAAAAATGGATTTTCCTCTGCAAACCCAGGGGAGGTCCCAAGCTTCCAGAACAATATGCCAGACAATAAAAGATTAGAAATGAAAGCGCTCTGAATAGAAGCACACACAGAAAAAAAATAAACAAAATTGGCTTGAAGGTTTATTGGAGGGAAAGGATAAATGGACAAAATGTAGGAGTGTTATCAACTTGTTTGATTTTTAGTAAGCAAAACATGTTGCAGGCCACAGCCGAGGTTAGCCCAATGCTCAGTTATTCGCTCATGTTTATAACTGCATTTTGTTAAACTACAAACAAAGAACACAGAAGCCTTTACACCAGAATGCAAATGGTTCCAATATAACAAAACAAGTAACCCAACAAATGAGACACCTTATTTAGGAACTCAAACTTGTGTTGCATGGTACTACCTTGTAACTTATACATGACTAGATTCTGTGTGTTATATATATATATTTACACATTTTTTTTTTCTTTTCACAAAAAATTATGAATTTTGGTGTTAAGACCTTGATAACTTCAGGACATTGGTCTAATCTATTGATCTAAATGCTGTAGTTTAAATGACTGAAATAGGACCATCCCTAATGTTTTACATACTTTTACAGACAAAATTGCACTATTAGATGAGTAATATGAACCCCCATAGTTATTTCATTCAGTGGGCTAAGATGCCAATCCATTACAATGACACCCTACAGTTAAAATCCCGAATGTTCATTTCTTGTAATTGAATCATTCTATTCTCCCACACTTTCCACATAGATGGAGACAGGGCGTAGATAAGTGCTGGGTTGCGCTCGAAGACAAGGTTTCGTTTAGCAGGGGAAGAATTTAATGGGTTACCCCTAGAAACTGATTCAATAAATGGCAATGCTAAGGCTCGACATGAACAGTGTGACACGTTCTTAACCACCTGGCTGCAACTAGCTCTTTAGCTGAAAGGTAAGACATCTGCCTTGAGCCGCCAGGTTCCCGGTTCATCTCCAGCCTCTACTTTGCCATTTAATTCAATGTACTGTGAAGCCCATTACAACAGTCTGATTGGCATAAGCTTTGTTCTCAAAAAATAGCCTTTTTTTAAATGATCAAGAGAGTGGTGGTATTTAGATCATTCACTGTTTAGAACAATTTAATATACTCCATACCAGTTTGGCAAATATGGTACCAGTTCACACATGTGAAATGAGCATTAAAATAATACTGATTGTGTAAAACCATAATATTGTTCTGAGGAACAATTAATTACTGAGTGTATTGTAAAATTATTAATCAGTCAGTCATATTACACCAAGAAGGTCATTGGATGATACACTGAAGAAAATGGCATATTATTATTATTATTATTATTATTATTATTATTATGATAATGTGTTTATTTAGCAGATATCTTTATCCAAGGCGACTTACAGAGACTAGGGCATGTGAACTATACTTCAGTCACTTACAACAACGTCTCACCCGAAAGACAGAGCACAAGGAGGTTAAGTGACTACGTTTTTTAGACAGAGAAATGCATGTGCAGCATATTGGAATTTGTTTGGTGCAGTCATTAATTACACTGCTAATATGATCCCCCAGTCTCCTTCTCGGATGCACACAACTGATTATTCAGATCAGTGCCTTCAAAAATGAGCTTGACTTAAAATAAGATATTTTGATTTACGGATCAGAAAATTATCACTCGACTGACCATGAATTATCTTGGAGGTCCAACTCTTCTGAGTTTGTTCAGCCAGTGACAGACACAGAAGCTTAATGTGTGAAAAGATTGACTTTTGTAAATTCCATTTACACAATTTAATTAATGTCAGAACCTTTATGGCTTGTACTTAACTACAGACATTTTCTTTGTCATATTGATTATATTGGTGGGAGGGATGCATAGGTTCTTTGTAAGTAAACTGGTTAATTGGCAGTAGCAGAAACTATATAATTGAATCAAGTATATTCTAAAACCCTGACATTTAACTTCAAAGTAAAGGTATTTTTTACTGAGTCATTGACTTTTGTTTAGTCTTTGAAGCTCTGTGCTTTTCTCATGAAATCCAAATATATATGTGTATAGGGATTGGTTTGGTGCAATTACTATTTGTATGTATTTTTTCTAATTCTGGCAATCGTTACAGAATGCATTGGGTGTCAGAATGTCTTATGTTAGTGTAATACCAAAACTGCAACTGGTTCGAAATGTGGCCAAATGAACATGACCTTAGTCTAGCTTCACAGTTGACCTGGTGGTATCCACTTTTGAATATCAACATTCTGAGATTATGGAATGCTTGGCAAATTTCCCATGCAGTTGATTTACTAGTCTCATAATTTCTGATTCCTAATGCCCCCAAGAGGCAGATCAACTCCGTAGATACTGGTATTGTGGCTTTACCAGTTACCAGCTAGAGAGACTAAAGAGATATTTTGTATTTTAATATAAAAGTGTTTAGGAATACCTTAAATATTGTAATGTCAACAAACACACCTTCCAAACTCAGGCAATGGGTAGCACAGAGAAGTCAGCATGAATGGCCTAGCAGGTCTTCTAAGGTGTAGGATTTGTTTATCAGGCAGACTAAGACAGAGACGGTCTTTGAAGTTGTAACCCTGCAGAGTTTTGATATTGGCATATGGCCTGGGTACTGGAGAGGGAGGAGGCACAATGCCAGAATGAACTGTGTCAAACTGTCGACAGGTACAACTAATGTCAAGCTCCCAGTGTCATACAGCTAACTGTCTGCAGTGTAGTGTTTGTGGACTATTCTCAGCATGTGCCAGTGCGAACAGAAGTCTGCTGCAGAGAAGCATTCAGTGAATTTAACCATTTTTATTTGTATGTGTATCTTAAGGCAAATCACCTAGGATAGTCTTGACAAATAAGATACATTTAGTGATACGTTAAACTAA
Source organism: Acipenser ruthenus (assembly GCF_902713425.1). Taxonomy (NCBI): domain Eukaryota; kingdom Metazoa; phylum Chordata; class Actinopteri; order Acipenseriformes; family Acipenseridae; genus Acipenser; species Acipenser ruthenus. Next base: position 18,766,785 of record NC_081214.1, on the reverse strand, counting down.
GTTTATTTCTATTAAAAACATGTTATTTTCAAACAGACAGTATTGAGATGTCAAACAGGGAGAGCAAGCACCTGCATGGCACCAGGGCATATAGTACAGTGACGTAGCTGCTTCTGCTCCTGTGGTTAGTACTAGGACAATTCCAAGGCTTGCACATTGCAAACAGAAGTGTGCAGGTTTATATTGCTGCACCACTGGTCTTCCATAAAGCACTAGTACTGACCCATGGTACTAATGGTTTATTCATGTAATAGACTTTTTGGTAGCACTTAAGATTATGGGTTCCCATGTTAATACATCGAGCAACAATTTGTTGGTCGCAAGGACATTTCCATGTATGTATCAAGTAGTTCCCATGTAAGAGCAGGAACCATCTGGAATTACCCACTGATGACAGTGTATTATGGTGCTACTAACTTTTTTTTTTTTTAATAACCCACAAGTTAAAGCTTTGTGAATAGGACCCATACTTATTTGTAAGAGATCAGTACTTAATAGAGATGTTTCTGCACATACACACAAGTTGTAGTACATGAACAAGTAAAACAATCAATAAAAGAAAACTCACCAGAAGTTATTGTTCCTGATCTCCCCATTGAAATCTATATAATTTCAAAGCTTGAAGATTGTTTGATGGAACAGGTTGAGGTTTATTTTGTGGCACACCAGGAGTCATAATGCAGGTGTTCATTTACAGTGACTGCAAAAAGATCAAAGCAGACTGTCTCACAATGCGGATGTGAGTTTGTACTGCCAAGAAGAAAAGCTTCACATGCTATTATTTTTACTGCTAGAACTAGGAAAACTACTTTAAGACAAAGCAGGTCCCCCTGAACTTTCAAAGTTTCAATTATATAAGGAGCAGTGTAATTGACATTTCAGAATAAATTGCTAACTGTGATGCAGGCAGTACTTTTGTTCAGATCTATAATATTTCACATGAGCAATAAGGTAGTGACATCGTTTGAATGTCTTTATGTTGCTTCAAACGCCAGGCAAACTTAAAAAATGACTGAATCTCAATGTTGGAGTAACAGATCTGAGAACCACACAGAATAATTGCAAATATCAAAACAGGAAGTTATAAAAATCCATTAAAAGGGGTATTTGAAGCTCAATACCCTCCAATTAGGACATTTAAACCATGTAATGGGTTTAAGGAGGCTGTGTGGTCCAGTGGTTAAAGAAAAGGGTTTGTAACCACAAGGTCCCTGGTTCAAATCCCATCTCAGCCATTGACTTATTGTGTGACACTGAGCAAGTCACTTAACCTCCTTGTGCTCTGTCTTTCGGGTGAGACGTAATTGTAAGTGACTCTGCAGCTGATGCATAGTTCACACACCCTAGTCTCTGTAAGTCGCCTTGGATAAAGGCGTCTCCTAAATAAACAAATAATAATAATAACTGCCTTAATGGTTGAATGAAATACATCTGAACAACAATTTTTTTTTTTTTTTTTTTTTTTACTGTACCCTATGCTTTTTGTATAGTGGGGTTTTGGGTTCTAAATTATCCATTTCCTCTATATCTGTCTTTCCCAGAATTTTCCTGACTATGAGCTTGCTTTAAAAATCCTAACTGCCAGGCATTACAAGACTTCTTCCAATCCAATATGGGTAAAACCAATATTACAGATCTAATTTCATTGCAATCAGTTTGATATCTATACACCACAAGCCATTTTATAATAACATTTATGAAGGCATGGGTTGTACTGATACAACCCACTTCTCAGCTATGATTGCTTTCTTATAATGTCGTGTGGCACTAGTTAAGAGGAGTCTTTTGTGCAGTGTTTAGATCTAGTGATATAAAGCCAGAGGTACCCTGTGCATTAGATTACCTAGCCTCGCACTGATGATCTCTTCTTTTGCCGAGGTACTTCCTCCACCCACCACAAACTCTGCTACAATAATATAGTATTGCTACAGCCGTTCTGATAACTGCTCACAATGCCATTCATTCTAAATATAATCCAATCCTGCTTGACCTTGGGTTTGCATCTCACAGCTGACTTTTTGCAGCATGTCTTGGTAGTAATAAGTGTGGGATTTCATTAAGTGCAAGTGATGTCATAAAGGCTTCTGTTGCTCTTGTTAATGGCTCCCAGTGAAACCTATTTAGCATGTTTTAATGTAAATACTGCATCCTATTACAAGAAAGGTGAAGCACTTGTAACTATGATTAGGTTGTGTGGGCCCTGATGACCAAAAGGGCTCACCTGGTACAGGCACGACTGAGTGGTGTGCAGGGTGATCAAGTCAGGGGATCATAGGTTAACACCCTGAAGGTGCAAAGTCGACAAAGTTGCTGATGGGTCGCTCTAGCCCGGGAGGGACTTCTCCTTACCTGTACCTGACAGTTCAGTAGCTCACCGACATCCCCCGTAGAGGCTTGTTAATTCCTGCCACCTGGACACAGATGCCAATTCCAGGACTCTATGGGTTAAACCCAGACAGGTGGCAACCCTACTCACGTGTCTGTAAATCTGCTAAATAAAGTGCAAAATGGCAGACACAGGTTTAGCAACTTTAATTGAGACAATCCTCATATTGTATTTAAGCACATTTTGTAGAACATTTGTTTGGAATGCTTTGGAAATACAAAATACTAATCCTGCCCTGCAGTTAATAACAACCGTATAAAACAGTAATAATTAAATTTTTGTAAACCGCATTAACTTGATAGCATCATGTTTGTCACTGTAAAGTAATGTATGCATGCTTATGGGTATAACAAATACGTCTTATTGATAATTTCTAATGAAAAGGCACATGAATGAATGAAATAATTTATTTTTTAATGTTTGCATTAACTGTATAGATATACAAACTGGTTCTCTCAGAAACTAATAAGGAAAAGCTGGAGGGCTGAAAGAGATAAAGTCGTTTTTCAGTTATTAATTTCATTTTTTTTTAAATCAGGAAGTGGTTTTAAATTTTAACCTTTTCATGCTGTTGCCATGAGGTCTTGTCATTTACAGTATCTGCTTATGTGTCAATGACAAGAGGTTTCTTCATAAATATATTGTTAAATTCAATCTCATGTTTTCAAATTTATTGGAAGACATTGAAATAGACTTCTAGTCACAACATTTGCCATTACATTTAAGTTTATTTTAGTACTATATATATGATAATGACAGTTTTATAATGACCTTTTCAAATGACGTAGAGAAGTCTGCATGAAAGATTAGATGTTTTATAATTGCAGCATAAAGAAAAATACAAAAGCAACACTGTGCCTCTAACTGACCACCATGTCTGAGAGAGTGACTAGCAATTTGTAATACATAATAGACTTCAACTGAGGTCTCAGCTTCAGCCAAGAACACCCCCAGTGTAGAAAGGATTGAGGCAGTTCAAGAACAGACATTCATTGTAATGAAAGATGGTTAGGAGTTACAATATGTACCTTTTAACTTTAAAGTTATGAATGAATGTTTAAATTATACAATGGCAATAACCTTTTCAATACTTCCAGTACTCACTTATTAGTAAAATCAAACAATATACAGTATCTACAATCTATAATTTAAACACATGGTAAATCAAGGTTGACCATAAATAGTACATGGTTTACTAGGGTGTTACATGGTTTATATATGATATCCATATATGGGTCCAAAAAGTTTTCTGTAAATCGGCAACAAACCTGTATTTGTTATTTGTTACGTATTTGTTACATTTGCTCCACAGCTCTTACAAAACCCTGTAAATCAAAAACAATGTTCTTGAGACATGTAAAACAGGATTTTCGGCCATTGTCAGATTGTCAGACATTCCTCCAAGTCAGATTGAGTGACAGGAAATATCTCTAAAAATAAGGCACCGCACCTTACGTTACAACAATAAAAGGAGTTTCCAATATACTCAATGAGTTGCATACAGAACTGTAGAACTAGTGCTATCCTCTGGCACGCTGAAAGTGCCTTGACAGACTTGCCTTGACAGACTCCAGTCAATACTTTCGTGTGATCGAAAGTATTGACTGGAGTGTAAAATAACGATTTTTGAAATAATACTTGAGTGCACTGGAGTCTACGGTAGGATTATCAGGTGGTGATTCAGCAGCCCTTCTTTTTCTCTCAACACCTCCTCTTGCTTGAAAGTCAGAAAAATGCAATTGTGATATAATTATAATGCTATTGTATTACCCTGAAGAAACTCTCACAGAACTGTTAGCAGACCACAGCATGACCAGCAATGGTAACACATGGATCTGAAGCAAATAGTGCAGTGTGGTTTGATACAGTAGCACACTCTTCTTCGTAGGACAGCACCTCCAGCACAGCACCCCTGAATGAGTATGCTTGGTTATGTGATTTTTAGATTCAGGGGAGAGTTCTTATTGCACGGCAACAAACCACACAGCCTGCAGCCTCTGGGGTTTTACTAGTCAGGTCCAACCTTATACGGAGATATGACTTGATCATACAGGAAGGCGGTAATGCTGCAAAGCACTCTGACCATAGATGCCATTGTTTTCATTCACGTGAGATGTTACTTCCTTCTTTTGCTTCATGGTTTTCCTCAAATGGTTCGTGGGATATTCCCAACTGTGCCAAGAACTGATGGATGTCAATAAAACAGGGTCTGGGTGTGTCAAAAGAAGCATTCCTGTCAGTAGGTAGGTCAGGTGGTAGACACAAACATATCTTGGGACTGTGATGAATCTTATTAAGTATTGGTATTTTGTAACCATGCATCATGATACAGAAAATGTGTGTGGGAATCTGGACTGTCCTGGTGAAGGGGCTGTTGTCATGTGTGGTGTTTATTTCTTTCTACCTCCTGCGCTTGGATGACGGCTTCAATATCCAGTGCAATTTTACTAAAATAACTGAAAACATGTGTAGAAATGTGCATTGCTTTTTATCGTATTGCTGTGAGGTTGTTAGAGATGACAGAAGGACTGTGCCACTAAGGTTAGGGAAGACCAAATTTAGAGTGTGCAGTAGTGGTTAGGGCTCTGGACTCTTGACCAGAGGGTCATGGGTTTAATCCCAGGTGGGGGACACTGCTGCTCTACCCTTGAGCAAGGTACTTTACCTGGATTGCTCCAGTAAAAACCCAACTGTATAAATGGGTAATTGTATGTAAAAATAATGTAACAATTGTAAGTCACCCTGGATAAGGGTGTCTGCTAAGAAATACATAATAATAATATTTACAATTTCTTTGCTTTGCTCCAGGGTCACATACTGTATTATAGATGTTTGGTCCTGCTTTATTTTAATATCCATTTGTTGTGTAATTAACTGTTAAAAACGAGTGTGCAAATATATTAACAAATGAATTAAGGGTTAGTATATATATATATATATATATATATATATATATATATATATATATATATATATATATATACATACTAACTTTTCCACCACTGCCCCCCACTATTTTTAGTTGCACATGTGTACTGGTATCATGATTGTGATTGGGACTCCAGAATTTAGCTTTCTCGTGTGATTGAATTCCGCTTCTTTTTCATTTGTATGTGTCGTGGTAGATTTGAAGAGGAATAGCAATAAAATACACTTTCTAATTCATCCTTGCCCTACTGCTTCTAGTTTCAATTATGCTGGATCATTCTGCTTCAGTGGAGAGAGCTTCCACTCTGGGAGAATAGAACCAGATAATGTTATCCTACAAGCCAAGGGCGTTCCGTGGTTGCCTGGTTACAAAGTGGAAATGAGAGGGGGTGGAAGGAAAAGTAGCTTTAATTGCAAAACAGGTCACTGCGCATTTAACCTTTTTATTGCCCTTCCCCCAATTCAATATAAGACTAATCTGGTCTTTGGATTTTCACATTGATAAATGTATACTTGCTATATCACTGTAAGATTTATAAGCCAATTATATAAGCACTCCTAATGGCAAAATAGATCATGCTTATAGCAGTACTTGCAAAAGTATATGATGCAGAGTCATCTAAGACTTCAAAGCCAATATGTTGTACTTGTTATCTATACATTGCTAGTGAAAAGCACAGGGCTGGCATTAAGTCACTTGGGGTATATCCACACATGCTCTGTAGCTGACGTAGAGCACTGAACTTTGGTACTAGCACAGAAAAAGCCCGGGAGAACACAATGAAAGCAATAAAAAAAGTCCACTGTTGAAGTCTATATCACATGTTTAATTAACACTGCGTGACAACATTACCAAGCGATATGGTGATACATTAAATGGCTGAGGATTAAAAAAAAAAAGCTTTAAAAGCTGCTCATTTAATTAACCATGTGCCGACATCATGTTCTGTACCAGAATCCTGCACAGAGCACACAGTAGGTGTATAATACAGGTGCCGAACATTAACCCTGTCAGTGCCACATTCTTTACCTCTCGCCATATTAAAGATACAGACCACTCTTATCCAGTACAAATTAACCATTTCAAGCTATTTAGATAGTGGGTCTGAATTGCATGAACTGTCGCTAAATTAATGAATTGTTTTACTTACTAGTTACCAAAAGCACACCCCTCCAGGGGTGAAGCAGGAAAACGTATTAAATAAATACAAAACTTAACCACAAGGTTAAACAAAGAAGATTGTGGGTGAGTGCAAAGTTTTCTGTAGTAACAGAATTGCACTATTTTAATAGATATGGTTTGCATATAACATTTCAAACAGTACAATTTGAATCCATGTTATTACAATGATCCCCATATAGAATCACCACCACCATTAAAAAACTAAATACATTTATTGAAGCCGCTCACAGGATTCACACTCACTTTACTTATTGATTAAAATTGGTTCATTTAGAGGCGAGTTAAAAAACCTGACCTGTCTTCAAGTGTTTATGGTGGTAACCCTAGATTAGAGCCTTTTTTTCACTCAGCGACAAAAGCTTTATCCCAGCAGAACCCTTACTTATTCATTCTAACCACATTGGCAGACGATGATGTTCCCATCATCATGGGGTTCATTGTCAGATTCGGAAATACAAACTAACACTGTTTTCATCTTGAGGTTGTCATGTGAAAATGAACATTTCCCAGTTGCCTGCCTATGTTCTGTTCCCTTTGTGTGTAAGCATGGTTATTTAAAAATGTTTTCTAGTCGGCAAATGCCTTGCAAATATGATGGCATGGACATTTTAAAAATTCATCAAATGCTTCAAAAGCATTTCAGTCAAAATTACAGCCTTGCCTGTCAGAAAGGGGATCTGAACTAATCGGATAGATACACCAAGTCTCCAAAATGCAATTATTATTTCAGGGTCAGTGTGACAGAGACAGAATGATTCTTGGTGATAAATCTCTCTCCCGACCTGTGAGGGCGCTGTGTAAAAGGAACAGAGTGCCCTGGGCTGGATGGTCAGACAATTCATTCCCAGGGTTAGAAGGAAGTCGGTCATCTAGAAAGGGGGTGGAGCTGCGATACACTAAATCATCGGGAAGGGAAACGACGTGGCAGCCGCGGATTGGAGGAGCAGTTGCACTAGTTAACCAAGGGATCATGATTGACGGTACAAAAGGGGGCATAATGAAGTGATCTGTTTCTTTGTATGGTTAAATGTTGAACCGGAATGAGTGTTTTGTTTGTTTTGTTTGTTGTGTCTAAAGAATACTTGTTTGTTATTATTAGACAGCTAACACGATCCGGAGCTGTTGCCAAAGGCCAGCACTTACCCGGACAACACTATTGCTTCACAAATAACGGTATTTACACCACGAGCACTATCACACTCACTGTGGACTTGTGTTTGTTTTTTGTGTTACATGTGAGTGTTTAGGAACAGGACTATTATTATTTCGGGTCCAACCCATGGATTAAAACAGAGCAATACACGCTGCTGTATTGCCTGTTAGCATTGTTATTGTTTCCTGTATTTGGGTCATCAGACCATTGGATTTACAAATAAAAAATCATTGCACCTGGATTATCGTTGTCTGTCTGTTCATTGATCACTGCTGCATTCCTGCACCTGCACACTGTTAACCACTTTGCCACAGTCGGCCATTCCCTTGCATTCTTAATTAGTGTCACATACATTTTCCCTTGCAAGGTCAAACTAACTCTCTGCTGTTCAGGATCACAGTTATTCTACTAGTTATAGTTATTCTATCTTGTGATAGCTGATCATTAAGCAATTGCTGACCTTCATATCAATTGTTGTAGTTAATGGTACGGCAATGAATTTGAGATTCAGAAGCCGAATACATACATTTACCAAAAATCAGGAAACCGACCCAGCAGATTAGGATCTGAGGGAGTTCAGGGTAGATTTATTGTTCTTGTTGTAAATCTTTAACTCTCACCCATACAGCAACTCTGTTCATGTTATACCCTACTCCATCCACCACTGTAGCTCACACCTTGTAGTTGACCTTGTCTGTTCAGTAATCACCCTTGCTGTACCTTTCCGACATAGTCAATTACCACACGGTAAGCCTAATAATTGGCGTTCTGTTGCTTAAATGAAATATTAAATGTAAAATAAGTACAGTCTTATCAACTTAATTAAAGTACATAAATGCAGTTCATTGTTTCATGAATCATAACGGACAATACTTTGTCTTTGAAAACAGTGGGATAGAGCCAGGTACTTTTACCCTATATTTTTATAATGCACAATGTCTTTCTTTCTATAAAAAAAATAAAAATAAATAAATTAAAAAAAAGATTACTTGCAAACACCAAAAGTAAATGTCTGTGTTCATAATTTTTTATTTGCCAAATAACAATTTGGAGTAAAGATCTGGAAATCTAGTCCAGTTCAGAAATAAAAAATCCAAATGGTGTTTTTGTACTGCAGTGATAAACTGATCAACTGAAAATGACTTCTAACGTAGCGGTAAAAACAACTGCTTATTGTTATTGAAGGAAATTCGGAAAGGTTTAACCTGTGGCTGTTCTAAATAATCTTTCCTTTCCTTCTTTATTTAAGCAAAAGGAAAGAAATTGAACATCTTGCACTCTCAATGACTGAATCAAAACTCGTCTGCTACAGTAAATAGATACACCACTTTGATTTCCTTGCCATTTAACAGGATTATTATGTATTAAACCATGAACAAATCCCTCTCTGATCTGCCGTCGAGCTGCAGGAATGACACAAGAAGGGAATCAGCCGCCTGAAAAACGAAAGCATTACCAATCGCTCATCGTTAGTCAGCTGCCTCAGACCCTATCTTCATAGTGCAAATCTAATAACTATTAGTGCGTGACAGGCAAGCTTTTCATACCACTGGAAATGTTACACTGTTCATCTGAGGCATTTCCAATCAGCTTTGCACGGCACAAGAATTTGGCTTTTTATAACATGCAAATGGAAAAAGATCTGTATATGAGTTATATGTATAGACACTACACTATACAGTGGGCTAACAAACTCCACCAGAGTTATAGAAGATTTATCAGTCACACTATATTAACCATTAACAACTAACACAAACACTTTTGTCAAGTGGTAGTTAATACAGAGTAACATTCTGTAAAGTAAATTAAAAAATATCTATTTTTTATATTATTGAAACAGTGTTTTTTTTAAGGCACTTTCAAAGATGTTTCGTTAAGTAAAGTCTTTGTAGTAAGGCATTTGTCTCAAACTATTTTTTTTTCACAATTGTCAGTCCCCGATTGAGAGGGGCACAGGAGTGAATAGCAGGGATGGTCAGTCAGTCAGGACTGAGGTCTGCTCACAGAGCTGTAAAGGAAAGTTCACATGACCTCTGTTGTCAGGTGGTCTCATGACCTCTGGTGCCTGACTGTAGTCAGTGCTACTACACCTTTCACAAGTCCTACATTGTCGCACTAAAAACTAGGGTTTCATACAGCTTACATAAGTATTTATAAGCATGTGTGCCTGAAATATAACCATCAACTATCTGAGATAAAATAGCATATCTCTTATATCGAGTTTATGCGTTAACACAACTATTTGTTATTAATACAGCATCAATATTTTACATTGATATTTAAACAGGTCCTTTCATAAGAACTGACTGGATGTACCATCTATCTATGAAGATTTTATTCCCTAGATTTGTATGGACAGTAAAAACTGAAGTCCATGTACATTGAAAAAATGCCCCCCAAAGAACTATAAAGCACAAAGATAAAACAACAGCTTTAACATCCATGTTGTGATATGAATTGGCTCAGCTATGGGTTGAGTAACTTTAAATCATACACAATAGACAGCAAAGTTCTCTACTCACTGATGGGTTCAATGGTTGCTCTTTAAGGAAGAACAAAGTGAATCACTTTTATATCCTTTGTCAACATCTTGACACAGGCAGATGGTAGAAGTCTCAAGTCTGGGACTACAAAGTAATATAAATCTAAAAGAATGAAAGTGTGTCTCTTATTGGCTGAGAAACATTTACTCTACTCTGCCATGTTAGTTTGGTGCCATGACGACTCAGGAGAGATTACCAGGCAGTGTTGTGTGACACACTGCTGTTATGGATTCTGGCCCCTGCTTGTGAGACGTGTGTAAAAGCTCTATAACTGTTTGTGCTTGTGCTTGAGTTATATAATTAGCGCTTGGGGCGTGTGTGGTCGCCCAGTCTCTCCCAGACTCTGCTCTCTTAATCATACACACTTTTGTGTAAATGAAAGGTCTGCCGCTAACAGTAGTGATTAGTTTGTAATGTAAATGGAATCCCCTACTGTAAATGCATTCTTCATTATAAGTGATGTATGAGAACTCCACTGTCACTGCTAAGGATTTGTTAACATTCCATCATTACAATAGGCCTCTTCTTGATACTTTCCATGAGAAATACATGAAAGAGATACACTTTTACATGTTTGATTTTCAGAACCAATGGGTCTTACATTAATCATCCAAACACAGTGGAGATATTTAGACTGGTCTCTGTTTAGATCCATTGATACACCCCAATGTGTGTATCAGGTGCACGGTTACCAACGTAATCCCAAATCAGACCCAAGTAATAATGCTAACACCAAATTGTAATCATCCATTGAAGCATTTACGAAAGTTGTCAAACAAAGTTTTGTTAAGCAGGTCAGAACCTACATGTTCTGTGATGCAAGTCCGCTTACTGCATAGATGCAACAAAAAACATAGGAATCGGGCATTATTCCAACCATGACATTAAATCATATGAGCACCAATGAACACTACACTTTATGAACAGCTTTCTTCTGCTAATAAACTGCAATTAACTTTGTGTGCAGTTCCATACCAAGGGATTACAGTACAGGAGCTGACCTTCAATACCGTACGCTAATGCAAGGATTCCAGCATACAAAACAAAACATTAGAAATGACAGAGGAACTGCAGATACATGATTATGTACTCGCATCATTTTAAAGCACACAGCCACTCTGCTCACTTCAGAATGGACCCCCAACATCAATACTGCTAGCTAAGTTTGACCATTTTATAAAGTAATACACTAGAAAGGTTACAAACGCTAATGTCTTCCCATGTAATTATGCACAACGGATACTAGGCAATGCACTGCCTTAAACGTTTCCTAATGTTTCTGAAGCATTCCCCCAATATCTGCCTTAGAAGTCCAAATGTAATTTTTTTTGCAAAACGTTACATTGCTAGAAGCTGAATGTACAGTAATAAATGACATCTCAAATTGCTTCCTGACCTATTTTAACTGCATTACCCTGCTCCTGGTAAGCTGCCAATAAAAATGCTTGACATTTTTGAACTTGAAAAACTAATTGAAACTAAGCCAGCTGTTTTATTGGCCACATGCATTTAATACTAACCAGTTACTGCCATAAATAAACTGTCCACAGATATAACCATCAAAGATGGGGACAGCAATGTATATGTTATGGCTAAAGCTGACAACCAGTAATTGTCAACAACCATCAGTGGTTGAAGTTGATCATTTCAATTCATTTTCTGCATTAATTAGTTATTGTTGTTAATGACCAGGGACCCTGAGAATCAATCATGCTTTAATTTTCAGGATTTATCGGTTGTTAGCAATAACCAATTCTTGTTGGTGAAAGTTTAAAACTCATCCTGTTTTTTTTTATTTCATTTTTATGATTTTTTATTCTTTGACAAACCCTTTTTTCCGCTTAGCCACACAGTTTAACAAGGTAATTATCTTACAATGGTCATTGTCAACACAAAGCAGATCCTCTAAGCACATACTGTACCTGTTCAGCACTGGACGCTCTCCATGGTACTGAACCCGGCAAAAACCAAGCAAATGTTCACAATCACAGACCCAGCCAGCGATTACCTGCTGATGGGAGAGCGACCACTTTACTGCATCCCTCCCTTTCTGTCCTCAATGTGGGAAGTATGAACATCAAGAATTGCTGCTTCTGAGAGTGTTATGGAAATGTGAGTTAAACAGACACTCCCTTATACAGAACAACAACACTGAGTTTTCCTCTCCTATCCATTTTACCAATATTAAATCTTTGTCTTCAGAACTGTTTAGTTTGTAGTTTAAAAAAAAAAAGCTAAACATCTATATTATTCTCTATAAAAACAGGGATATTATTTGGAAATTGGCATTTATGGATACAATATTTAATATGAAGTATGAACACATTCATTGGTAGACCATTTTCAATATGTTCTCAATTAGTACAATGCACAATATCCATATGTTTAAAACAACATTACTTATATTATACAATATCAATGACTAGAAACCAGTCCACAATCTTTTAAACTATAAAGTAAGTGAAAAATACTGAATAAGTGGACTAAATAAAAACACTACGAAAAGAGAATCATCATCATTTCTTTTTAAATCACTGATTAAGACATCACATGCATTAATTGATTTTAAATTTGAGTAATTTAACCCTTGGTTGTCCAGGACAGTACAGAGCTTTACTAATTACTACCCAGATGGAATTTATTGAACAGATCCTTTTATTCTAACTTTTTTTGGTCTTTCAGTTTTTTTTTTTTAATTTCGGTAACCTAGGAACTAAGTTGTTATAGATAACATTTGGTTTCACATTTGGAGACAAGGAGGGGATTGGAATTCCCTTATTTATTTATTAACATTTATGTTAAATATTTATATTGACACAATCTGGGCCATTAAGCATTTGGGCGATACTAATGACAATTCACCTTTAATAAATTTGGGTCTCTCACAAGCAGCACTGCATGAAGGAAAAAACTCAGTATGCTCCAATCCTGATTGAATCATTCATGCACTTCCATGATGACCCCTCTATGGATCTCAAGCACAGTGGAACAGGGAAGCAGTGTACAAATTCTACTTTCACAAGCAATTGATTTTTTTTTCTATCTTTGCTCCCAGCAAGAATTCTCTTGGTGGCAGTCCACTATAGTTTGTAAACTAGAAACCAGCGACCGGGGCACACAAACTGAGAGAACACATATTGATGACTGAACTACTCTGAGATAATTATTAACTGCTGAGCTAAAGATGGTGACCTGTTTTCAGACCCTGTCATAACACAGATAATGAAACATGACATAATAATATATTGCTGTGCCTGTGTAATCTGTTCCTGTTTTCATTATCCAGTATGGGGTATATACAGTGGAATATCAGTTTTGAAGTTTTTCAAATTGCAATATTATTCACTTCAATGCACCACAGCAAAACTGTAACAATCTATGGTTATATGTGTTTAGTATCCAGAGAACCATGCTAGTATGCTAGATACTATCAACAATATTAAAGTGTTTACAAGTAATTGGAATGCTAATTGTAAGATCATTCTCTAATTACATGTTGTCACAGTGAATAGGCTACTTGTTCAAACATAGTAAGTGGAGTCAACAGCTGCAAAAGCATCAACAAACCATAGAACACTGGAATGGTTTTCATGCAGTTTAGAAACTCCAAATTCTCTCTCCATTGTGGTGAGAATGTCAGGTAGTGCACACATATCACACACATTCTTCACGCCATAGGAAGTTTGCAACTAAAATATGGAGCCAGTAAAAAGATAGAATCATTCATGCACTTCCCTTTGCTAAATAAAAAGTCAATGATTCAACGACTTGCAAAGGGTTTGGTCCTGATTCATTTAACATTAACAAAGTAATTAAATGGCAGCTTTTAAAGGTTCAGGTGTGTGGAAGAGAGAAGACATTTGTCTTTATAAATGTTTATGCCCTTAGTGATGGGAAGGAGAGGGTATTTTTCTAAAACCCTAAAATGAAGTATTGGCTCAGTGCCAGAATGAGGAGATTGTGTTGGTGTCTGGAGATTTTAATTGCACTGAAAATGCATGTTTAGATAGGAATAGTTCAGAGCCCCATCCAGGTCGGTTAGGGAATTGCTCTCTGTGTTAAACACGTATGAACTAGTGGACACATGGAGGAATCTGCACCCCACTGCCAGGCAGTATACGTGGGCAAAAGGGTATTCTGGCCATATATCATTGGCCAGATTAGACAGATTCTATTGTTTTAAAAATGATTTAAATCTAACAACAGATACTACTATTCACCCTGTAGATTTTTCTGATCACAGTATAAATCTTACTGACACTTTAATATAATGCAGTTGCAAGGTGCACATATTTGTAAAATGTTTTAAGTTTTTTGGCAGCAAAAAACACATCTTTTCCTCACTAAGACGTGTCTAAAGTCCAGATGAAATTGTTGTGTCAGCAGCACACTGAACACACTACCCAAAATACAGCTAGAGTTATGAAAGAGCTGGAGGAGGCTATCACTGAGCTCCATAGAGCTCTGCAGGATGGGTTTGATGACAGGCTGTTTGAAAGCCTAAAAATATAACAAAAAAAACGTTGTTAGATCTGGTTGATGGGTACATGGAGCGCTAATGCGCTCGAGATTTCAAAATCTTTCACAGGTCGATTTGGATTAGAGAAAATTGTCAGCTCAATGCAAGCTGATCCATTGCCTAAAGACTAACACTGGGCAGGAGTTCAGGGAACCTGAGGCCATCCGGACACATCCTGTATTGTTTTATACGGACCTGTACACTGCAGAGGATGTGGAAGAGTCCCAGGGGGCTCAGCAGTTCTTCAGGGGTCTGACTCAGGTTCCTGAAGAGGAGAGGGAGCGGCTTAAGGAGGGGCTGACCTTCCAGGAGCTTATTGTGGCTCTGGAAGGGCTAAATAATGCAAAGGCTCCTTGAATCAATGGACTTCTAGTTGTGTTTTATAAAGCTCTCTGGGCTCAGGTGGGGATAGATCTGTGGGAAGTGCATGAGAGAGAACAAGCTGCTGGCAGGCAGTGTTGACTTTGCAACTTAGAAAACTGTCGGCCTGTAAGTCTTCTGTGTTCGGACTATAAAGTACTGTCTAAGGTACTGGCAAACAGACTACGGACTGTGATGAATACTATTGTGCATCAGGATCAACCATATTGTGTACCCAACAGGTCTATCCTTGATAATGCGTTTTTAATTGGTGATTTGATAGCAGCCTCCAAGCTCTTTAGATTTAAAGCTGGGTTGATTTCATTTGATCAAGAAAAAGCTTTTGATCGGGTAGATCACAGATATTTATTAAATGGGTTTAGTGCATTTGACTTTGGACCTAAGTTTGTGGGGAAAATTCAGGTGCTTTATAGTAATGTGTTCAGCGTCCTGAAAATAAATGGTGGGTTGAGCTCTTCCTTTCCAGTGCAGAGAGGAATTCGTCAAGGATGCTCTCTCTCTCTGGAATGTTTTATTCTCTCTCTATTCAACCCCTTATTGAGAAAAAGGTACTACAGGGTCTGGTTATTCCAAACTGCTCCAATCAGTCATTTAAAGTTGTGGCTTATGCAGAAGACATAGCCGTGATAATACTACAACCAAGACATTAGGGCCTTAAATCAATGCCAGGAAATGTTTGAAAAAGTGTCGTCTGCTCGAGTTAACTGGGCGAAGAGCAATGCTTTTTTAATGGGGGATTGGGAGGGCACCAGACCGCCAGATCTACCAGGGGGGTTACAGTGGAATAAGAGGGTGTTTCGACATCTTGGGGTGTTCCTGGGAGGGGAGGGAGTAGCTCAAGAGAACTGGGAGGGAGTGTTGGATAAGGTAAAGAGTAGATTGCAGAGATGTAGGTGGTTGGTAGCAAAGATTTCTTATAGAGGCAGAGTGTTGATTATTAATAACTTGGTCGCCTCAGTGCTCTGGTACAAGTTAACGTGTGTGGACCCCCCACCGGCTCTAGTAAAAGAAATTCAGAGAGTACTGTTCGATTTCTTTTGGGATGTGTTGCACTGGGTAAAACAAAGTGTTCTCTATCTGCCAGTAGATGAAGGGAGGCATGGCTTAATTGACATCTCCAGTGAGATGGCAGCTTCAGGCTTTACAGAGGTTTTGTTTTTTCCTGAATTGTGTTTGGTTTTTTTCACGGGGTGGGAGGGTTTAGTCTTGACAGGCAGCTGTTTTTAATGAGAACTAGCCGGCTGATCTTGTCTGTGGTATCTGGGTTCTATAGAGGGGAGCTGCTCACCTGGCACACTATGGCAGTGAGGACGGGGTTTGAGTCAGTGGGGCTGTATTGGCTTTTGGAAGAGCCTTTAATACACAATTCTGCTCTCAAGTGTAAAGTTTTGTGTCATTGCTGGTCAGCAGGGGGTCACTAAGATTGGGCAGTTAATAGATGTGGAGAGGAGGGAGTGGAGGAGTGCAGTTTCTCTGGCCGCTGAGCTGGGTGTCAGGTCAGTGCGGTATATCAGTGTGGTTTCAATGCAGTTGATGGCTGCACTGGGAGAGAGAGGGAGAGGGACTCTTGGCTTAGGTCGACCAGGATGTCTTCAGCTCACCGCGCACCAGCAACCCCTGTAGACTGGCCCGGGCACCTGCGGGCTTGCCTTTAAGCTGCCCAGATCTGCGTTGTCCTCCGACACTGTAGCTCTGAGTTGGCTGCATGGTGGGCCTGCAGAGTGAAAAGAAGCAGTCGGCTTACGGCACACACTTCAGAGGACAGCGTGTGTTCATCTTCGCCACTCCCGAGTCAGTGCAGGGGTGGTAGCGGTGAGCTGAGCCTAAATACAATTGGATATTTCAAGTTGGGAGAAAAACGGGGTAAAATTAATTGCCGACTACTAAATAAAAAATAAAAAAATCTCTTATTTCTCTTTATCTGGGCATCTTCAGTTTCATACAATATTAATATATAAATACATACATAAATAAATACATTCCTTGATGTCAAAGTGAGGCTACTTTGAATTACCGATCTGAGTTTGAATTATTCTAGGTAGCCACAAATGTGTCAAACTAGGCTAATTTGGGGAAAAAAGTGAATGCGGTAATAAATAGGTATATTGCATGCCAGTTAAAGCTATCTTACTTTAAAGGGACGCACTGTATTGTATTTCGTATGTTCATCCACAACGTTAAACACTCAATTGTAAATTTTATGTGAAACTATAAAACCCATAGACCATGTTTATTTAGTTTTAACCCCTTAATGTAGACTAGTTGGAATTATTCTCCAGGGTAGCCCCAATTATGTCAAACTTTGAGAGAGAGAGAGAGAGAGAGAGAGAGAGAGAGAGAGAGAGAGAGAGAGAGAGAGAGAGAGAGAGAGATTGAAACCACACCGCCATCACTGCCTAAGCTTTATTGCTATCATGGGTACCTACTAAGAACAAAACAGGTCACGTTTTCAACATGATTTTTACAGTTGTATTATTATTTAGTACTTAGGTTGTACTGTAGCAATTAAGGCTGTAAATGTCCGGTTTTCTGATACCGATTTTAATAAACAAAAATCTGATCATCTACTCTGAGTGATATTACTTTAAAAAATCCTGAGACCCACTCTCAGTTAACACACTTCTCTCAGTAAAGTGCCATATAAAGGTGTGTTATGGTAGCATGTAAAATACATTCAATTCAAATTGAGCACAGGGATTCCATCTGTAGTTTATATTTGCTCTTGTGGTTTAATTTGTCACCTGAAGCCCCCAAATGAATTACTGCAGTTTTATGTACAGCTGCTTGATCTTATCATATTTATAGACAAGTTCTTCTTTTTTTTCTTAATGGATCCTTAAACTACAATATTACCAACCGTATGACACTGAAATTGATGCGTTTATAGCCCAGTGTGTTGCTACTTGTTGAGAAGATGGGCTGGAGACCCGGAGGCTACGCTGAGTGGCGTGTTAACAGAATAGTCATGACAGTGGAGTGGTTTGAAGTCCAAGGCTTATGACATCTCTAGGGTATACTAAAATTGAAGCACAGGTCAGACAGAATGAATCATAATGTGCCACCAGATGTAGAATTGAAATGACTTCTAGCCTCTTAAAAGGGGAGATGTTAAAAGATGACAGTATTTAGACCAGCGAGTTTGTGTTAATATACCAAAGTTTTACATAGTAAAAGGAAGTGTCAAAAAACAAGCCACACAGTAGCTGTTGTGCATCAACAGTATCATTATGATAAGGAGAAATGGCAACAGCCTTCTCCATATTATCCCTGTCAAATTGTATTTTGTAATCTGGGGGTTTCTTTTAGAGCCTTACCAGCAAGCCCAACTTTTCTTCTACTTTAGCAATGACAATATCACTCTCCTCTACTGACATATTTGGCTTCCTGTAGCATTAGGATGACTCATCACACATAACTTATTTTTGAAAAGTTTGGATGAATTCCAGTATTGTGCAGTTGGATTGGGGTCTTCTCTCATACTGGATATCAAAAAAAAAAAAAAGAAAACAAATGATTTTTTTTTAAAGATAAAGTCTTTCTAAATTTCAAGATTGAAATAAAGGAAATGAAAGAGAACGCCTCTGATCGGACAGGACAAGATTATACAGCGAGTTACTGCACCAGTAACGTTTATCCTCCGGCCACAGCACTGAATATAAAATTGAAGCAAAAAGTGGATCACCATGACCTACATCCACTGTATGTGCAAGTAAATGAAAGTGTGATGTACGGACCAAGAGATTCCAACATATACAGCATCTGAAAGAATCATGTCATAACCAGGTCTATTCACAAACACCTAAAAACCAGTACAAATGTAAGTGTGGCGTGCATATGTACATACAGACATATACAGACCATTATAAATAAACGTATATCTTTCAATTATCATACTCTCATGATCTGTGCTAAAAAAATATCCTGAGCCAAGTTCACCACAATTGGATTTGTAGTTCTGTAGATTTAAATAAGTGAGAATACAGTATGTATACATGCTAAAGCCTGGACCCATTGTTCAATAGTTCAATCTACTAGTCCCTTCGGCATTGTATATGTCTATTTAAGGGTTGAATAACATTATATGTTCTATCATACCCTGCAAACAGTAAAAAAAAAAAACAGGAGTTAAATTGTACCTGACTAAATAATGCTATATTACCTTAAGCTTGCTTTTGACCTATAACTTACAATTCAAAGGTTAAAACCAATTGCTTCTTGCTCTCACATAGAAAGTCACAGTTAGATATCAGAACATTTTGCTGATTGTCTGTACTGATTTCACTGGGTGACCAACTCTTGGATAGATTGTATGTAGATTTTCAATCTACTAAAATCGCCCAATTTGTGATTTTATAATTAAATATACTGTAGTTATACTGCAAAAAACATGTACACATTATTAACAAAAAAATGTAAAAACATTATGGATAAATAATGTAATTCATACATGTAAAGTAACTTTGGACCTAACAGGCTTAAATACAAACAAACCCAATATGTAACCCAGTTTAAATAGAAATAAATATTATGTACTAGAATGTGTATTCATGTCTTAGCAATGATTATTTCCCCATGACTTTGTCACCAGAGGCTCTTAAACTGTTGTGTTTAATGTGAATGGTTGATATTACTAGTGTACAATACTACTGCACAAAAACCTACAGTGACTCAGTGACATACATGACTAGAATGGGAGTCTATGCTATTGCAGCGGTCAGAACAATTGTTTCTGAGCAGGCCACTTTCAAATCCCTTGAATAAAAACGTATTAAATGATAAGTATCTTCAAAGGTTATTTTTCAACTCTTTTCCTTACCTTATTATAATGTTTATAATTATTTTGAGCGGTTCTGAGTTTTGTTTCTCCGCATGTAATATTGGAGCAACATAACTAAGAATCTCACAGTAACTGTAAACATCATAAAAAGATAAGAAATAAAAGGACATTTGAAGCTACTCACCATTTATTATGCATTCTAGCTGTGAAGAAAATCATATTCCTGTTCTTGAAAACTAAGAGGCCATTTATTTTCGCACAGGATGCATTTTGGCTAAATATGTTGTCAATAATGTCAGCTTACTTCCATGTCATGTAGGTTGGGGTAACAAGCCAAGCAACTAAAAAATTAGCCTTTATGTTGGTGATTCATTTTCTTTGACATCTACTGTATGTATGCCAGCCACTGCAGATACAAGAAAACAGATACACGGGGTAGGTTTCTAATGAAATACCAGTATTGTTATTTTGTGGTTAGTCCACACCACAAATGATGATTCTACTGTAGACTTCACAGAACCTGAAAGTAATACAATATGTGTAGCACCTCCCTAGCTCTGTAAAACAGTTAAATAGTAATGAAGACAAGTCATATCTAGTAGGGTGTTTTTGTCAAACACAGAAAATCATGCCAGTTTGCACAAAGGATTATGCTCATAGATCTAAAAGCTGCAAGTGGGTGGATATTTTCAGTTTTGTGAAAATACTTTGTTGTAACAATCATCAATTGTACATATGTCCCCTACCGTTATGATGGCATATACAAAACTCTAATTAAGTCATTCACAGTTTATGAGTCCTAGAACATGAAAGCAAACATCCATACAAGAAAAAATAATGTGTGAGCATTGATGAACAGAGATGACATTTACAGTTTACAATAAAAATAAAAAGCCAATGGAAGGGCCTTGCACTGTGTGCTAAATACATAAGCGATGGAGTGAGATTCCTATCCCTGCTAATCCATGTGCAGAATATGGCTGGATCCCAATTGATTAAGTGATGGTCAATTAGGCCAAGCCACATGGTATAAAAGAATAGCCAGCCTTTATTGTAGGGCTGGGAGAGTTACCTAGAGCTGTGATAGTGAAGCTAGTGTTTGTTATGTCTTTGATTTGGTATTCTTGCTTGACTGTTTTTTTTTTTTGTATCTCCTGCCTCTGCTATCCCCATTGCTTGCCATGACTGCAATGCTACCCTTCCACGTAGCCTATTTCACATAAGCCAAGCCTGGAAACACTTTACTGTCAATAAGATACCACTGTAGGTGGAAAGATGGCAGTAGATTCTGCACCAGCATGTAACATACATCACTTTTTTTTTTTTACTGGTCACTTTTGGAGATTAGGAGAGGTTTAGCCACAGCAACAGGGTTGTTCTTTTAAAAGTGACACTGGATCTTCTCTGTCCACAGTGGGAGCAGGCAGGACCTTCTAAAGACACAATCTCAAACAGCATGGCAACCTCCTGAATGTGTATGCTGGGGCATTGGTTCAACCCCACATGAAAGCACTTTACAAACTACAAATAAACTTTTAAGGAGTTTAGTCGCATTTCAAAATTTGGTACTGTGCCCCAAATTATTTCTGATGGAGGTTCTTATGGAATAAAATGGAAGTCTGTTATGGAATAAGCTCATGAAGTAATCCGAGACTATCAGAACACATTTCACATTCTGTGTTAGATTTAGACCCAGGTCTGAGATGTGACAAGCAAACTGTCTGCTGTAGTCATTGTGCAGCTTGGAAATATATGCAATGCTGTATCATCCAGTGACAGCAGCTTCTGCCTATATAACTGAAATGCTGTATTAGTAACACATTTCTATAGAGAAAAAGAGAATGGATCAGCTGCACACTTCCCTTCCTTCATCTCTAGAATATCCCCTGAAGGTTGATGAACAACAGCTTCCTGGTAGTTATCTTAGAATTATTTACAGAAATCTATTTTGTAACCTGTTCATGCACCAATAAACAAAGACTTTGTGAAACCATAGGAACAGGGCAGCCCTGGATGTATAATACCAAAGCCTTGGGCATTGCCCTTTGAAAGAAAAGCATCATCCGGATCATTGTAAACCAAGCCTGGATGGCTAAAACAGCGGCAATTATTTTGTTTTTTGCTTCCTGCCATTATACAGGTTCAGCTGATTACTATGTCTAAAAGAGCAAATGCGCAAATTAACATTTTAAATGAGCAACCTTTTTGACAGTAATTAATACAACGTACAACAGGCACATGGTTCCACACGTTTTTATGACATGCATTATCCTGGCTTAGCTTTACATAAAGCTTCAAACTCTCATTTCAGACTTAGGGGGGGCTATATTTATCAAGATGTTTATACCAAAAGGGAATATGCACATTTTGCAAAAGTAAAACATTAATGTTACAAATCGAGTAACTAAACAACCCAGATGGTTCATTTAGGGACCGAGCAGAAAGTTGTTTGTTATGTTACCATATTAACACTTTTCAGACATTTGCCACAAACAGACATGTTAAAGTACTGATTTATACCAAGTAAACTTTACAGTCGGTAGATACATTTATGTAAAATAAATAGTTTAAGTGCAATTCAAGGCTAACACACTGTAATACAGATGCTGTGTTAACTACTGGCTTTCCATGTCAAACAGACTGTTGATACATTCTCAGGACTATTTTTACAAAATGAAAACCGATAACAGAGGACATTGAAGATAATGTAAAATAATATAAAAGCTTATTTAAAAGCATTTACTGTATACTTTTGCTCAGAGGTTAAGGTTAGCTCATGTTGCCTTTAGCTCCATTCCTTTGCCAAATGTATTTATCCAATGTATTTATTTATTTCCTTTCCACAGTAGACTTGCCACAAAAGCATCAAACAACAGTTACTGTATTTAGCTTTAAGGAAAAAATGCTTGTGATATAGATGGATACTGTATAACCCACCTGCTCAGCTGTATGACCCCTTGATTTAACACCATTATTATTTTCTTTGGTGAGGTCTTGTGTTTTTGACCCTACAGATAATATTAAGAGTGAACAAAAGTCACAACAGGGTTAACACTATCCCAGTATCCTATTGCCACTCAGCCAGGCAGGATTGAGGCAAGGTATAAAGTAACATACACAACACATTTAATTAGCTCATTCCCATTCACCAGTTGTAGGGGGCTACATATTTATGGATGGTACTCATCTGTATTTCTACTGTGGAAAACAAAATGGTGTTTGATCTTGATTCCTCTAGTTGCTTTTTACTGTTTATACTAATCGAATTCTGAAAAGGAACTGCCGCAAACGAAGGTTGCCATCTTCATAAATCAGGTTAATCCAAGAACTGCTTTATTACACAGTCGCTATTTTCGTATTCTAATCCTTGTGTCGTCCCCCAAGGGATTCGCCATTATGCAGGGGATTTGTAGTAGATGGCATTAAACCACTCCGGATGTCTTGCTGTTAACCCTTTTGCAGAGCCCTGTTTTGTTTACACATATTGTACAACTGTTACAGATGTAATCTTATCAATATACTGTAGCTATAACAATACATTCAACACCTCCATTATTTATTTTACAATAAGGGAGGTTAGGAACCAAAAAATGGTCTTATGAAAATGGGAGTCAGCTGTACAAAACTGAAGTACAGTGGCAGAAAAAAAAAACAAAATGTCATGGAGATACTGTGTACAGTGCTGGTACACAACCATAGCATCATCAGCAATTAAAACACACTAGAAGTTGGAACAAATATTGAAGTGAGACCCTGGTACAGTAGCACACTTTCGTTGATCAAAACATAGACTGCCAGCGTGTTTATATGATTGGTGTGTGAAAGTATAAAACTTTTACCACTGTGTTACAATTCTACCGTTGGCAGCTGTTACCATTTGATACTGAACCAGACGTAGCTATCGAATAAGAAGCTACACAGCAGCAGAAAAATAATTATACCAAATATTGGAAGCTTTGTGCAAGTTTTATTTGTGTACGTATGTTGTATTTTTACATTATGAAAATTATGCTGAAGAATGCTTGACTCACTTTAAAAACAATCAATAACTAGCTTGTGTTTCTTTGTGATTAGTAAGACCACTTTTCAAATATGATTACATTTACTGTTGAGGTTGTGTGTTATGTACCTCCCTCACCCTGCACCATAAAGAAATGCCCAGATGCTGATACAGTTCAGTTCAGAACATGCTTTGTGCTCGAGAAAGACTGTAGTGAGCAGAATGATTAAATGGTTCTATTGTATCTGAACTGATGACCTTATACAGATATAGAATGCTTTTAAAAAATATTTTTCTCTTTCTCTTTTTATTTGTGAATCCTGTACAGGGTTGTTGAACAATTAAACAGTTTATTTTGAATTGTGGATCAAGAAATTGTGTTCAGAGTATGTGAATTTAGACATATTCCCAGTATTTTCTATTGTTATTATTTTCAGATGTCAACGTGTCTGATTTTAATATACCAGAAATGTTATATATATATATATATATATATATATATATATATATATATATATATATATATATATTTTAAATAACACTCCCACAGCAAGGCATACCTGTTCCTGTGAGTAATCGCAAAGGTTACTGCAGTTAAAATGCTGGTAGTTTGAAAACGATTCCTGCATCCCACCATAACACAAAACTACACTGTGTTTTTGTTACAGTTTTCTGTTACTCCACTTGAGGGTCTCACTGTTAAAGTTGTTCCATTTGCTGTTTTGAAGGCCGATATTCAGCATTGTTGTTATTGTTCCCAATAAAATAATATCAAAGCTGTTACTGAAATACTTCATACAGAAAAGTGGAGGAAAGGACAGAGACGTGGAATACATGGTCTTACATGTATATTACTAGAGCCCTGTGTTTTTCACAAATACGAAATAGCATGAAATAAAATGAAATGCAAACAATTCAACAATGCTACAAATAATTTGAGCATGAGGGTATGTACGCAGCTGACAGTGACAAAATAATGATGTGCAGATTTTGCAACTATCGGCTGGAATGGGAGTCGAAAGATACCGTTGTTAAGCATTAGCTGTGTATTCCTTTTGGGGAAAATATGGCTTGTTTGCTTGTATTTTGTATTAGTATGCAAATTGTTTTATTTCAAGTGATGCAAACTTTGCACTGGAGGAAATGCTGTCTTGGTTTTTAATGATTTTGAATGAATGAATCTGCTTTGCTTAGTGTTTAAACACTGAGAAACCCCAAGCTTGTATACTGGAGCCCTGCTTCAGTGCAATGGGATTGAAATACAATTCCTAGTGTTTTTCTTTGAATGGGTAGATTGCTGTATGTGCAATTATTATTACAGCCCCACAACTGTAAGGCAGTAAAAATATATATAATATAATATTTTTATCTTATTGTATTTTTATAGAGGGCATGGCAGTATTTACTGTAAATAGGCAGTTCATTAAAAAGAGTGGGGGACTTACATTACCGTTACTGCCGTTAATGAGAAATTATGGTAACTAAATTATTTTTCTGTGTGAGGTCTGTTTATGTCAAAATGCTCAAAAAAAAAAAAAAAAAACAGATAATGTTTAATAAAAAATATGTATGTGGTTAAAACATGATGTATACTATACTATTATTGATATACATCTATTTGAGTTGTTTTATTAATGTGTATCTGCAATAAAACAAAATAAAACGAAATTTGAAAAATAAAACAAAATTTGTGAAAAATGAAACGAAAAATTATAAAAAATAAAAAGAATTTCACGGTGCTCTATATATTACCAATATATTTTTTAAATAATTTAATTTTCAAATATATAAAAAATGTAGTTTAATTCCATTTGAAAACTGTTTCTATTAGTCTTAGCATGTATTGGACCCTATTTCCCCTTTGTTATGTGCACCTGGGGCCAAAGTTTAAATTAGAGCTATCAGTATGATAAGTTGATGACAATAGGGTATATCAACAGCAAGTCCATAATAGTATAGAATACGAATTTGTAATGGAATGTTTAATCACAAGTTGATAAGCAGTTCTCCAAGATATATACACAACTGTTAGGGTGACAAACTGTACAGAAGGATAAATGAACAAACTGACAGCTCCATATATTCCTCTTAATAGCCTAATGTTACTATCAAATTTCATGACAATTGGATCAGCAATTCTCCAGATATGTGCAAATATCTAAGTGTGACATACAGATGGGCGAATGTACGAACAGACAGACCCCACCCCCTGTATTTGTATGACTGCTTCCACTATATCCTCTTCTATACACCTGCAGTATTACAGTTCTGTTATATAAAAAAATGAAGATTGCAGTAAAGCTTTTTGTTATAATCTATAGCACTGAAGACAGAGACACTGCTTTACAGCACAAGTAAAGCACTTATGAGTAGTGTATTGAAGTTCTCTTTAAATCGCAGAGATCCTGTAGCCAAGCATAACAATGGCCACATTTACAACGACTGTTGTCACCCAGAATGGAATGTTCTTTTTCTAGAATGTTGATGTCATCGTTCTATCATCGTAATAAACTATTCTACATTTTTGAAACGCAAGTTCCAAGTGTTCCAAGGCCTGGAGAGGGTAGGTCAGTGCCAATTTAGAATGATTAACATTGACAGGTTTACAAGCAGTTTAGAAACTAGAGCTTTTACCAGTTAATTTTCATACATTCCTAAAAAAGGATCATACTGAAAATATTACATAAAATAAGGATTTTTACTAAATCGGACAGTTTAGATGGCCTACCAAAACAAGTGTTAAAAGACAGCTACTGTAAATCAACAGGAGTGTGTCATCTGAAGAATCAATATAGCACTTACTGTGTATTTGTTTTAAACTAGTTCTAAATTAATCAACTTCCCTGCAGAGTAAATCACAGATGTTTTAATACAACCGATTAAATAGCAAGTGTCTATACTTGAACACATTCTTCACAAAATTCTGGATAAGTGTGGATCAAAGCTGCATTCATAAAGAGATCCTATTTCTCCCTTTGCTTTAATGCCTTGTGGGGGGGATGTTTATTCTTTTTCTTTGTCAGCGGGAGGCAGACTGACTACCTTCTCATTATGGGTTCCTTGAAAAGTGGCAGCGACACATCTAAAAAAGGGAAACCCCAGAGGAGATCTTTGCTTCCAGTGATATTTGCACTTCTCTGTAGATTGAGGGGAAAAAGACACATTGGGAAGATGACAGACATCAAGCAAGCCCTTACAAAGGACAAAAAGGCAGCAGATGCCTCTCTTCACTTTGATGTGATTAAAGGGTTTGCATAAGGCTTGCTTGGAGCATTTTAAGGTTGTTCTTTTCCAATTCACAGATCCTAACCTTTTTGTTTGGTACATTGGGGCTAATGTACTGGCCTAAAGGAAACAATGAGCATTTCATCATTAAAGGGAGGCAGTGTAGCAGACATTATAATGCTCTCTTGAATGGAATATTTCAGTTGTGTGTGCCAAACTTACCTGCGGTATAGATGAGTAAACATATTTTGATTCACAAAAAAATATATTTTCAAGATTGATTGTTGCTCCGAGGCTGAATGCATGGTGCAATGAAGGGGATAGAAGTTTGGGGCTGGAGGTCATGGATCAAGATTATCAGATGTGCATGTGTGACTGGACCAAGCAATCTGTCTTCAGCATGTGACTCCTAAGGAAAGTTCTGAACTAGGCCTCTTCTCCAGGGTTTGAGTTTAGAGTATACCTTAATAAAGTGTCCTTCAGCTGGGAGGCTGGGGTCTTTTTCTGACAAGGCAGCTAGCAAGCGCTACAATATTCCTCAGCATTCTCACAAGCCAGCTGGCAAGCGCTTTAATATATAAAGACTGATTGAACGTGAAACATGCAAAAATGTGTTTCTTTTTCAGTCAAAAAAACAACATGCCTGTAAAATACTATTACATGTATTGGGTTAGAACAACATTCATGGAGAGGAAGGTAAAATAGTAGGGTTTTCAACATAGGCCTACCTAACAGACTCCCATGTAGTGTTTCTAAAATCAACTAGGTGTGGAGCTGCAGGGGCTGATTGCTGGTTACACTATGCTTAACCAGATAGTCTCAGGTGTGACATGTTTCTGAGAGCTCTGTTGCGGCCACATTTAGGCTTTAAACTTCTGACTTTTAAAAAGTCAGTGATGACTTGTCACAAAGACGGCCGGAGTGGGTGGCGTCAGACCAGAAGCAGGAAATAAACAGACAGAGATGTGTGGTTTGGTGAAGCTGAGCGAATGCTTTCGCTCAGCATTTAATAAACAGAACAGAAAATAAAAGGTTGGAACACAAAACAGGACACGGCACTACACGCCAAAATAAAAAGACAAACAAAACGGACTACACAGACAAAACACGGTGAGCAGATTTAACTATTATTATTATTATTATTATTATTATTATTATTATTATTATTATTATTATTATTATCTTTACCTCCGTCTCCAATCCCGTTCTCCACTCACTGAACATCCAACCCCGACTGAATGAAACGTGCATCTATATATACTGTTGTGCTGGGATTCAATTACTAATTAATTATTCACTTGAATCCCAGCACGTGAATTAATTCTGTGCAACCCCGTGCTCACATATTACATTTAACCAGCACGTGAAGTGATTTGTGCTCTCCTCGTGCCTAAATACAAATCTACACTTTTTAAATACACGTGAAACACAGACCCGTTTATATCCCGTGTACCAATGACTATACACCAACATTTACATACGCACGCAACACACAAATGCACACAGGGACGGGGCACATTGCCACATATACCCCCCCTTGTGCGCAGCACACATGGCCTCAACGGCCACCTCCCCCCTTAAAAATCCAGCAGTCCAGGACAAAGTCTCGGGCTGGGAAGGGAGGCTTCAGTGGGCCCATGGCTGGCAATGCTGTCAGCACCCCTGCCGGTAGTGGCACGGCTGACAGCATGCTGGTCCACTCCTGCAGCGAAACTGCTGCTGGGGAAAGTGATCTCCTGACCTCTCCCCCTGTCTTTGTAGCTGGTAGCTCCCTTTGGTGGGGCTCCGACCACAGTACTTCCGGCAGTGAAGAAGCTGCAGTGGGAGCAGGTCTCCGGACCTCCCCCACAATCTCCGGCAGCGAAACTGCTGCAGTGGGAGCAGGTCTCCTGACCTCCCCCACGATCTCCGGCAGCGAAACTGCTGCAGTGGGAGCAGGTCTCCAGACCTCCTCCCCTTTCTTCGTGGCCAACAGCTCCCCTTTTTGGGGCTCCGGCCACCGTACTCCCTGTGGTGGAAGTATGGGAAGCAGAGACAGCTCCTGCTGTTCTGCTTCTGGCAGTGGCGGAGGCAGAGGCAGCTCCTGCTCCTCTGCTCCTGGTGGTGGTAGAGGCAGAGGCAGCTCCTGCTCCTCTGCTCCTGGAAGTGGCAGAGGCAGCTCCTGCTCCTCTGCTCCTGGCGGTGGTGGTGGCGGAGGCAGAGGCAGCTCCAGCTGCTCTGCTCCTGGCGGTGGTGGAGGCAGAGGCAGCTCCTGCTCCTCTGCTCCTAGTGGAGGAAGCGGTGGAGGTGGCGGAGGCAGAGGCAGCTCCTGCTGCTCTGCTCCTTGCGGTGGAGGCAGAGGCCATGGGGCTGATGCTGGCCACTCAGAGGGAGGCTGTGGCGGCTGGGCTGGCGTGCGCCGTGCTCCCTTCAGCAGCATAACTAGAGGCTGCTGGGGGACACCAGCATCCTGCCCTTCTCCCCCCCAGAAAAATTCAGGGGGTTGAGCCTGCAATTCCTCCCCTTCTGGCTCTTGGGACGGCAGCGATGGCTCCTCCCCCTTTAGCTCTCGGGATGGCAGCAGCAGGTGCACCAACAGGCATGCTTCCTCTGCTGGTGTAGATGGGGACAGCAGGCATTGTTCTTCTGCTGGTGGAGGTGGAACCAGCAGGTATTCTCCCTCTGCTGGCAGCTTGGGTCCTAGGGCTGTGGAAGCCCCGACTTCCCTCTCTTCGGGCTGTGGACGCACCGACTCCTCCCTTTTGGGCTGTGGACGCACCGACTCCTCCCTTTTGGGCTGTGGACGCACCGGCTCCTCCCTTTTGGGCTGTGGACGCACCGACTCCTCCCTTTTGGGCTGTGGACGCACCGACTCCCCCCTCTTGGGCTGTGGACGTTCGGGCTCCCCCCACTCAGGCGTAGGACGTTCGGGCTCCTCCCACTCAGGCGAAGGACGTTCGGGCTCCTCCCATTCAGGCGTAGGACGTTCGGGCTCCTCCCACTCAGGCGTAGGACATTCGGGTTCCTCCCACTTAGGCGTAGGACGTTCGGGCTCCTCCCACTCAGGCATAGGACGTTCGGGCTCCTCCCACTCAGGCGTAGGACGCTCGTGCTCCTCCCGCTTGGGCTGTGGATGCTCAGGCTCCTCCCGCTTGGGCTGTGGACGCTCAGGCTCCTCCCGCTTGGGCTGTGGATGCTCTGGCTCCTCCCGCTCGGGCTGTGGACGCTCTGGCTCCTCCCGCTTGGGCTGTGGAGGCAAAACCAGCAGGCATTCTTCCTCTGCTGGTGGAGATGGGGACAGCAGGCATTCTTCCTCTGCTGGTGGACCTGCTACCTGGGCTGCTGTTCCACTTATAACTCCCTCCAGGTAGCTGAGGACCAACTCCACACCTTCCTCCCAGGTGCTTACGGTGTGTTCCCTTGCATACGCCTCCCATCGCTCGCTGTCCATCAACCGCAGGAACTGGACGGCTACTGGTATTGACTGGGCCTCCAGCCCAGCATTTTCCCAGATCCAGTCCCGCAGTTTGATGGCGTCTTCTGCCACATTTCCTCTTTTTTTTTATTTATTTATTTTTTAATCCAAATATGCGGTTCCTGCTCTGGCCTGAGTCCTGGAGGCGCTGTAGATCCCACGCAGGACACCACGTGTCACAAAGACGGCCGGAGTGGGTGGCGTCAGACCAGAAGCAGGAAATAAACAGACAGAGATGTGTGGTTTGGTGAAGCTGAGCGAATGCTTTCGCTCAGCATTTAATAAACAGAACAGAAAATAAAAGGTTGGAACACAAAACAGGACACGGCACTACACGCCAAAATAAAAAGACAAACAAAACGGACTACACAGACAAAACATGGTGAGCAGATTTAACTATTATTATTATTATTATTATTATTATTATTATTATTATTATTATTATTATTATCTTTACCTCCGTCTCCAATCCCGTTCCCCACTCACCGAACATCCAACCCCGACTGAATGAAACGTGCATCTATATATACTGTTGTGCTGGGATTCAATTACTAATTAATTATTCACTTGAATCCCAGCACGTGAATTAATTCTGTGCAACCCCGTGCTCACATATTACATTTAACCAGCACGTGAAGTGATTTGTGCTCTCCTCGTGCCTAAATACAAATCTACACTTTTTAAATACACGTGAAACACAGACCCGTTTATATCCCGTGTACCAATGACTATACACCAACATTTACATACGCCAGCAACACACAAATGCACACAGGGACGGGGCACATTGCCACATGACTAAACAGAAATGTATGTACAAATATAAGAATATATTAGTTAACATACGTTGTATACTGTGTGTCATACCCATAACAGGATTATCTTTAAATAGCTTCATTAATAATGACATACACTCATCCCTTTGACTAAATTCTGCCATTTATTTTAGTAAGTCATTCAACAAATGGCTTTAATTTAAACCCAGTACTTTTCACTTTAACTGACTAATGACTCCTAGCAATCAAAACTAAAGTCAACATTGGTCTGTTCTACCATACATTATGATTGAAGTGTATTCATTTAAAAATATTCATAAATCTAGTTATCATTTCCCCATGCGAATATAAATTGACATGTCCAAAACCCACAGAGGAGATAGCATTATTCTTCATTGGATTAATTGCTATTATGCAGAGGCGGTGGAATTGAATGCAGTGCTGAGAAGCACATATTTTATTTCTAATTACAATGCATCCCTAATGTACAGCCAAATGAGGGATGTACATGATGGGATCAGCATGTATAAAACATAACTGTGAACTTGTACATTTGTAGTATTTCTAGTATTGTAAGAGGTGTTTTGGGGGCATTTTTATATGTTAAGATTAAAAACCATTGAAACCATATATACTGCTGTTGCACTAGCTGCTACACTATGCTTAGGGATTTCTAAGTGAATACAGTAAGCCATGTGTTTTCAAAGAGCATTTAGCAATTGATTGTCATTACCACAGCAGGACAGTAAATGCCTGTTGTGCCCTCTGGAAATCAGCTAAAAAAAAGACACATCTAAAGGTTCTTCCTTCATTAACCATCAAAGTTGTCCGTTGCTACCGATAGCCTTTTGATTTCCACCCATGTATTTAAAAGGGGGGTTTAACAAGCAGTGGTGGTAGGGCTTTTAGCTGCTATGCTCTGCAGTTCTGGAGTTCTGTTCACAGTTTAATTATGTGTGTAGAAACAGTTTATTTTTTAATAAACTTTTTGATCAGGCTTTTGTAACTGGTATGGTATGTATGAGCTTCACATGTCTTTTTAATGAGCATATAGTTTCAAATGTCATTCTATGTATGTGTGCCTCCTGTCTTTTCATGATATTTACAACCATTCAGAGTGGTTCTCTGTTTGGATGCTGCAATACTGAGTTATCATTTTCCTCCATATCTTTCTTTTAGCAGGTCTGGAGAATTCTAACTGCCTTATTTCATACCTGACGTATTATGTGTTTCCATCTGCAACACAAAACTATCGTTTTTTCTCCATATCTGTCTTTACATGACTTTGAACTTGCTTTGAGTGTGTCTGGAGAATTCTTACTGCCTAAAACTGAGCAGACTTCCTGATTCCATTTAAACGACATGACAATGTGACCTCTGAACTCCGGTCTAACCTGCTACTAGAGAGTGTAAGTAGGAGGGAACATCAAGCTGAAAGGCAATCTTGTCATATGATTTGAATGAAATGAGGAAATGTGTACAATTCTCGTTAGTTGATAACACAGTATTGGATGAGCAGTTAACACAACGGCAATCATCATAAAAAGGCAAGCGAAAAGGTGAGAAAAAGAAAACTATATTTTTGTAAATAGCATTTTCACTAAAATCCCTGATCACCACCACTAAGTAGGCCCTAGATACTGCATGTTATGAACATTCATGACCGTTACAGAACTCACATATAGTACTTGTACCGAAATAAAACTGCTCACAACAGCTATGTATTTCATATATCCTTAAGTTGCTTTGTCTGAAAAAGTAAACGTTAGAATAAACGTTATTTACGTTTACAGTAAGTGGTTCATTTTTTTGTCTTATTTCATTGCTCAAAACAACAAATCCAGACCTTTTCACACCAGCTGTAACAGCATGCTTGAAGATCACCGCAGCAGGTTCAAACAGTAACGCTCCATCTCCATGGCGACAAAGGCTCTTGATCCCCAGCATGCTGCGGCCAGTCTCAGCAGAAGTGACAGACGCACTTCTTTTTGCATTGCATGCTAGCACAGATTGTGCATGGAGGGCGGTTTTTAACACAGGAAAAACAACAATAATTCAACCGATAAATTCTCATTAGCATGTTGAATGCATTACTATATTTAGAAAACAATCATATGACATCATCTCTGCTATTTCAGATCAAATATTGTCAAGAGCCATGCTGTGATTCTGTTCATCTCTAATGCCCTTTTCATTAGGAACCAGACCTCATCTAGGCTCCAGTGCATCATAAACACCATTTATAGGATGCTACATCAGCAAAGCACTTAGCATTTGTTCTTGTTTCAGGTACAGGATTGGTTTAAAGATTTCCTACCTGTAACCGGACATTACACAAAACGTTTGTTTTTTTTGTTTTCCCTAATTTATTAATTTACAGCCCATCTCAATTTTGTATCAATGATTATCGAATGCTAGAAATTCTTAAGACTTGAAGACTGGTACTTAGGTTTTTCTTGTTAATAATCTACAACTAATTGGTGCCATAATAAATACCTTGAATTTTGTTCTTGCCACATTTCCATTTTGTTGATCAAATCAACCCCACCCTCTATTTTAAGGAACCTGGTTTTCAGCATTTTGGGGGTAAAATTCAAATCTATAAAAGAAAATGTAGGCTGTCTGAGATATACACACCAAATTTTGCCTGATGGTGGCTTTGTCCCCATACATGAATGAATGTAATTGCTGTTAACAGGTTTATTTTTCTGCTGGGTACTCAGTAAGAAACCAGCAAATGCCTGTTCCAATTCCCACTTCCCCATCAGTTACTGAACCATTCCAGCAGGGATGACTGAATAAGCCAGGGTTAAAATAGGAAATAAATTGGCTTTTAAATGTTTAGTTTGAAATGTTCAGTTATACCTGCATTCATTTAATAACCAGTCTGGGCCTACTTAGGTGATCCAAACAAGACATAAAAGTAGTGTCAGCAGGCATACAAAATTACAGGAATGTGGACACTGCTAACTCACAAATTAGTGACAGTAGTCTCAGTTTTGTCTTTTGGTATGTACTGTATATATCCACCCCATTAGTAATAATCCAGAAGAAAGAAATTCCATGCAAAATGCATAAACCTGTTAATTTGTCGATTTATATTCATAGTTTTCCCAAATTCAATGCTAATTACCAGTTATCAAACATATCTTAAACTCATGCAAAAAGCATAAGCCGATTGCCTAAGCTAATGCTTTGCCACACTTTGTGCTTTTAAAGGAACAAGCGCAAATGCATAAAAGCACATATAAACAAACCACCTAACCTTTCACAGTTTAATCCCTTTTCTAAATAAACCCCAAATTGAATTGGTGTTGAGTCATTTATGAGATATAGAAGCAGACAATTTAAGTTATCCAAGTGTGTAATATTAGTTTCCTGGATTGATAAACATGTTATTTTGATAATACTGTGCCCTATTCAAAATTATAAATGAATTATAGATAAATCACTTTCCATACCGTCATTGAGCACAGTAAATCCCTTGACATTCGGAGGTACCAGTAACATGAGACAGGCTTGGCATATAAACCTTGGCGAGATTACCAGACATGGAAACACTGTCATTTTCAAAGATATGCAATACACACCTAATGTCAATGAATTACAAAAAGGATGATGTAGGCAGAAAATTATGCTGCACATTATTAAACTTGATTCGACTAAATTGTCAAATGGAATGTGAATTTGAATTAGCCCAAGATGCTGAAACAGGGCTGGTGGATAGATTCAGGTTCAATAGCTAATAGATTGAAAGGAAAATTTCTGTTTCTACAGTCCGAGTAGTGTACCTGGAACTTTCATACAGGAAAGAGCACAACTCCTGTATGCTGAATATTCAAACACTGGGCAAAACATATATCTCATGTGTCTGTCACTGTTCTGAGCCTTGCTGACGAGTGTAGAACCTGACTCCATCTATTGAGCAAGCTGTCATTCCTCATATTGTTGTTTTAAAGTGGATGTGATTACCAAAGTGTATGATGCCAATTTTGTATTAAACTAAAAAAATGCATTTCATGTTTCTGTCTGCTGGGGTTGTAATAGGAGTTGTTGATCTGAATTTTAGAAATAGCTGTTGGAAAGGTTTCATAAAACGAGATTTCAGTTCTATTCTTCCCACTTACGGTAAGTCACTTACTTATAAGACACAATGGTACAAGTTTTCAAAGTGTTTACTCTAGTCTTTAATTCCTGTTTTTTTAAAAAGAGAAAAAAAATCATGTCAATGTCACAAAATGGAAAACAAAACACCTCGAGAGTCCTTAAGAGAAGTTGAAATATATAACTTTGTTGTTTGATTCTAGTTTTATAAAACAAACTGCCGTTTTATGTCGTTCAAAAAACTAGGAGGTAATTAAAAACTGGAGTAAACGCTTTGAAAATATGGCTCAATAACTTAAGTTAACATGTATTTGCACTGATGCCTTACAGCTTTTATTTCCGCACCAGCTTTCCAGTGAAACTGGGGAATTGTTTCAGCTCTGACATGCACCCCTTTAATCCAGAACGTACGTCAAACTAATACTCCACAGAAGCTGAACTTCTCTGAAAATAAACAAGTTGAAGAAATTACCAGGTGTCTAGCTTAATTCAAATGTAAAGTCCTACAACAATATTATAGGGGATGGCCGGCATGGATTCAGAACATGGGGGTCGTGCTTAACTAACCTGTTTGACTTCTTGAGGATGTTACAGCTAATGACAACGCTTATGATATAATTCCAGGACGTAATGACGTGAGATAAGAAGAAGGTTAAAATCATGAAATCTCTTCAGTCTACAAAAAGAATGAAATCTATAAAATCATAAACGGTATAAAGTTAACCCAAGACACTACTTCATATTTATTATTATTATTATTATTTGTTTATTTAGCAGACGCCTTCATCCAAGGCGACTTACAGAGACTAGGGTGTGTGAACTATGCATCAGCTGCAGAGTCACTTACAACTACGTCTCACCCGAAAGACAGAGCACAAGGAGGTTAAGTGACTTGCTCAGGGTCACACAATGAGTCAGTGGCTAAGGTGGGATTTGAACTGGGGACCTCCTAGTTACAAGCCCTTTTCTTTAACCACTGGACCACATAGAACCGGAGGGCATAAATGGAAGCTCAATAAAAGTATGTTTAGATCGGAAGGTAGAAAGTACTTTATAATGCAAAGAGTTATAAATACATGAATAGCGTGGTAGGATCTAAAACACTGCGAACATTTAAAAAATGACTAGATTCTGTGCTATTAAATGAGAGCTTCCTAGTAGGAGTGAATGGTGTGCTAACAGGAGACAAGCCTTCATGGGCTGGATGGCCTTTTTTCGTTCCCAGTCTTTTCTTTGTATGTATGTTCTTATCTAAAAGGTCAATACAGTAGCTAATTTACACATTTAAAAAAAGTCTTTGTGAAGAGAGAAGCTGTCATGGTGAAGAGGCCTGTGTGGTCTCTAAAAAGGTAGTGTGGAAATCTTTTGTCTGTGTGTGTGTGTTTAAAATTGTTTTGTGTGAATCAGTAAACGGCTAAGCCTTTTAGAAATATACATCAGGTCTCTTCACCATGACAGCCTCTCTTTTTCTCTTCGCACAGACTGGAGATTGCCCAGAACAAACATTTTCTTTCTGTAGTATACCTAGGCCTGCTAATTACAGGCAGGTGACACAAATTAAACTCAATAAACTAACTACACCTGTGGCTGTGCGAATACAGCCACACCCCCACATTTCTCCCAGGCAGAGATCCGCTCTGCCACAGTAGATATAAAATGTAAGAAATATTTTGGTTTCTTTAGAGACACATCGATATACAGACCACAGACAATGCACTGGAAATGATGTAGACCCAGCTATATAAACATGTAGTGCCACAGAGGGGTCATGGTATTTTGGCATATATCTATATATGTATTAATAACTGAACAAAGCCCTGTCACTACAAGTATATTTGTGTAGTGTTTATTAATAACTAAACAAAGCCATGTCACTACAACGGTATTTGTGTAGTTTTTCATTAAACACTATGACCCTATTTTTCATCTAAGAAATATGAACACCTTGCAATATCAGCATGGGATTTTTAAATTGACAGTTGGCTAGATCATCTTAGAGTGATTTTTGGCACATTACAGAAAGAGAACAAAGATTGCAGGGCTCTTTTCATCAATTTCTGCCATATATGGTAATACATGACAGTGCAGCCACATTCACATTTCAGCAACAGATCCCCTCATTTCTACTTCATTACTGCATTTTATAAAAAAAATCTAATGAGATGAATCACTCAGCTCCTTAGATTTCAGCCTTTTGACGGATAACAGCAAAGTTAATCTACCAGTACATTTAAATAAGACGTATCAGCCTTCATATTGATTCTCAAAACTAGACTCCAGCCTTCAGCCAAAGAGAAAAGAAACATCAAAATAAAGCAGGAAAAAAAGAATTGGTCTATATACCAACATGTTCCTTTCTTCAAAATCCAAGATTTATTGACCAAAATTGTATTTCTGTGTCAAGTCAATTTTTTTTTTCAACAAAAATGCTAAAATGTGATTTGCAAAAAGGACAATTACCACAGTATGTGATCACTGCATAATTACAAGTGTTATAATGCTACAATGTTAATTTTAGGGGAGTGGTAAGCTCTTTATAGCAAATTCATGACTTATATAACCATAGCTATACTAATGCTTAAGTGCATAGACTTTGTATTGTTACCCTAATCATGTATTAGGGAATTATCAGA
Organism: Acipenser ruthenus; assembly: GCF_902713425.1. Lineage (NCBI taxonomy): Eukaryota > Metazoa > Chordata > Actinopteri > Acipenseriformes > Acipenseridae > Acipenser > Acipenser ruthenus. Next base: position 18,728,723 of record NC_081214.1, on the reverse strand, counting down.
TATTGTGTACCACTTGGCTTGTGTTGTTTATGATGTCAAAATACTTATTCAGATTGAATCTAAAAGCAAAGGAAATAATGAGGTTACCTTGTTTATTTTTCCAGGCACAAGGTTTTCAGTATTTAGAATACAGAGCGAGTGATACTATTTGATATATAGATCTATGGCAGGCCACTAGAGGTGAAGTGCAGCTCCTCAGCTAAGGAGAACACACTTTTACACATACAGTCGTATTTGAGTAATTGTCAAAAGCTGAGGGCACAATAAACCACCCTAACCATCTTACTATATAAATCCATTTGGATGTATTTCTTCGTCCTCACCGTTACAATTATAAAATACGGTACTGAACGTAAGGAAATGTAACACTATTTGAGGGACATGTGTTGCCACAGTATCCTGTGGTGCTGCTGCAACAGCTTTAATAAAGCACTTTATACTACAGTATGGTCTGTATATAAATCACATTAAGATAAATTGCTTGTTTTGACCCCAAGCTGTTTTTATTTTTTACTAGTTGCTATACAATTGAATCCTCAAAAGGGCACCTGCAGATCAGCCATCAACACATTTTTCAGACTAAGCCTTTGTGATGCATTTGGGAGGGTGTAATTAGCTCTCTGTTGCAAAGGTGGTAGGGCTTTTGGCACAACAGTCCCTGAGCATTACATTCAGATATGCACCTTATCTTAGTTTTCTACATAAAGGGTAATTGTATATATTTAGGAGGCAGTAGCTGCTGCAGCAAGAGAACTCGGTGCATGACAAACTACCCTGCCATGGATATAACAGCATGAGATAAATTAATCTTTATAATCACTGCACAAATTATCATACATCACAGTCCCATTCCAATTAGCTGTGGAAATATTGTGCGTTTGTATGATCAGTAGGGGCTGATTAAGAGTGCTAGTCTAATCTTTTACAGAGGTTTGCATTTTTAAACAATACCCTAGTTATGTTAAAGTAACTGTTGATAGGTATGAAAGTTGACTAATGTTTTGCTTGCCTTTGTTTTGTGCATATTTCAACTTTTCATAGATCGTTTAGCTTCTTCCCCCTAGGATCCAGCAACCCCAGAATTCATATATATATATACACACATACATACAGAGGAGACAAAATAAAAAACTAAAAACAGACAACAAAAAAACACTACAATTACAAAGGGAGTTCAGAAATAATATATATATATATATATATATATATATATATATATATATATATATATATATATATATATATATACAGTACTGTGCAAAAGTTTTAGGCAGGTGTGAAAAAATGCTGTAAAGTAAGAATGCTTTCAAAAATAGACATGTTAATAGATTATATTTATCAATTAACTAAATGCAAAGTGAGTGAACAGAAGAAAAATCTAAATCAAATCCATATTTGGTGTGACCACCCTTTGCCTTCAAAACAGCATCAGTTCTTCTAGGTACACTTGCACAAAGTCAGGGATTTTGTAGGCATATAGTCAGGTGTATGATTAAACAATTATACCAAACAGGTGCTAATGATCATCAATTCAATACGCAGGTTGAAACACAATCATTAACTGAAACAGAAACAGCTGTGTAGGAGGAATACAACTGGGTGAGGAACAGCCAAACTCAGCTAACAAGGTGAGGTTGCTGAAGACAGTTTACTGTCAAAAGTCATACACCATGGCAAGACTGAGCACAGCAACAAGACACAAGGTAGTTCTACTGCATCAGCAAGGTCTCTCACAGGCAGAAATTTCAAGGCAGACAGGGGTTTCCAGATGTGCTGTCCAAGCTCTTTTGAAGAAGCACAAAGAAACGGGCAACGTTGAGGACCGTAGACGCAGTGGTCAGCCAAGGAAACTTACTGCAGCAGATGAAAGACACATCATGCTTAGTTCCCTTCACAATCGGAAGATGTCCAGCAGTGCCATCAGCTCAGAATTGGCAGAAAACAGTGGGACCCTGGTACACCCATCTACTGTCCGGAGAAGTCTGGTCAGAAGTGGCCTTCATGGAAGACTTGCGGCCAAAAAGCCATACCTCCGACGTGGAAACAAGGCCAAGCGACTCAACTATGCACGAAAACACAGGAACTGGGGTGCAGAAAAATGGCAGCAGGTGCTCTGGACTGATGAGTCAAAATTTGAAATATTTGGCTGTAGCAGAAGGCAGTTTGTTCGCCGAAGGGCTGGAGAGCGGTACACGAATGAGTGTCTGCAGGCAACAGTGAAGCATGGTGGAGGTTCCTTGCAAGTTTGGGGCTGCATTTCTGCAAATGGAGTTGGGGATTTGGTCAGAATTAATGGTCTCCTCAATGCTGAGAAGTACAGGCAGATACTTATCCATCATGCAATACCATCAGGGAGGCATTTGATTGGCCCCAAATTTATTCTGCAGCATGACAACGACCCCAAACATATTAAGAACTATCTTCAGCGTAAAGAAGAACAAGGAGTCCTGGAAGTGATGGTATGGTCCCCACAGAGCCCTGATCTCAACATCATCGAGTCTGTCTGGGATGAAGAGAGAGAAGCAACTGAGGCTGCCTAAATCCACAGAAGAACTGTGGTTAGTTCTCCAAGATGTTTGGGCCAACCTACCTGCCGAGTTCCTTCAAAAACTGTGTGCAAGTGTACCTAGAAGAATTGATGCTGTTTTGAAGGCAAAGGGTGGTCACACCAAATATTGATTTGATTTAGATTTTTCTTCTGTTCACTCACTTTGCATTTTGTTAATTGATAAATATAAACTATTAACATGTCTATTTTTGAAAGCATTCTTACTTTACAGCATTTTTTCACACCTGCCTAAAACTATTGCACAGTACTGTATATATATATATATATATATATATATATATATATATATATATATATATATATATATAGTTACAACAAATCTGCATTTTCATTTTTAAAACATATCTGCTACTTCATTAAGTTAAAGAAAGTTTTCAGTTTCCATGTCTTACACTGAGGAAATCTGTTACACTTCCTGGGTCATTTCACCTCAACAGTGTCTTCTAAGTAAAAGCATGTCAGTCAAAAAGGGGAAGCAGGGGGCTCCCGAGTGGCGCATCCAGTAAAGGCGCTCCAGGTGGAGTGCAGGATGCGCTCTATAGTCAGGGCGTCGCGAGTTCGAGTCCAGGCGATTCCTTTGCCGACCGAGGATGGGAGCTTCCAGGGGGCTTCGCTCAATTGGCCGAGCGCCGCCCGGGGAGAGGGAGGGTTAGGTCGGCCAGGGTGTCCTCGGCTCACCGCGCACCAGCGACCCCTGTAGTCTGGCCGGGTGCCTGTGGGCTTGCCTGTAAGCTGCCCGAGATCTGCGTTGTCCTCCGACACTGTAGCTCTTGGGTGGCTGCATGGTGAGTCCGCAGTGTGAAAAAAAGCTGTAGGCTGACGGCACACGCTTCGGAGGACAGCGTGTGTTCGTCTTCGCCCTCCCGAGTCAGCGCAGGGGTGGTAGCGGTGAGCTGAGCCTAAAAATAATTGGCCATTTCCAAAATTGGGGTGAAAATAATAAAAATAATTGGCAACGACTAACTTAATAAAAAATAAAATAAAAAAGGGGAAGCAGCTGGTTTGTTAATGAAGCTATTTCCAGATTAAATGGCCCAGCAAGTTTAACTCAATCTGAAAGCATGGCCTGCAAACAAAAATATGAATATAGCATGTGCCTTTCAAAACTGCACATTTGAGACCTATGTAATTATTAACAAAAGTGCACAACAGTTAAGATTTATGAAATTATCTTGTTAGTTATCATATGAGGTTGTTTATGACCTGTTTGTTATACTGCTTGGCTAAAGCTCCCTTTTCTGGTGCCAGCTCTTAAACAGGCATTCTTAAAACAGCACAGATGGCTCAGCACATGGAAACATATTAAACAGCCCCTGTTTTATTACTCACACTAATTGGGAGAATATTCTGAAAATACCCCTTACTATATAATAACTATACTGTATAAAATGGGTAATCCCTGCTAAAAGTGAACACTGTGTAACATGTAATCCCTCATGTAGGAAAATGCATTTACCTTTCTTTTGGAATGAGAAAACTGTGACCAAAAAGTTCCTAAATTAACTTGGCAAAACCAGGATTTCAACCAGCATGACTCACTCCGCAGTCAGACACGTAGGACCACTCAATCACAATGCCTAAATGTGAGGTATGTGAGAAAATAGGAAACTACATTGGATATTATTATGTTGTATGATTTCGATATGCAAGCCTTTTGCCCTTAAAGAAATGAAAAAACGTAAGTCTCGTGACTAGAAGGGATTGTTCAGTCTGAGCGGAGAGAATTACTCCTTATCTCTTAAGAGTTTGAGTTTCTTATATTTCTGTGTAAAACACAAAAGGAGGCATTTGATTTAGGAAAAGCCTTTTCTGCATTGTTATGCACTAAATCAATATGGGCAGAGTTGCACACTTTTTATAAATGATACGAATTGTAAATAAAGAAAGGTGTAATGGGGTATACTGTATAGGTATTTAAAAGATAGCCTCTCAGTCTTACAAAATAATCAAATACATGTTATTCATAACTATTCAGAGAAGACTATCAGTCTGTGAATAGCAGTGTTCGCAGTAAAGCATTTGTGATTACTCTGAATAGGATGTTTACAGTAAACATAGTAAATAGTAAATATGTTTTAATCTTTCAAAGCTACACTGCCTTCCTGCCAAGTTTGACAATTGTGTCATTGCTGAGAACAGAACTGTGAGCCTTGAAAGTTGTAACAATACAAAATCATCTAAAGTGATTGCATAGTGCAATGAAATGCGGTCCTATTCACAAGAAAAGTATACAATGTTTTCTCTTTTGACAATTTGTTTTTTTGTAAACCTGCGACAAATATAGTTGTATTTGATATTTAATTTGAAAACACCAACTATTTCAAATAGTTGAAATATGTAAATATATATGCTCGAATAAATCAATTTTGTTTTTAAATATTCAAATATTGGGCTCCCGAGTGGCGCATCCGGTAAAGGCGCTCCGTGTGGAGTGCGGGATGCGCCCTATAGCCTGGAGGTCGCCGGTTCAAACCCAGGCTATTCCACAGCCGACCGTGGATGGGAGCTCCCAGGGGGCGGCGCACAATTGGCCAAGCGTCGCCCAGGGGGAGGGAGGGTTAGGTCGGCCATGGTATCCTCGGCTCACCGCACACCACAACCCCTGTAGTCTGGCCGGGTGCCTGCGGGCTTGCCTGTAAGCTGCCTGAGAGCTGCGTTGTCCTCTGACGCTGTAGCTCTTGGGTGGCTGCATGGTGAGTCCGCAGTGTGAAAAAAAGCGGTCGGCTGATGGCACACACTTCGGAGGACAGTGTGTGTTCGTCTTCGCCCTCCTGAGTCAGCGCAGGGGTGGTAGCAGTGAGCTGAGCTTAAAAAATAATTGGCCATTCTAAATTGGGAGAAAATAATAAAAATAATTGGCAACGATTACATTTATAAAAAATAAAATAAATAAAAATATATTAATTGCACAAAGCCAAATATTATTTGAAAATATATATTTTTTTAAATTGCAGAAAACAAATACTATTTGAAAATATTTAAATACATGTAAGTTATTTGAAATAAAATAATAAATACCTTCAGCTATTCCCAAATAGTTAATTAATAATAAAAAACTAAAACCTAATTATTACCCTAAATGTATAATTATGTACCCAGTCTCAACACATAGTGATTAAGGAGGATTTCTAAAGAGGAAAATGCTAAACATGTTCAATTCAATAACTTCAAAACAGGCCATTAAACCAGAGGTTAAAGATATTTCATTGTTTTCAAATATTTATCCACTGAAATAAAATATTCAAATATTTCAATTAATTGATCAAATTAAATCTAATTGAAATAGAGCAGTTTCCAAAAGATAATTGAGTGGTTAACAAGGACAAGACTTAACCTGCTTAGAATGCAGGATAATAATTAGGCTGCTGTATGTGACAGTTACATATTTATGAACAGTTTAAAGTATTTAAATGTGGGTGCATTGTGCCTTGTTTTTCCAGGCAAACATCAATGAAATGGACCGTATGAAAGTTTTTGATTGATAAAGAGAGGACCACTTTCGGGGGGGGGGGGGGGGGGGGGGGTGTCTTCCCTGAATCAGGGAAGCACTGAATCAGGGACAAGTGCAAATGAAGGATTCTTAAACCTTTCTGTGACGCTGTAGAATGTAAGCACTAAAAAAAGATGTACTTCATGAAAGAATTATCCTAATAAATTCTCATGTCACAGTATATTATGCATCAAATCACAGGAATAGGCATAAAAACACTTGCAAGAAACCTCCGGGGAGCCCCAACTAAGAAAGCCTCTTTTTTTCTGGAAAAAAAAACAAACAAAAAAAACATGCCATTGCGACATCAGACAAAATGAATCAGGCTGATTTGTTACAACACTAGCAGATTAAAGATAATGCAATTGCAACAGACAGACAGCAATAGTGACATTAATAATTGATAATTAATAATTGATGCAAAATATGAAAAGAAGGCAACATGTAAAAGAAAAAGCTAGAAGGCTTGATACCTTTTGTAATGCCTGTTTGGGCATCAAGCCTCTTCAGAATATTGTGAATGCACTGGAGCAAGCAAGGATGCTTGTGTCAGTGAAGCAGCACAATATTTGAAGTTAGACAGCTTCTGAAAAGGTTCCTACCACCAAGACCAGCCTACACTTCAAGCTCAGACACACAGAAAACGAGAATGGTATATATGTAACCCCTGTCTATTCTAGATGAACTTACTAGTGTGTTGATATATATGTTTTGTATCAAATGCAATCAGAACTACAGTGCCTACAATAGATATATCCATACCCTATATAAAGGGGTTAAAAACACGAACATTCTTGATGTCTGAAGAACATTTTTTACTAAAACATATATTCAGGGTTAGAAACACACACCCACCCTCTCGCCCACGGTGAATTAAATCTGATGAGGACTAGTTGATGTCTGTGTCTCAGTAGTCCTCTGGGCGAGTACTTTAAACAAATGTATACATATACTCTCACGTTCAGTCTTGCGTTAAAAATTGCAAGGAAGTCAATTTTCTAATGGGTGTAGCAGTGGTGAATAAGCATTGACAAATAATACTTAGAAAACTTGGAATTGAAACCTCCCTTCATCTCCCCTGCAATGTCAACCCCACTTAATGAAGTTTTACATTTGTGTTCTCCCTCTGCGCGGGATGCAAAGTTATCGTTTGAATTTACTAAAACACTTTGCATCTTTTGAAGTAAGTGTAAAGTCATTTTACAAAAATTTGGAGATTTATACCAGGTTACGACCCTGACTGAAGATGTCATTAGCAAAGGGGGGCGGTTGTACTAATGAGGTCAAACAATAGGCCACATTTCACTTAACATTTTAAAACTAATAAACAAACAATTACCATAATGAACATTATCGTAGTATGTTACTTAAAACATAATAACACAATATATTCATTCTAAAGTTGAGTTCTTATCTATAAACAGTAACACGTTTAAAACTTGGGACTCACTGTCTGTAGCTTGGTGTTGTTTACATTATCGTCAGCGTATTGTAAGTGATTGGAAGCTGAAATTGCTTTTTTAAAACACACTTTTCTTATACCAATACAGTACTGGTGAGTGATAATCAGTTTGTTTGAAAACCGGGCTTTAATCACTGATAATAGGTTCACAGGCAGTGATTCCGTGAGCGCTCTGGAACTCAAGCACCAATGGGGAAAAATAAGGTCCCGCACAGTGCAAATAAATCACCTATTCTGTCAAATTATAGTGTGGATGCTTCACAAGCAGAACTGTTATTGCAGCGTTTAAAAATATAAAATCCATTTATACAAAGTCTCCCAGCTTTCTTGAAAAGATCTCCTTTTCCCTAGTTTTTCATTTGTATTTGTTATGCTCTAATTAGTATCTAAACCTAGTAGATACAGTGTCTGTCAGTTCTGGCAGATTCTACTTGCTGAAGCGGTTTTCTCCCACTGCTAATTAAAAAGAAATATAGCCACCTTGTTAACAATTTCATCCTGTGAGCTACAGTGAAACGTACTGTCTTTAAATTGGGCCTTTAGTGAAGACCGCGTGTGTACATGAGTACATTAATTATTGTAGATAGTAATTCATAGCCAGCCAGCATTCTTGTAAATAGCAACACATGTAATGTACAATAAAATACAATTTCAGGTGGAGCTGCATGGTCGGCAAGGTGACACAGCTGACAGAATGTTTTCCTCTGTCATCCCGTCTGGTGCTGTCAGTGTCGCTCAGTAACAAGGTGCAAACAGGTGAATTGATCGATCTGTATGAGCATTTACGAAGGTGCTTTGTTAAAAAAAAAATGTAAATATAAATTTATAACGGTGTTTATGTTTTTAACAAAATAAAATCTAAGCCTATTTTTAGGGACCCCAACTGTTTTTGTTGATTCCAACTCCAGGTTCTTCACATAAGGACTAGCAAGTTTACATCAGGACTGCAAGTTTCAAAAGGTACTAGTCCTACATTTTTTCCCCTCACTGCAGCAATTCCCCAAACAGCTCAGAACCAAAGGTTTAGTGAGTGTCCTCCGATCCCATGACTGAGCCGGCTTTCTCTTTTACACCCAGGAAATCAAAAGCGGATGTCAGCGATCTACCGGCCTCTGGAGGACAAAGGTCAGCCCTGCAGGTGTCCGTTCTAAGCTCACTGGGCGACTGGCCAGCAGGGCTCGCTATAGCCCGATGAGAAGAAACAGTCCCTGCCAGTTTTGCTTCCTTAACCCATGGGGGCGCCACAGCCAACATAATGAATCCCCAGCTCAGACTGGCCATCACATCAATCTTAACACATGGTTCTCCATGCAAATAAATCTGCTAAACAGCTGCAGTGACTAAAATAACTAAATACAAAAATACATTTTAAAAAAGCCCCCAACTAATGATGGATCTTACAGCACAAGTCACACCCCCCTCGCCCATATTTCCCCCCAAAGCGCACTCCATAACCCCCCTGCCCCCTTGCCCCCCCCCCCTCCCCCCCCCCCCCCCGAATTTTCTGGTTTGTTTTATATGTTGAAGGCATATAAAATGGTGCACAGGTTTACAAAAATTAGATTCAGCTGGGAGCCTAGACAAGAATTGATTGACTTTAGAAATGTACGGTACAGGGACTTTAATTGATGGTTTTCTTTTTTAGTGGAGTACCTTGACCATCTCTTCAACCAGCATTTCAGGGCTGTAGAATCCCATGTGATTTACACTGATAGGCCAATTAAAAGATACATAGGGAGCGTATTATGACAAGCAACAGACTACTTGCCAAGCTCACAGAGTTCTGAACAAGATGCAACAGTTTTATTCAAACAAAACCCCACCGTAAAGGCCATTGTATATATGGTCCAACAGGTCATTCTGTCCTCCGATGGATTATATTAATTCCCTTCACCCAAAGCGTTGTTTTTAAATACTGTATGAGAAGGACCCACTTAGTGTCAGCTGAAATCCTTTAAAACCTTTTAAAATCTATTTATGATTTTTTATTCCTGAACAATTTCTACTTTATTTGTTTTGTTGAGATTTGTCAACTGGTAATAATATTCATATTTGAACTCTCTTGGATAATTCATAATTCAAACCTACAGCAAGTGCTGAAATCCAACACCATACATTGCCTGCTGACAGAATACTACTATGTGTTTCAAATGAATTATTTTTCAATGATTTCTGCTTCTCTGCACGCTGCCACACACAGTATATAGTCAATACCCACAGCAGGTTTGTCAATATGTTCATAACCAATAGTAAAAATATTATGTGGCTACCACTACCTGTACAAATGGTTAGGACAAAATAACTACAGACAAGTACAATCTAGCAATAACATTCAAAATAGTACAATTGTAATGTTTATTTTATTATTCCACCTCTATTAACCTGATTTAGTATGCTTTTCACACGTGTTGCCTTATCATACACCATGTCAAGAAAATGTCAGCTCATCGGTATTCTTGAGTGGGAGGTCACATCTTCTGAACCAGCATGCCAGTCTTGGATGAATTCCTCTAAACACTGCACTTCATCTGTGGCTGCTATTTCCAGTACTTCAAAATGACACCAATTTTAAATAGTTGTTCAGACAGAGCAGTCTATCTCTTCCATGCCCCTGGGCAAGTTTGTACTAATTATAATTACAGGAGGTGTGTTTTTAAAATGACAAGAGAGCAGCAGGAAGGGAATAATCTATAATGTGTATGGATGTTAATCTTTTCAGAAAATGTTATTCTGTAAAACTGTGAAGAATACAATGCAAAGCGTTGGTTACGGCTGGAAACTGCTTTTAATTTTGACCTGGTATGTGTTTCTGTATAGTTTGGATTTTGCAGTAAGAACTACAACCAGTAAAATGTTTACTTTGTATTATTTATTGTATTATTAATAAAATAATATTTTTTTCAGGGGAAATCATTTGTTTAAACAGACATCTGGGCATGTCTCTTAGAGTCATGCACAACTGCATCCAGCAACAATAGCAGCTAGATATCTATTGCATCGGCACTTATCGCAGAAGCATACCATTCTTTCTTACTACAAAGAGAGCGCATCATTTGAAGATGGTGTTGATATGTGAGTTGTGAAGTAGTATGAGGCCAGTGTCCTGTGACCTTGAGCAGTACATACTGTAAGTGAAGCAGAACTACAAGGTTGATGTCTGAAAGTAAATAGTAGAAGTTCTCTTCCATCATTCTTTTCTACAGCAA